>NC_082724.1:58561898-58877807 GCF_030144855.1 Hypanus sabinus | reverse complement strand
ACTAGGCGATATTGAAGGGATAAAACCGAAATCCAAACTGAATAAATATCAGAAAGAATTCATAAAAATTGCATTGGCAGTAGCCAAAAAGGCTATTGCAGTTACTTGGAAATCAGATTCATACTTAAGTATAGATTGTTAGAAGAATGAAATTTTCAGCTGCATTCGACGAAAAAATTACTTATAATTTAAGAGATAAATATGAAATATTTCTGAAAATTTGGTGCCCTTATTTACAAAAGATAGGATTAAATATATAGGTGCTCCAAAGATAAAATTATTGGTTATTTGGGGAAAGAAATAAATATATACACTAAAGCTATTACATACTCCATGGAGCATGTGGGGATCTTCCAATATCCAGGCATTCTTTCTTTTTTCTTCTCTTTTTTTCTCTTTCTACAGGGATATGTTAGGGGAGAGGGGTGAAGGGTTGATAATTTTCTTTTCCTTTTGTAACTACTTGAAAATTCAATAAAACAATTTATAAAAAAAGAAATGAATCCAGATTCGCAGTCAGCATGAGAAGTTTGAAATATTCTAACGATGTCAATAAGAATTGACAGTTCTTCAAAGTCTTTGGTTCTAAGCAGGTGGTTCAACATATCTTGTGAATGCAAGCAGGCTTTTTCCATTGAGGCCAGGGGAGAAAAAACCCAGAGGACATGGGTTAAGGGTGAAGGGGGAAAAGTTTAAAGGGGGGAGCTTCTTCACACAGAGTGGTGGGAGTGTGGAATGAGCTGCCAGATGAAGTTGTAAATGCGGGCTCACTTTTAACATTTAAGAAAAACTTGGACAGGTACATGGATGAGAGGTGTATGGAGGGATATGGTCCAGGTGCAGGTCAGTGGGACTAGGCAGAAAAATGGTTCAGCACAGCCAAGAAGGGCCAAAAGGCCTGTTTCTGTGCTGTAATGTTCTATGGTTCAATATCAGTGAACTGGTCTGATTCTGAGAAACTAATTAAGTGACATGAGGCACAAATCTGATAGAAGATCAATACACTAATACCACTTATAGCCTTGGACTGGATCCAATTGGAAACTGACAGAGTCTGTCCAATGGAATGAGAGGACAACTGTTCAATCTGATAAGAATGAGGGATTTCAAGAGGAGAAGCAGCAACAACTCTAGAAATCACCCATTGCAATAGTGGATAACCCCACATATGAAATATAGAGTTTGTAAATTCAAGATCAAGAGGAACACTTGGCGAGGATAAATTCCTGTTACTGTTCTGGGAGGGTCAGGGAACCTGGCATAGATATTTAGTTTTGTATGACTTGCGTACTCTTTTTTTAAAATTAATCCAATATAGATAATTGACAATTAATACTGATTCTCTTTGTGCCTAATCAGTTGTTGCTGAGGCAACAAATCCAACATCTGTTTGATCATTGTAAATTGACCTGTGATCTTAATTACTGCCAATTGAAAGGTGCAAAAATGTGCAGTAAAAGACATTCTTTTCCAATATTCACGAGCCTAATTCCAATACTCACAAGTAATAAAGTATCCATCATCAAGAACACCACCATCCAGGCCAGGCTCTCTTCTCGCTGCTGCCATCTGGAAGAAGGTACAAGGGTCTCAGCATCCATACCATCAGGTTTAGGGACAGTTATTACCCCTCAACCTTCAGACTCTTGATCCAGAGGGGATAACCTCACTCAGCTTTTTGGATGAAATGTGACTGCCATGTTTCAAAATATGGGACCATTCAGCAATGGTGATGGAGAAAGAAACTTAATGACTTAGTTTTGTGACTCAGTAGCATATTGCCACAGGGTTGGGATAAGTAGTAGCACTTGATGGAAACAAAAAACACAGGTTAATTGGTTCAATGCCTTCTGATGTTACAAAAGAGCCAAAAGATTGGGGCTGGGGCTAAGAGATATAGACCAGGTCAATGTGTTCTGAGGGAGCACAGCACTGAGGTGGGGCAGTGAGAGAGAGCTGTGCTGTGGGAGAGGCAGTGATGAAGGAGCACTGCACTGTAGGACAAGTGGCGAGGAGGGAGCACTGTGCAGCAGGAGGGGTGGTAACGATGGATGGGCTGTGTTTCAGATGCCTTCTAATGTGGAAAATCCTGATTTCCTAGTAGATAGAAACAGGAAAAGCAGAGTCATTACTGGATTGGGCAGAGTCAAAGACTTTCAAAGAAACAGAATCAAGTTTATTATCTCTGTCATGTGTTGTGAAATTTGTTAACAGAGCAGCAGCAGTTCAATGCAATATATGATAATATAGAAATAATAGGTAAATTGATTACAGTAAGTATATATTGAATAGATTAAAAATAGTGCAAAAACAGAAATAATATACCTTGCCTATAAAAAGTATTCATCCCCCTTGGAAGTTTTTATGTTTTATTGTTGTACGACATTGAATCACAGTGGATTTAATTTGTCTTTTTTTTGACACTAATCAACAGAAAAAGACTCATGTCAAAATGAAAACAGATTTCTACAAAATGATCAAAATTAATTAGAAATATAAAACACAAAGTAATTCAAGTCAGTGTTTGCACCTTTGGCAGCAATTGTAGCCTTGAGTCTGTGTGGAAAGGTCTCTATCAGCTTTGCACATCTGGACACTGCAATTTCTCCTAATTCTTTACAAATCCGTTCAAGCTCTATCAGATTGCAAGGGGATCATGAGTGAATTGCCCTTTTCAAATCCAGCCACAAATTTTCAATTGGATTGAGGTCTGGACTCTGACTTGACCACTCCAGGATATTAACTTTGTTTTTAAGCCATTCCTGTGTAGCTTTGGCTTTATGCTTGAGGTCATTGTCTTGCTGGAAAACAACTCTTCTCCCAAGTTACAGTTACAGTTCTCTTGCAGACAGTGATTTCCCTGTATTTCACTACATTCATTTTACCTTCTACCTTGTCTATAGGCCACCTAATAGAAATATTGCAGTGGAGAGGCAGAGGCGATTAACTAAGAAATAACTGAGGCTTGTAAGAACAGAACAGCAGTTGTTATGGGGAATTTTAACTTCCACATAGATTGGGTGAATCAGGTTGGTCAAGAAGGTCTTGAGGAGGACTTCACATAATGCATCTGTGATGGCTTTCTTGAGCAGCATGTTAATGAACCTAGAAGGGAAAATACTATCTTAGATCTAGTCCTGTGCAGTGAGACAGGTAAGATTAATGATCTTGTAGTCAGGGATCCTTTTGGAAAGAGTGATCATAGTATGATTGAATTTCACATTCAGATGGAGGATGAAATAAATCTAAAACTAGTGTATTATGCTTGAACAAGGGAGACTACAACAGGATGAGGGAGGAGTTGGCTAATGTGGATTGGGAGCACAGGCTATTTGGTAGGACAGTTGAGGAACAGTGGAATACTTTCAAAGAGATATTTCACAGTGCTCAACAAAAGTATATTCCAGTCAAAAGTAAGGACAGTAAGTGTGGGGAGAGCCAGCCTTGGATAACTAAGGAATTAAAAGCTCGTGTACAAAGTCGCAAAGAATAGTGGGAGACTGGAGGACTGGGAAAAGGTAAAAAACAGAGAACAACTAAACAAGAAATAAGGAAGGGGAAAATGGAGTATGAAAGTAAATTAGCACAAAATATAAAAACAGATAGCAAAGGTTTTTATATAAAGTGGAAGAGGGTGGCTAAAGTCAATGTAGGTCCCTTGGAAGACGAGAAGGGGAAATTGATATTGGGTGATAAGGAAATGGCTGAGGCATTGAATGGCCATTTTGTGTCGGTCTTCACAGTGGAGGACACGTCTAATATGCCAGAGGAGGATATTATGGACGAAATGGGAGGTGAGGACCTAGATAAAATCACTGTCACTAAAGAGATAGTGATGAGCAAACTACAGGGCCTCCTGAAGGTAGGTAAGTCCCCTGTTCCTGATGGGATGCATAGAAACATAGAAAACCTACAGCACAATACAGGCTCTGCAGCCCACAAAGTTGTGCTGAACATGTCCCTACCTTAGAAATTACTAGGCTTACACATAGCCCGCTATTTTTCTAAGCTCCATGTACCTATCCAAAAGCCTCTTGAAAGAACCTATCGTATCCGCCTCCACCACCGTTGCCGGCAGCCCATTCCACACACTCACCACTCTCTGCGTTTTTCAAAAAAAACTTATCCCTGATATCCCTGATATCTCTCTCTCCCTAGCACCTTAAGCCTGTGTCTTTTTTGTGGCAACCATTTCGGCCCCGGGAAAAAGTCTCTGACAATCCACATGATCAATGCCTCTCATCATCTT
This sequence comes from Hypanus sabinus, assembly GCF_030144855.1. Taxonomy (NCBI): domain Eukaryota; kingdom Metazoa; phylum Chordata; class Chondrichthyes; order Myliobatiformes; family Dasyatidae; genus Hypanus; species Hypanus sabinus. The sequence goes on along the minus strand of NC_082724.1, from coordinate 58,873,558 downwards.
GTACACCTCTATCAGATCACCTCTCATCCTCCATCGCTCCAAGGAGAAAAGGCCGAGTTCACTCAACCTATTCTCATAAGACATATTTCCCAATCCAGGCAACATCCTTGTAAATCTCTTCTGCACACTTCCGATGGTTTGCACTTCCTTCCTTTAGTGAGGTGACCAGAAATGAGCACAGTATTCCAAGTGGGGTCTGACCAGGGTCCTATATGGCTGCAGCATTACCGCTCGGCTGTTAAACTCAATCCCACAGTTGATGAAGGCCATATGCCGTCTTAACCACAGAGTCAATCTGCGCAGCAGCTTTGAGTGTCCTATGGACTTGGACCCCAAGATCCCTCAGATCCTCCACACTGCTAAGAGTCTTACCATCTGCCATCATATTTGGCCTACCAAAATGAACCACTTCACACTTATCTGGGTTGAATTCCATCTGCCACTTCTCAGCCCAGTTTTGCATCCCATCAATGTCCCGCGGTAACTTCTGACAGCCCTCCACATTATCCACAACACCTCAAACCTCTGCGTCATCAGCAAACTTACTAACCCATCCCTCCACTTCCTCATCCAGGTCATTTATAAAAATCACGAAGAGTAAGGGTCCCAGAACAGATCAGTGAGGCACACCACTGGTCATTCCATGCAGTATATGAACTGTCTACAACCACTCTTTGCCTTCTGTGGGCAAGCCAGTTCTAGATCCACAAAGCAATGTCCCCTTGGATCCCATGCCTCCTTACTTTCTCAATATGCAATGTATGTGGTACCTTATCAAAGGGTAAGATGCATCCCAGGGTGTTGAAGGAATTGGCAGAAGTTATAGTAAATGCATTGGTAATTACTTATCAAAACTCTCTAGACTCTAGGCAGGTGGATTGGAAGACAGCAAATGTCACACCACTTTTTGAAAAAAGGTGTAGACAAAAGACAGGCAACTATAGGCCAACTATAGCTAACTATAGGCCAGTTAGCTTAACATCTGTAGTCGGGAAAATGATTGAAGCTGTCATTAACTATATAACCATATAGCAATTACAGCAGGGAAAGAGGACATCTCTGTCTTTCTATTCCATGCCGAACGCTTACTCTCCCCTAGTCCCACCTACCTGCACTCAGACCATAACCCTCCATTCCTTTCCTATCCATATACCTATCCAATTTTTTTTTTTAAATGACAACATCGAACCTGCCTCTACCACTTCTACTGGAAGCTCATTCCACATAGCTACCACTCTCTGAGTAAAGAAGTTCCCCCTCGTGTTACCCCTAAACTTTTGCCCCTTAACTCTCAACTCACGTCCTTTTGTTTGAATCACCCCTACTCTCAATGGAAAAAGCCTGTCCACGTCAACTCTATCTATCCCCCTCATAATTTTTAAAACCTCTATCAAGTCCCCCCTCAACCTTCTACACTCCAAGGAATAAAGACCTAACTTGTTCAAACTTTCTCTGTAACTTAGGTGCTGAAAACCCAGGTAACATTCTAGTAAATCTCTTCTGTACTCTCTCTATTTTGTTGACATCTTTCCTATAACTCGGTGACCAGAACTGTACACAATACTCCAAATTTGGCCTCACCAATGCCTTGTACAATTTTAACATTACATCCCAACTCCTATACTCAATGCTCTGATTTATAAAGGCCAGCATATCAAAAGCTTTCACCACCAGCCTATTGTTACGAAATCCCGTAACTGGATCACTTACCAGCAAAGATAGAGAGGTCCGTTGGTCTGATGGTACTATTTTTAAAAGTCTTTATTTATGAAGGGGCACAAAAATAAGATTAATACAAACATTCAGATAATATACGTCATCACTACTCAATCTAAAAGCTCGGGTCTAATAGTAACCATCAATAAGAAACAGCTCGATCGTTTGTCTAGGGGATAATATATTGTCCGATGGAAATATAAAAGTTACTCAGTTCCGGCAGGCTTCAGCCTTTTGGGGGACCGCTGGGCTTTCACTTGTTGGAGAGAGAGAGAGATTGGGGAGAAAAGAAACTTGCCCGGGTCTTTTATGAAGCGAATCCATTGAATCAGGGGAGCGGGCTTCCCCGTTGTTAGCTAAAAGCTGGTTTCCGTGGTTCCAGTCCAACAGAATCGAACTCACGTGACTGCCTTCAAATGGTTTCCCGCTACTACGGGATCGTTAGCGTTTCTTCTGGTACGTCTCTCTCTCCCATTTCCTGGGTCTCCTGAACGGACTCAATAGTGATCTTGCGATTCTCACAAAGGAGGGGGCTACCCTGCACCCTTCGGCCCCTCAGAGCTGTGGTACATTCATAACACCCCCTTTCTTCAAAGCGTTTTCACCAGTGGTGAAAACGAAGTAGTACAGAATCTTACAAGGTTTTAGAATCTAACACAATACAAAAGTTTTTTTTTACAGAGTAATACAGTTATACATTCAATTCAGTATCTAAACTGTTAACGATTACAGTGTCACTTTCTTTAATACCTTAACATCGTGTACCGTACTAAAGTCTTGTAGCATCAGACTTCAATTTAATAGCCACCTATTTTTATTTCTTTCCTTCAGCAACAAAACTAAGGAGGTGTGATCTTAGCTTATGTGCATCTACAAAAGTTTATGTGAATACTAATCGTTTCGGTCGTGTTACTTAACCGGCAGATCTCCAAGGGACTGTCCCGTACAACCTGCTTTGCTGTTTAAAATGGCATCCCCATTAACCGTTGCCTCTTTTCCGGTGAGTTCCCCCCCCCCCCCGTGGGGAACTTGAGTAATTTGGCGTGGTAAACTCCGGTCCGCCTCGTTCATAGGGGTTATTTTATCAACACCAAACTTAGACCATTTCCACCCAATTCTTTAATTTTACCCAGGTGGCTAGCCCTTTTGTCGGGACCCTTCAGGCTATTGGTTTTTAATTCGAACTCTTTGTTCAAGTAGCATTTCGAATTCGGCCTCTTCACACCCCATCCTGGCATAACAATAGAGTGGGGGACCCCGCTATCTCCCGGCTCACTCCGTAAGCGATCTGCCAGGTTTAAAATTTCTTCATTCGACTTGAGAACCACAGACTTTCCGTTTCCTTCAATAATAATCCTTATCTCCCCATTCTTAAATTCTGCATTAACTTTGAACACACCTTCGAGCACAAACACCTGGGAACTCACACTTCCCACTGTTACCAAGGTTAACTCTTTTTCCACTGAACCAAGTCTATCTGACCCACAAGGACGGCCGCCCCGTTCCACTGAATCAAATACCTCAGACTTCTTCTGAGCTCCGTTACCAGGTTCAGTACCACGTGCATCCCCATCTTGGACACACTCAAACGGGACATTGGCCTCTTCCAGGCGTTCAATACCCGTACCCTTTTTAAATTCTAAGTTCCCCCGTTTCTCCCAGGTACTCTCTGGGCAACTCCCTTCCGGAGTAAACTCAACCCCGCCGGCTGAAACAACCTCATCTGCCAACCCAGCAGATTTCTTCGAGGTAAGGGGACCCTTTTCATCTAGGGCTGCCCTCATTTCATTATCAGGAACACCTTTAGAAGTTTCTACTTCCTCAAACAGTTCTGCCAAACCACAGATCATCCCTGTCCAACTCTGGACCTCTTAACCGCTCTATCGGTTCCTCATCTTTATTTTCTGCCTCTAGGACCTTTCTCCTTGCTAAAGGCAGGTCTACCTCCGCTTCCTTACCCTCTTTCACTTCACTACTCGTCGTTTTACCACCCTCTAAGCCCTCGTGGTACAGGGTCGGTAGAAACGTCTCGGCCAAATCGAAACTGGCCCGATTTAAACTGCTCCCTTTCTCAGCTGCCTTTCTCGACAGGCTGCGAGTGACCGCGCATGCGGGATAAATCTGAGACTCTAGGTGCGGAGCCTCAACACTCACCGGCCGGCCGGTCCTCGTCATGGCTGCCCAAACCTTACCACCTGCTAAATCGTTACCGAGAAGGATGTCCGCGTCAGTTCTCGGGAACTCTGATGGCACCCCTATTTCAACGGGTCCAGACACCAGCTCACAATCCATAATGACCTCATGTAAGGCCACCATTTCTATTCTTTTGCTGATCCCCTCTACCGCTACCATGCCCGTTTTTCGACCAAATTCTAGTACCTTACTGCTGATCAAACGACAGCTCAGCCCCCGTGCCTCTCCAGATTCGTACGGGAATTGGTGTGTCCCCCTTCCTCAAAGACACAGTTCCGTGTGTCAGACAAGTCTCAGACCCTTCTCGTACTCTGTCTACTCGGGGCTCTCTGGTCGATTTACTGATTACCACAGCACACCCGATAGGGACTGCGGCTTTCCCTTTCCCTATCTCTTTCCTCGGAGCAAAGCATCGAGATGCAATATGCCCTCCCTTTCCACAATTAAAACAGGTCAAGCCCGGAAACCTTTCCCCCTCAACCTTACTGCTAGCTCCCGGTGGAACCTCTGCCTCACTTGTTGGACTTTCTCGATCGTTCCCACAGTCTCTCTGGGAACTTTTATTCGAGGAAAACTTTGTCTTGTGGGTTAGGGCATATTCATCCGTGAATCTAGCAAATTCTGAAATGGACTTATTCGGCTTCTCATTCAAATACATCCGGATGTCCTCCGAAACACAATCTTTAAATTCCTCAATCAAAAGTAACTCCCTGAGGCGCCCATAATCCTTGTCCACTTTTTCCGTGGTGCACCAACGGTCCAAGAGCACACCTTTCTCATAGGCAAACTCGGTATACGTCTGATTCCACACTTTTCGTAAATTTCGGAACTTTAGTCTATATGCTTCAGCTACTAGCTCGTAACCCCGGAGAATGGCCGCCTTTACTTGGTCATATTCCTCTTCCCCTTCCCCCTCCGTGGGCAACGCCGAATATGCCCGCTGGGCCTTTCCTCTTAACACACTTTGTAACAACGCCACCCACTGCTCTCTGGGCCACTTCTGATTCACTGCCACCTTTTCAAAAAGCAAGAAATAACTATCAACATCCGTCTCCTCGAATGGGGGTACTAACCTCAATGCCCGACTGACATCAAACCGCTCCTCTCGGTCCGACCCCTGACTGCATTGCTCTTGCCTTAACTTCTCCATCTCCAAGTCATGTTTTCTCTGTCTCTCTGCCTCCTTCTCCTTCTCGGCCCTTTCCTGCTCCTTATCGGCTCTTTCCTTCTCCCTCTCAGCTGCCTTTCAGCTGTTTTAACTTAATTTCATGTTCCCACCTTAATTTCTCCAACTCTAACTGAGCCTTTTCAGGGATATTTTCCAATACCTCAGCTGTAAACACATTCTTCCCAATATAATACTGTGTTATTGCCCTTCGCACATCCCGCTTTTTCATTGACAACCTCACCCCTGTGAGGTTAAACTCCTTCGCCAATTTTATCAAGTCCGATTTGGAGGGCACCTCCAACGCTTTCAGAGTTGGGTTTTCTATAAATTCACCCACGTCCATCTTTGCTGGTTTCCCGTCTGGCTACTCGTGTAACCAGATCCAAGTTTTGGACCTACAAGCCCGATTCACTGGCCCTCCAATTTGGTGTCAAATCCTGAGACAAGAACCCCAACTGTTACAAAATCCCGTAACTGGATCACTTACCAGCAAAGATAGAGAGGTCCGTTGAAGTCTGATGGTGCTATTTTTAAAAGTCTTTATTTATGAAGGGGCACAAAAATAAGATTAATACAAACATTCAGATAATATACGTCGTCACTACTCAATCTAAAAGCTCGGGTCTAATAGTAACCATCAATAAGAAACAGCTCGATCGTTTGTCTAGGGGATAATATATTGTCCGATGGAAATATAAAAGTCGCTCAGTTCCGGCAGGCTTCAGCCTTTTGGGGGACCGCTGGGCTTTCACTTGTTGGAGAGAGAGAGAGATTGGGGAGAAAAGAAACTTGCTCGGGTCTTTTATGAAGCGAATCAGTTGAGTCAGGGGAGCGGGCTTCCATGGTTCCAGTCACCGATTCCAACAACAGAATCGAACGCACGTGACTGCCTTCAAATGGCTTCCCGCTACCACGGGATCGTTAGCGTTTCTTCTGGTACGTCTCTCTCTCCCATTTCGTGGGTCTCCTGAACGGACAATAGTGATCGCGATTCTCACAAAGGAGGGGGCTACCTCGCACCCTTCGGCCCCTCAGAGCTGTGGTACATTCATAACACTATCCACATGAGATTCCATCTTCAGGGAACTATGCACCATTATTCTTAGATCACTCTGTTCTACTGCATTCCTCAGCGCCTTACCATTTACCATGTATGTCCTATTTGGATTATTCCTACCAAAATGTAGCACCTTACATTTATCAGCATTAAACTCCATCTGTCATCTTTCAGCCCACTATTCTAACTGGCCTAAGTCTCTCTGCAAGCTTTGAAAACCTACTTCATTATCCACAACGCACCTATCTTAATATCATCTGCATACTTACTAATCCAATTTACCACCCCATCATCCAGATCATTAATGTATATGACAAACAACATTGGACCTAGTACAGATCCCTGAGGCACACCACTAGTCACCGGCTTCCAACCTGACAAACAGTTATCCACCACTACTCTCTTGGCATCTCCCATCCAGCCACTGTTGAATCCATTTTACTACTTCAATATTAATACCTAACGATTGAACCTTCCTAACTAACCTGTGTGGAACCTTGTCAAAGGCCTTACTGAAGTCCACATAGGTAACATGCACTGCTTTACCCTCGTCAACTTTCCTCGTAACCTCTTCAAAAAATTCAATAAGATTTGTCAAACATGACCTGCCACGCACAAATCCATGTTGACTGTTCCTAATCAGACCCTGTCTATCCAGATAATTGTATATACTATCTCTAAGAATACTTTCCATTAATTTACCCACCACTTGACGTCAAACTTACAGGCCTATAATTGCTAGGTTTACTCTTAGAACCCTTTTTAAACAATGGAACCACATGAGCAATATGCCAATCCTTTGGCATGATCACCGTTTCTAAAGACATTTGAAATATTTCTGTCAGAGCCCCTGCTATTTCTACACTAACTTCCCTCAAGGTCCTAGGGAATATCTTGTCAGGACCCAGAGATTTATCCACTTTCATATTCTTTAAAAGCGCCAGTACTTCCTCTTCTTTAATCATCATAGTTTCCATAACTACCCTACTTGTTTCCCTTACCTTACAAAATTCAATATCCTTCTCCTTAGTGAATACCGAAGAAAAGAAATTGTTCAAAATCTCCCCCATCTCTCTTGGCTCCGCACATAGCTGTCCACTCTGATTCTCTTAGGGACCAACTTTATCCCTCACTAACCTTTTGCTATTAATATAACTGTAGAAACCCTTAGGATTTATTTTCACCTTTCTTGCCAAAGCAACCTCATCTCTTCTTTTAGCTTTTCTAATTTCTTTCTTAAAATTCTTTTTACATTCTTTATATTCCTCAAGCACCTCATTTACTCCATGCTGCCAATATTTATTGCCTCTTTTTCCAAACCAAGTTTCCAATATCCCTTGAAAACCATGGCTCTCTCAAACTAACCTTTCCTTTCAACCTAACAGGAACGTAAAGATTCTGTACCCTCAAAATTTCACCTTTGAATGACCTCCATTTCTCTATTAAATCCTTCCCATAAAACAAATTGTCCCAATCCACTCCTTCTAAATCCTTTCACATCTCCTCAAATTTAGCCTTTCTCCAATCAAAAATCTAAACCCTGGGTCCAGACTTATCCTTCTCCATAATTATATTGAAACTAATGGTATTGTGATTACTGGACCCAAAGTGCTCCCCAACACATACCTCCGTCAGCTGACCTATCTCATTCCTGAACAGGAGATCCAACATTGCCTCTTCTCTAGTTGGTGCTTCTATGTATTGCTGCAAAAAACTATCCTGCAAACATTTTACAAACTCCAAACCATCCAGCCCTTTTACAGAATGAGCTTCCTAGTCTACGTGTGGAAAATTAAAATCTCCCACAATCACAACCTTGTGCTTGCTACAAATATCTGCTATCTCCCTACAAATTTGCTCCTCCAATTCTCACTCCCCATTAGGCAGTCTATGATACACCCCTATGAGTGTTACTACACCTTCCCCATTCCTCAATTCCACCCAAATAGTCTCCCTAGACGAGCCCTTTTTCTATCCTGCCAAAGCACCGCTGTAATATTTTCTCTGACAAGCAATGCAACACCTCCCCTTCTTGCCCCTCCGATTCGATCACACCTGAAGCAACGAAATCCAGGAATATTTAGTTGCCAATCACACCCCTCCTGCAACCACGTTTCACTAATAGCTACAACATCATATGTCCAGGTATCAATCCATGCTCTAAGCTCATCCACCTTTCTTACAATGCTCCTAGCATTAAAATAGGTGCATTTAAAAAACTCTCCACTCTTACTCTCTGTTTATCCCTAATGGTGCAAACAACTTTATTATCTTTTTCTTCAGTCTCCCCTACATCTTCGGTCTGAGTGCTTCCCTTCTCTGTCACCTGCCTATCCTCCCTCACACACTGTCTACTAGCTTTCTCTATTTGTGAACTAACCTCCTCTCTCCTAGTCTCTTCAATTTGATTTCCACCCCCCAACCATTCTTGTTTAAAGTCTCCCCAGTAGCCTTTGCAAATCTCCCCGCCAGGATATTGGTCCCCCTAGGATTCAAGTGCAACCTATCCTTTTTGTACAGGTCACACCTACCCCAAAAGAGGTCCCAATGATCCAGAAACTTGAATCCTTGCTCCCTGCCCCAATCCCTCAGCCATGTATTTATCCTCCACCTCATTTCATTCCTACTCTCACTGTCACGTGGCACAAGCAGTAATCCCGAGATTACTACCTTTGCGGTCCTTCTTCTCAATTCCCTACCTAACTCCCTATATTCTCTTTTCAGAATCTCTTCCCTTTTCCTATCTATGTCATTGGTACCTATATGTACCACGACCTCTGGCTCCTCACCCTGCCATTTCAGGATATCTTGGATGCGATCAGTAACTTCCTGGACCCTGGCACCAGGGAGGCAAACTACCATTTGGATCTCCTGACTGCGTCCACAAAGTCACCTATCTAACTCCCCAAGTATCGAGTCCCCTATTACTACTGCCTTCCTCTTCCTTTCCCTACCCTTCTGAGCTATAGGGAGATAGCAGGTATTTGTAGCAAGCACAAGGTTGTGATCGTGGGAGATTTTAATTTTCCACATGTAGACTAGGAACTCCACTCAGAGTAGCAATCCTCCACTACCACTCTCTGGCTTCTTCCACTGAGCCAATTTCTAATCCAATTTACTACCTCACCATGTATACCTAGTGACTGAATCTTCCTAACTAACCTCCCATGTGGGACCTTGTCAAAGGTCTTAATGAAGTCCATGTAGACAACATCCACTGCCTTCTCTTCATCCACTTTCCTTGTAACCTCCTTGAAAAACTCTAAAGGATTTGTTAAACATAACCTACCACACAAAAAGCCATGTTGAGTCTCCCTAATAAGTCCCTGTCTATCTAAATACTTGTAGATCCTATCTCTTAGTACTCCTTTCAATAATTTACCTACTACCAATGTCAAACTTACCGGTGTATAATTTCCCGGGTTACTTTTAGAGCCTTTTTTAAACAATAAAACAACATGAGCTATCCTCCAATCCTCCGGCACTTCACCCTTAGATACTGACATTTTGAAATATATCTGCCAGGGCCCCTGCAATTTGAACACTAGTCTCCTTCAAGGTCCAAGGGAAAACTCTGTCAGGTCCTGGGGATTTATCTACTCTGATTTGCCTCAAGATAAAAAGCACCTCCTCCTCTTCAATCTGTATAGGTTCCATGACCTCACTACTTGTTTGCCTTATTTCCATTGACTCCATGGCAGTTTCCTTTCGTAAATACAGAGACAAAAAACCCATTTAAGATCTCCCCAATTTCTTTTGGTTCCATACATAGCCGACCACTCTGATCTTCAAGAGGACCAATTTTATCCCTTACTATCCTTTTGCTCTTAATATACCCGTAGAAGATCTTTGGATTATCCTTTACCTTGACTGCCAAAGCTACCTCATGTCTTCTTTTAGCCCTCCTGATTTCTTTATGTATTTTTTTGCACTTTTTATACTCCTCAAGTACCTTAATTGCTCCCTGTTTCCTATTCATGTCATACATCTCTATCTTCTTCTTTATCAGAGTTTCAATATCCCTAGAGAACCAAGGTTCCTTCTCCTTATTCACTTTGCCTTTAATCCTGACAGGAACGTACAAACTCTGCACTCAAAATTTCTCCTTTGAAGGGCTCCCACTTACCAACGACATCCTTGCCAGAGAACAATCTGTCCCAATCCACGCTTTTTAGATCCTTTCTCATTTCTTCAAATTTGTCCTTTTTCCAGTTTAGAACCTCAACCCAAGGACCAGATCTATCTTTACCCATGATCAAGTTGTAACTAATGGTGTTATGGTCACTGGAAACAATGTGTTCTCCTACACACACTTCTGTCACCTGTCCTAACTTGTTTCCTAATAGGAGATCTAATATTGAATACTCTCTAGTTGGTACCTCTAAATATTGATTTAGAAAACTTTCCTGAACACATTTTACAAACTCTAACCTGTCTAGATCTTTGACAGTATGGGAGTCCCAATCAATACGTGGAAAATTAAAATCCCCTACTATCACAACTTTATGTTTGCTACAGTTGTCTGCTATCTCTCTGCAGATTTGCTCCTCCAATTCTCACTGCTATTGGGTGGCTTATAATACAACCCCATTAATGTGGTCATACCTTTCCTGTTTCTCAGCTCCACCTATATGGCCTCAGTAGACAAGCCCTCTAATCTGTCCTACCTGAACACTGCTGTAACATCTTGGAAGGAATAATAGAAGAGCAGATTATTATTTAAATGGTGAAAGATTGCAGCATGCTGTTGTGCAGAGGGACATAGGAGTGCTTGTGCATGAATCGCAAAAAGTTGGCTTGCAGGTGCAACAGGTTATTAAGAAGGCAAACAGAATGTTGGCCTTCATTGCTAGAGGGATTGAATTCAAGAGCAGGGAGGTCATGCTGCAACTCTGTAGGGTACTAGTGAGGCCGCACCTGGAGTATTATGTGCAGTTCTGGTCTCCATACTTGAGGAAGGATATACTGGCTTTGGAGGCAGTGCAGAAGAGGTTCACCAGGTTGATTCAAGGGATGAAGGGGTTAACCTATGAGGAGAGATTGTCGCCTGGGACTATACTCTCTGGAGTTCAGAAGAATGAGAGGGCATCTTATAGAAACATACACAATTTTGAAAGGGATAGGTAAGATAGAAGTAGGAAAGTTGTTTCTATTGGTAGGTGAGACTAGAACTAGGGGACATTGCCTGAAGATTCAGGGGAGAATATTTAGGATGGAAATGAGGAGAAACTGTTTTTCCCAGAGCATGGTGAATCTGTGGAATTCTCTGTCTGGGGAAGCAGTTGAGGCTTCTTCATTAAATATGTTTAAGAAACGGTTAGATAAGTTTTTACATAGTAGGGGAATTAAAGATGATGGAGAAAAGGGCAGGTAGATGGAGGTGAGTTTACGGACAGATCAGCATGATCTTATTGAATCAGGCTTGATGGGCCAGATGGCCTACTCCTGCTCCTATTCCTTATGTTCTTATGTAGATTCGCAGAGATCTTGACATCCATGAATTTGAAATTGCTCATTCTCTCCACTTCTGATCCCTCTATGAGAATTGGTTCGTGTTCCCTCATCTTTCCCTGCCTGAAGTGCACATCAGCTCTTTTGTCTTACTGACATGGAATACAAGGTTGTTGCTGCAACACCTTGAGGGAACAGAACAGTGGAACAGAACCACACATCCCCGAGGTGCGCCAGTGATGATCACAAGGAGGAGATGTTATCACCAATCAGGTTAGGAAGTTGAGGATCCTATTGCAGAGGGAGGTACTGAGGCCAGGTTTTGTAGCTTATCGATCAGACTGTGGGAATGCTTGTATTAAATGCTGAACTATGAACAGCATCTTGACATAGGTGTTTGTATTGTCCAGGTGATATAAAGTCAGGTGAAGAGTCATTGAGATTGTGTCTGCCATGGACCTATTGTGGCGATAGGCAAATTGCAGTGGGTCCAGGTCCTTGCTGAAGCAGGAGTTCATTTTAGCCATGAGCAGCTTCTGAAGGCATTTCATCACTGGAGATGTGAGCTCTACTGGCTGAGTCGTTAAGGCAGCTCACACTACTTTTCTTGTTGTACTACTATAATTGTTGCCTTTTTGAAACAGGTGGAAACTTACGACCGTAGCAATCAGAGATTGAACATGCTCTTGAATACTCCCACCAGTTGATTGCCACAACTTTTCAGAGCCTTATCAGGTACTCCATCATGGCCTGCTGCCTTGAGAGGATTCACCCTCCTGAAAAACAGCCTAACCTTGGCTTCCAAGACAGAGATCAAAAGGTGACTGGGTGTAGCAAGATCTCCACAGCTGTAGTTATATTCTCCCTTTCAAATTGGATATAGAAGGTGTTGAGCTCAACTGGTAGTGAAGCATTGCTGCCATTCATGCTATTGGGGTTTGCTTTGTAGGAAGTAATGTCTTGCAAACCCTGCCAGAGTTGATGTGCATCTGATGTCATCACCAACCTCACTTGGAATTCTCTTCATTATTGTCACATTAACCAACATGTGATAATTTTGCCCTAGCAGAGTAGATGAAGGGGGAGCCAGTAGATGTCATGTATTTGAACTTTTGGGAGGCCGACCAATGAGATTGTTTGACATAGCTCTCTGAATAGAGAGTTAATGAATAAAAGTACTGAAAGTTCAATGAATAAAAAGTAATGAATAAAGTAATGAATAATGAAAAGTAATGAATAAAAGTTAATGAATAAAAGTATGCTCAGTGTTTTCTGTTCAGTGCGAATGACTGAAATATTTTGAGAATTATGGTGCCTTTTCAGATGGAAGTTGTCAATGTCTTTATTTTCAAAGACATGTCATTTTATAACAGGTAGACAATCAATTTTTTAGCTTTTCCAGCCAAAGGCTCATCGCCAGATCTCCAGTATTCTAGTAATATTCCAGCAAACCTCTGCCTTCCCTCTTCTTCTATTCTCCACTCTGGCCTCTTACCTCTTCTCCTGCCCTATCACCTCACCTTTGTGCCTCCCCGCCCTTCTTCTCTTTGTCCCATGGTCCACTCTCCTTTCTCACCACGAGTTTTTCTTCTCCAGCTCTTTACCTTTCTCTCTCACCTCACTTCACCTATTACCTACCTGCTGGTCTTCCCTTTCCTCCCCCAGCTTTTTATTCTGATATTTCCCCCCTTCTTTTCCAGTCCTGAAGAAGGGTCTCAGCCTGAAGCATCAACTGTTCATTCATTGCCATAGATACTGATTGACCTGCTGAATTCTTCAAGCACTTTGTGTGTGGATCTCTGGTTTTCCGGCATCTGCAGAATCTCTTGTGTTGTAGCAAAATAAGATGAGTAAATTGATAATGGTTAGTACACACCTGTAAAAAATCTCATTTCCTTTCCCATTCAACACAGCCTCTGACATAATTTTTATGAGGCCTGAATATTTAGGCTGAATGAAGGAACTTTTTACTTGAGAGGTTAATTCTAAAAAATAAATTGAAACCTAACTCCCAACACACGGCAAATACCTGTAGAACACAAGAACAGGCCCTTTGGCCCACAATGTTGTGCTGAGCCAATTAAATTAGTAATCAAATGGCCATCTAAATTAATCTCTTCTGCCTGCACAATGTCCATATCCTTCCACTTTCCTCCATTCATATGCCTACCTAAATATCTTTTAAAAATCTCTAATGTTTCTGCCTCTACCACTGCCCCAGTCGCATTCCAGAACCCACCATTCTTATGTAAAAAAACACTAGCTGCTCACATCTCCTTTGAAATTAACTGCATTTCACCCCTGGGAAAAACATACTCTCTGTCTACTCTTTCTATGACTCTCATAATCTTACAGACCTTTATCAGATCTCTCGCATCCTCCATCACTCTAGGGAAAACAACCCAAGTTTTACCAACCTCTCATTATAGCACATGTTCTCTAAACCAGGCAACATCCAGGTAAACCTCTTCCGCACCTTCTCCAAAGTCCTCTTCCTACACTTAAGTGACTAGAAATGTATGCAATACTCCAGATGCAGCCTAACTAGAGTTTTATAAACCTGCAGCACAACTTCCTGATTTTTGAACTCAATCCTTCGACTAATAAAGGCAAGTATGTACCCCTGAAAAGGGGAGATGGCAAATGAAACATTCATGTTACACTGTTCATGCATCAATAACTTTATGGTGAATCAAAATAAATTACAAAACATCCAGTTAATTGTATAACAATAGACAATGTGATGTGCATTACATCAAGTTCAATTTTTTTCCCATTTAACATTTCTCATTTAACATTCAGGACTTTTTTGGTTTAACTATCATTCTGTCAAAAATGTAACACAAAATATAAAAATAGAAACACAGAAAATCTACAGCACAATACAGGCCCTTTGGCCCACAAAGTTGTGCTGAACATGTCCCTACCTTAGAACTACCTAGGCCTTACCCATAACCCTCTGTTTTTCTAAGCTCCATGTATCCATCCAGAAGCCTCTTAAAAGACCCTATCGTTTCCACCTCTATCACCACCGCCGGCAGCCCATTCCATGCACTCACCACTCTCTGCGTAAAAAAAACTTACCCCTGACATCTCCTCTGTACCTACTCCCCAGCACCTTAAAACTACGCCCTCTTGTGCTAATCATTTCAGCCCTGGGGAAAAGCCTCTGACTATCCACACAATCAATGCCTCTCTTTATTTTGTACATCTCTATCAGGTCACCTCTCATCTTCTGTCGCTCCAAGGAGAAAAGGCGGAGTTCACTCAATCTATTCTCATAAGGCATGCTCCCCAATCCGGGCAACATCCTTGTAAATCTGCTCTGCACCCTTTCTATGGTTTCCACATCCTTCCTGTAGTGGGGCAGCCAGAACTGAGCACAGTACTCCAAGTGGGGTCTGACCAGGGTCCTATATAGCTGCAACATTACCTCTCAGCTCTTAAACTCAATCTCACAATTGATGAAGGCCAATGCACCGTATGCCTTCTTAACCACAGAGCCAACATGCTTTGAGTGTCTTTTGGACTCGGACCCCAAGATCCTTCTGATCCTGCACACTGTCAAGAGTCTTACCATTAATGCTATATTATGTTTGACCTACCAAAATGAACCATCTCACACTTATCTCCATCTACCACTTCTCAGACCAGTTTTGCATCCTATCAATGTCCCTTAGTAACCTCTGACAGCTCACCACACTATCCACAACACCCCAAACCTTTGTGTCATCAGCAAATTTACGAACCCATCCCTTGACTTCCGCATCCAGGTTATTTATAAAGATCACAAAGAGTAGGGGTCCCAGAACAGATCCCTGAGGCACACCACTGGTCACTGACCTCCATGCAGAATATGACCCATCTACAACCACTCTTTGCCTTCTGTGGGCAAGCCAGTTCTGGATCCACAAAGCAATGTCCCCTTGGATCCCATGCCTCCTTACTTTCTCAATAAGCCTTGCATGTGGTACCTTATCAATTGCCTTGCTAAAATCCATATACACTACATCTACTGCTCTTCCTTCATCAATGACTCTAGTACATCCTCAAAAAAATTCAGTCAGGCTCTTAAGGCACAACCTGCCTTTGACAAAGCTATGTCGACTATTCCTAATCATATCTTGCCTCTCCAAATTTTCATAAATCCTGCCTCTAAGGATCTTCTCCATCAACCTAACAACCACCTAAGTAAGACTCACTGGCCTATAATTTCTTGGGCTATTATTATTCCCTTTCTTGAATAAGGGAACAACATCCACAACCCTCCAATCCACTGGAACCTCTCTCATCCTCATTGATAATGCAAAGATCATTGCCAGAGGCTCTGCAATCTCCTCCCTTGCTTCCCACAGTAGCCTGGGATACATCCGGTCCAGTCCCGGTGACTTATCCAACTTGATATTTTCCAAAAGTTCCAGCACATCCTCTTCCCTAATATCTACATTCTCAAGCTCTTCAGTCCACTGCAAGTCATCCCTACAATCGCCAAGATCCTTTTCCATAGTGAATACTGAAGCAAAGTATTCATTAAGTACCTCCACTATTTCCTCCGGTTCCATACACACTTTCCCACTGTCACACTTGATAGGTCTTATTTTCTCATGTCTTATCCTCTTGCTCTTCACATACTTGTACAGTGTCTTGGGGTTTTCCTTAATCCTGTGGGCCAACGCCTTCTCATGGCCCCTTCTGGCTCTTCTAATTTCATTCTTAAGCTCCTTCCTGATAGCTTTATAAACTTCTAGATTCCTATCATTGCCTATTTTGAACCTGTCGTAAGCTCTTCTTTTCTTCTTGACTAGATTTACAACAGCCTTTGTACGCCATGAATCTTGTACCCTACCATCCTTTCCATGTCTCATTGGAATGTACCTACTCAGAACCCCACGCAAATATCCACTGAATATTTGCCACAGTTCTTCAGTATGTTTCCCAGCGTACATCTGTTTACAATTTATGCTTCTAAGTTCCTGTCTGATAGCCTAATTCTTTCTCTTAGTCCAATTAAACGTTTCCCTAACTTGTCTGTTACTATCCCCCTCCAATGCTATGGTAAAGGAGACAGAATTGTGATCACTATCTCCAAAATGCTCTCCCACTGAGAGACCTGACACCTGACCAGGTTAATTTCCCAATACCGGATCAAGTACAGCCTCTCCTCTTGCAGGCTTATCTACATATTGTGTAGATACTGCAATAAACTATCATCTTCTATTATCAACAATATGATGCATCTAAACAGTTACACTGTGTGCTTATGCCATTGTCTCCATGCAGTTTTAATGCTTAAATTATACAAGCCACATGAGGGAAAACAGCTTTTTTTCACGGTTTCAAACATATAACTCAAAGAATTATACAAAACTTCGGGAAAAATACTTAACATTTTTCTAAGAACATAAATGTGCTGATTCACTTAAAATGCCTATTATTTTCCGAATTTCTTTACCTACCAGAGTGCAGTTTCCCACCACCACTCCCCCAGGCATCAACAATCAATTACATGTTCAAGATTGAATGCAAGACTTTGCAAGTCAATGACAGATTCAGTGCTCACTACTATAAAAGAATACCTATGTACACAAATTCTCAGAATTTTCAACTAAACACATTTGCATGTTTTTAAAGTAATATCCCTTTTTCAATTAAATTATTTTAATTCTTTTAAAAACTATTTGAACAATTATTTGTAACTAAATTTAACAGATTTCAAACTTGCCACACACTCTCCCTCAAAAGTAGATGTCATCCTGACACCTCCTCTCAATGTTAAATTTGCAATCATTACTTTCCTTGTTCAAATTATTCCGCTGACATTACACAATTATAGGGCAAGGCTTGGTGGTATGCTTTCCCCTGGTCAAGTAATGAGAACCAAGCATTACCCCATAAGCTGTCCCTAATGTCTTACACTCGTGGAATGGGCTGGCGGTCAGGAATAGTTTTCCTATTCCAGTTCCTGTAGTCAATACAGAGATGAAGGCTTTCATCATTCCTTCTGACACACATGATTGGCGAGGTGCAAGGCAAGTTAGATTTCTTGATCCACCTGTGGACGATTTAGTCATGCAAGTAATCCTTCATTTCATTGTAGAGGAGTTTTGGAACTGAGCGAGCAACCGGTTCATTATCTTTGAAAGAGATGCTCAGCTGCAAACCTTTGATACATCCAATGTTATTTTCTGATTTTGAAAAGGAGTGACATTCTTCTCATAGCATCTGGTTCACGTTCTGCTGCTGTTGTATATTTTGGTGGCTCACATCGACTGGGAGATCCCATAAATCAGAGTTGAATTCACCCTTATCATTCCTCTATTTGGTGTCAAGTAGCTGGGTCGAATACAATACGACACCTTCTTGTGCAGTGACACAGCACTGCATGACGAGCCAATGAGATCACATCCACCATAGAAATATTGGGGTGATAAGCAAATTGAAGTGGGTCCAGTCCCTGCTGAGGTTAATTCTAGCCATAGCCAAAACAAAACACTTCATCACAGTAGATGTGAGTGCTTCTGGACAATAGTCACTAAGGCAGCTCACTCCGCTCTTCTTGAGCACTGGTATAATTGTTGCCCTTTGAATCAGGTGGGAACTTCCAACATAGCATTGCGAGATTGAAATGTCTTTGCACACCCCTGCCAGCTGGTTGGCACAGGTTTTCAGAGCCTTTCCCGGTACTCCATCAGGGTCTGTCACCATGCAAGGGTATACCCTCTTGAAAGAGTTCACCCCTGACATCGGCCTCTGAGTCAGATCACAGGGTCACCAGGTGCTGCAGGGATTCTCATAGCTGTGGTTTCATTTTCCGAGCAAAAAAGTTGTTAAGCTCATCTGGGATCACTGCCATTCATGATGTTAGGTTTTGCTTTGTAGGAAATAATCGACTGCAAACCCTGCCAGAATTGATGTGGATCCATTTCTGTATCCAATCTCATTCAGAATTGTTTCATTGATTTTGAGATAGCTCTCCTCAAGTTGTACCTGGTTTTCTTGTACAGTCCTGGGTTGCTAGATTTGACAGACTGTGAACCCACAGTTCATCCACAGCTTTTGAGTTGGGTATGTACAATAAACTGGCGTAGGCACACACTGATCTACTGCACAGGTGGCGGGTTTAAACCAGAGTTGTAGGGGAGTGGGAACTAGAGTGCCATAACAGATAGTGCAGTAGTTGTGGAGACAGATGGTGTTTAGACCTCAAAGTCAGGAAGGTTGAGGAAGGTGTGCCTAATGTTCTGAGCTGTTTATATGTCAATGCAAGAAGTATTGTAGGAAAGGCAGATGAGCTAGGGGCATGGATCAATAGGTGGAATTATAATATTGTTGCCATTAGTGAGACTTGGTTGCAGCAGGGGCAGAACTGGCAGCTCAATATTCCGGGGCTCTGTGGTTTTAGCTGCAACAGTGCGGTAGGGATTAAAGGGGGAGGGGTGCAATTACTAGTCAGAGAAATGTCATGGCAGTGCTCAGTCGGGAGCCTTCTGGAGAACTTACTATTGATGCTTTATTGGTGGAACTGAGGAATAAGAAAGGTATGACCATGTTAATGGGGCTATATAATATAGACCATCCGATAGTCCGTGGGATTTAGACGAAGAAATCTGTAGAGATCACAGACTGCACAAGGTTAGTTCCTGGGATGTCCGGACTGTCTTACGCAGAGAGGTTAGAGAAACTGGGCTTGTACACACTGGAATTAAGGAGATTGAGAGGGGATCTGATTGCAACATATAAGATTATTAAGGGATTGGACAAGATAGAGGCAGGAAATATGTTCCAGATGCTGGGAGAGTCCAGTACCAGAGGGCATGGTTTGAGAATAAGGGGTAGGTCATTTAGGACAGAGTTAAGGAAAAACTTCTTCTCCCAGAGAGTTGTGGGGGTCTAGAATGCACTGCCTCGGAAGGCAGTGGAGGCCAATTCTCTGGATGCTTTCAAGAAGGAGCTAGATAGGTATCTTATGGATAGGGGAATCAAGGGATATGGGGACAAGGCAGGAACCGGGTATTGATAGTAGATGATCAGCCATGATCTCAGAATGGCGGTGCAGGCTCGAGGGGCCGAATGGTCTACTTCTGCACCTATTGTCTATTGCTGCAGGAAACATGAGTTTGTTGTAGTAGGCGCTTTTAACTTTCCACATATTGACTGGGACTCCCATACTGTAAAGGACTAGATGGAATAGAGTTTGTCAAATGTGTTCAGGAAAACTTCCTTAATCAGTATATACAAGTTTCAATGAGAGAGTGTGCAATACTTGATCTCCTATTAGGGAATGAGACAGGGCAGGTGACAGAAATTGGTGTAGGCAAACACTTTGCATCTAGTAATCATAATGTCATTAGTTTCAAAGTCAATATGGAAAAAATAGGTCTGGTCTACGGGTTGAGGTTCTAAGTTGGAGAAAGGCCAATTTTGATGGTATCAGAAAGGATCTGGCAAGCATGGATTGGGACAGGCAGTTTTCTGGCAAAGGTGGACATGGTAAATGGGAGACCTTCAAAAGTGAAATTTTCTGAGTGCAAAGCTTGTACAGTATGTGCCTGTCAGAATAAAAGGTAAAGATAACTGGTTTAGGGAACTTTGGTTTTCAATATTAATATTAAGAAGAAAAAGGAAATGCACAATCAGGTATTGACAGGTCAGAGCAAATGAAGAGCTTATAGAGTATAAGAAATACAAGTGAACACTTAAGAAATTATCAGGATGGCTAATAGGTGGCATGAGGTTGCTCTAGCAGACAAGATGAAGGAGAATTCTAAGGGATACGACAGATATATTAAGAGCAAAAGGATTGCCAGGGACAAACTTGATCCTCTGGAAGATCAGAACAGTGATCTATTCTTTTGGCATGGAGCTAAAAGAAATGGGGAGATCTTAAATAAATTTTTTGTATCTGTATTTACTTGGGAGATGGACACAGAGTCTATAAAAGTGAGGTAAATTAGCAGTAAAATCATGGACCCTGTACAGATTACAGCGGAGGAGGTGCTGGGGCAAATTAGGGTAAATAAATCCTCAGGGCCTGATGAGATGTTCCTTCTGACCCTATGGGAAGCAAGTGCAAAAATTGCAAGGGCCCTAGCAGAGATATTTAAATCACAGGTGAAATACAGGAGGATTGGTGGATAATGTTGTTCCATTGTTTAAGAAAGACTAAAAATAAACCAGGAAATTATAGGCTGGTGATTCTGACATCAGCAGTGGGAACATTATTGGAAAGTATTCTCAGGGACCAGATACATGCGTACTTGGAAAGACATATTAGAGATAGTCAGCATGGCTTTGTGCATGGTAGTTCATGTGTAACCAATATTTTAGAGTTTTTCAAGGAAGTTATTTGGAAAGTTGATGAAGGCAGGCAGTGGATGTTGTCTTTAGTATGGCATTTGACAAAGTCACGTATGGGAGGTTGGTCAAGAAGGTTCATTTGTTTGGCATTCAGGATCAGCTAGTAAATTGGATGAGAGATTGGCTTTGTAGGAGAAGCCAGGGAGTGGTAGTATATGGTTGCCTCTCTTGACTAGAGGCTTACGACTAGTGGAGTGCTGCAAGGATCGGTGCTGGGTCTGTTGGTGTTAGTCATCTATATTAATGATCTGGATGATAATGTGGTTAACTGGATCAGCAAATTTGTGGATGACACCAAGACCGGGGGTACAGTGGATAGCTAGGAAGACTATCAGAGCTTTCAGCAATATCTGGACCAGCTGGAAAAATTGGCTGAAAAATAACAGGTGGAATTTAATGCAGACAAATGTGAGGTGTTGCACTGTGGTAGGCCAACCTGGGTAGGTCTTACACAGTGAATGGTAGGGCACTAAGGAGTGTGGTAGAACAAAGGGATCTGAGAATACAGATTCATAGTTCATTGAAAGTGGTAGATAGGGTTGCAAAGAAATCTTTTGACACATTGGCCTTCATAAATCAAAGTATTGAGTACAGGAGATGGGATGTTACATTGAAGTTTTATAAGACATTGGTGATACCTAATTTGGAGTATTGTGTGCAATTTTGGTCACCATCCCACAGGAAAGATGTAAATAAGGTTGAAAGAGTACAGAGAAAATTTCCAAGCATTTGCAAGGATTGAAGGAAAGATTGCTCTACTCTCTGTATACATGTGACTGTGTGGCATAGCTCAAATACCATCTACAAATTTGCTGATGATACAACCATTATTGGTAGAATCTCAGGTGGTGACGAGAGGGCGTACAGGAGTGAGATATGCCAATCAGAATGGTGCTGCAGCAATAACCTGTCACTCAATGTCAATAAGACAAAAGAGCTGATTGTGGACTTCAGAAGGGTAAGACAAAGGAGCACGTACCAATCCTCATAGAGGGATCATAAGTGGGGAGAGTGAGCAGCTTCGAGTTACTGGGTGTCAAGATCTCGGAGGATCTAACCTGGTCCCAACATATCAATGTAGTCATAAAGGCAAGACAGCAGCTATACTTTATTAGGAGTTTGAAGCGATTTGGCATGTCAACAAATACACTCAGAAACTTCTATATTTGTACTGTGGAGATCATTCTGACAGGCTGCATTACTGTCTGGTATGGAGGGGCTACTGCATACGACTGAAAGAAGCTGCAGAAGATTGTAAATCTCGTCAGCTCCATTTTGGGCACTAGCCTACAAAGTACCCAAGACATCTTTAGGGACCAGTGTCTCAGAAAGGCAGCACACAGGGCATGCCCTTTTTCTCACCGTTACCACCAGGTAGGAGATAACTGTTCAGCACAGACTAGAAAGGCCAAGATGGCCTGTTTTCGTGCTGTAATTGTTATATGGTTATATACAGAAGCCCAAAGGCACACACTCAGTGATTCAAGAACAGCTTCTTCCCCTCTGCCAGCTGATTCCTAAATGAACATTGAAGCTTTGGACACTACCTCACTTTTTAAAAAATATATAGTATTTGTTTTTGCGCATTTAAAATAGTCTATTCAATATGCATATATTGAATAGCTTTACTTGTTTATTTATATTATATTTATTATTATTTTTTCTGTCTCTGCTAGATTATGCATTGCATTGAACTGCTGCTGCTAAGTTAACAAATTTCACGTCACATGCCGGTGATAATAAACCTGATTATGATTCTGAATAGGTTAGGATTTGATTCGTTGGAAGTAGAAGATTGAAAGGAGATTTGATATAGGTATACAAATTTATCAGGGGGGTAGATAGTGGAAATCACAAGCAAGACTTTTTCCACTTACGTTGGGTCATGAGTTCATGGTGAGAGGTGGAAAGTTTAAGATGAGCATGAGGGGAAACTTTTTCACTCAGAGGGTCGTGAGAGTGTGGAACAAGCTGCCAGAGCAAGTGGTGCAGTCGAACTCCATTTCAACATTTAAGATAAGTTTGGATAGGTACACAGATGACAGGTATGGAGGGCTATGGTACAGGTGTAAGTCGATAGGACTGAGTAGTTTAAATGTTTTGCTATTGTCTAGATGGACTGAAGGGCTTGTTCTTGTGCTGTACTTTTCTGCGACTCTGACTGAATTCAGTGATACTCCATTCCACTCACCCCAACATAAACATACATTTCCATAAACGAGGGAGACCAGACCTTTACGTAACATTTCAGGCGTAGTCACATAAGGTCCACTGTGATTGGATTATAGTCGAATTAAACCGAATCTAACGGATCCAACACTCCTAACAGCGGTAAATATTGGATTGAAATGTCTTTCCGTGGGGGCAGAGGCGTTGGAATAGGTGGAGGCTTCGGTGGATACCGCGGTGGTGGGTGAGGAAACTTCAATAGAACATTTGATCAGGGGTCCCCTGAGAGAGTAGTAGAACTGGGACATTTCATGCATCCGGGTGAAGACATTATTTGCAAGTGCACCTCAGAAGAAAATAAAGTCCCTTATTTCAACACGCCAGTGTACTTGGAAAACAAAGAATAAATTGGGAAAGTTGATGAAATATTCGGACAGCTTAGAAATTTTTATTTTTCCGTTACGTTATCAGAGAACATGAGTGCCAGTTCCTTTAAAGCGACCACACAAAACTACTCCTGCTGCAGCTATTTTTGCCATGACCACCTGGCACAAGAGGTCAGGTGAGGGGAGCTCGTGGTGGAGGTCGAGGTGGACGTGGTTTCCGAGGTGGAGGTGGGAGCGGTGGTGGCGGCGGCAGAGGTGGTTCTTTCAAAAGAGGCAGAGGTGGTGGAGGAGGACGTGGCTTCTGAAGTCGTGGAGGAAGGTGAAGGTGGATATTTAAGATTCTGGCAGCAAGCACACTTCCAAACAGATTCTATGTTCTTTGTGCAAGTCATGCATTTGCATTTATGGACTGTACCAAACTGAAGTATATTTTAAGACCAGTATCAGTTTTTGTATTTGCATTGTACTATTTGGATGTATTTGATGGTCCTTGTATGTAATTTCTATTCTAGTTCAACAAGTTCTGAACCTGTTTGTTTAAAAAAAAGTACAAATGTAGTCAATGGTTTGAATTAAATTTTATAATGTTCTACAGATATAAAACTACTTGATTTACAAAGTATTGTGATATTGGTTCAGCAAAATTTGCTTTAAAATAAATGTTACTACCAAGAAAAAAAAATGTCGTTGCTCTTGTACTCAAATCCTTATGTCACTATTTGCCACCCTAATTCCTTGTTGTACCGGTTCATCAATGTTAAATGATCCACATACAGGATATCCTGATCCCTTGGAACATTAAGACCCTTTCAATCCTTCACTATTACTCTGCTTTTTTTCTGCAAGTCCACAACTTTTAATTCACATAGCTTCCCCAAAGTCCCTACTACATTCTCCCTACAATCCACACTGGTACCTAGCTTTATAGTTTCACGTCAACTTGAAGCTTGCTAACATTTTCAAATGGACTATCTTGGAATAAAAATGGTAGCAAACCCACACAGCCAGACGTTGGTGAATCACTGGAATTCATTGCCACGGATGGCTGTGGAGGTCAAGTAATTGGATATATTTAAAGTGGATATTGATAGGTTCTTGATTAGGAAGGGCACCAAAAGTTATTGAGAGAAGGCAGGTGAATGGGGTTGGGAAGGAAAATAAATCAGCTATGATGGAATGGTGTTGCAGACTCATCGTGCCAAATGGCCTAAATCTGCTCCTATGTCTATGGTCTTCTGATCATGCCTGACAAAGTTATAACTCAAGCTCCACATTCCTGTCTACGTCTCGTCACCTTTTAACCCCTGCCTCCAGTTTATCAACGAATAATCACCATCTTAGAAATAGTCAAAAGCACTGCTTCCTTGATTTGAAGCAGTGCCCCTGTTTCTAGACTGACCCACAAGAGAAACATGTTCTCCAGATCAAGCAACACACACAAAATGCTGGTGGAACGCAGCAGGCCAGGCAGCATCTATAGGGAGAAGCACTGTCAAAGTCTCGGCCCAAAACATCGACAGTGCTTCTCCCTATGGATGCTGCCTGGCCTGCTGCATTCCACCAGCATTTTGTGTGTGTTGCTTGAATTTCCAGCATCTACAGATTTCCTCGTGTTTGCTTCTCCAGATCAATGCCGTTTAGCCTTCTCAGGAACAATGTCAACAATTAGCAAATTAATTGGCTGTTCTTTATATTTTATTCAATAATGAAACAAATATAAAACTTTAAAAATCATTTCTATTCCACATAATGACAAATTCAGCACAGGCACAATTACAAAGTTTCACTGCTGTCCCTTGGAAACAAAGTTACCGTAGAAACCTCAATCTTCAGGCTTGTCATCAAAATTCCGTGACAAATGTATTGTTACTGTGTAACTGGAATTACATAATATTAGATGAAGTGGTTAGTATTCAGATGGAGGAATATGCCAGTAGGTAGGTCCACCACACTGTAAAAAGAATTTAGGGCATGATAATCCTGGAATTCTCTAAATTTGCCAAAAGAACATTTAATCAAGCAACAGAGGAAGAAGAGTGCTTCACCAATACTGAAAAAAACACAGCAATACAGATGGCAAGCAAGTCTGCCATCTCATGGTCTTCCTAACTGATTTAAATATTCTCTGGATATAGCCTGTGTTCTAACATGAAACAGGGGACTTGCTTTTATCGTACTTATTCAGTTAACAGCTAATGACCACTAAAAAATTATAAAATTGACCGGGATGAGGATGATGCCAAAGAAATGGCATCCACTAAAACATTTTCTCATTTGTAGGTAGGTTAATTATACTACCACTGTTCACTGATTCTTTGCTTCCATGTATAACCTGATACCTTGCTGAATGTATGTACCCAATGTAATATTTCCTTAAAATGTTCTGAATGATATTTGTCCTTCAAGTACCACTTAAAAAATAACAGATGACAACTGTTTGAGAGTTGAAGGATAAGATGCAATATCACTGGAATTTGCAAGATTCCTAGAGATATTGACAAATCCAGATATTTAGTTGATCATTCAAGTCCAAGGTCAATAAACATAATACTTCAGCAATATTAATGCAATAGTGATAGCAAACTTAATCAAAAAATGGTGATTTGCTGTGACTTCATGTAGCATGTTGCTAATATACAGTAGTTTGCATTTAATATTAGGTCTACTTATTATTCAACCTAATGTTTACAATGCTGGTTTTCTTATAGGCTTATCAGAAACCTGTCTAAGGGTGTTTGGGGCTAATTGCAGTACATTTCTAAATGTTCTAACTCGCCAGTTAAAACTGCGCTAACTAACGTTTTGTACCACTTCCTGCACTATGAGAGGAAGTAAAGTGTTAAAGGAACACAGGAGGAGTTGTAAGATTTGTTCCACATTCAGGCTGCACTACTGGTCAAACTTCACTTTGGAAGTATCAGGACAGAACACCTTTCAGCACACTGCATCACCGTATCACTGTCTTCTAGGAAAGACCCAGCATTTCTTGGTTGTCCCAAAGCCACTTCCAGTATTTGTTGAGTTTGTGATCCTGAGGCTGTACCTGGAAAATACCAGTGGGAATAGAATGTGCTCACAATCAGAACTGCCCCAAAACTCACCACATGTTCTTGCAATGACTCACAACTTCAGACAGATGGACAGAGTAAGAACTTCCTTCATTTACTTTTAAATTGCAAAAGAAGCTATGACCCAGGTGTAAGGTGAGCTATGGCCCATATTATCTGTGCAAGGGCTACCAGCATAATCCCACTTTTCATCCTTTATGTGATACTAACCCCATGGAAGCTCACAGAGACATCCAAATATTGTTCTATATGGTGAGTGTTTCAGCTCTTTTACCCTTTCAGACAATAAATTCCAGACTCACTTCACCCTCTGAGTGAAAATCTTTTCTCCATTTGTCAGAGCTTTTCTTGGAGTTAGCACATATAGCAAATAACTTCAGCAACTAACATTCCCAATGTCCTTTGTTCGCACCAGATTTACGTACTCACTCTCTGCTCCACGATGAAAAATACAGTACTATGCATTCAGTGGCATGCTAAAGTTTGGGCACACCTGGTCAAAATTTCTGTTACTGTGAATAGCTAAGCGAGTAAAAGATGATCTGATTTCCAAAAGGAATAAAGTTAAAGATGACACATTTCTTTAATATCTTGAGCAAGATTACTTTTTTTATTTCCATCTTTTACAGTTTCAAAATAACAAAAAAGGAAAAAGGCCCGAAGCAAAAGTTTGGGCACCCTGCATGGTCAGTACTTACTAACATCCCCTTTGGGAAGTATCATAGCTTGTAAATGATTTCTGTAGCCAGCTAAGAGTCTTGTTTGGGGGATTTTCACCCATTCTTCCTTGCAAAAGGCTTCCAGCTCTGTGAGATTCTTGGGCTGTCTTGAATGCACTGCTCTTTTGAGGTCTATCCACAGATTTTCAATGACGTTCAGATTGGGAGACTGTGAGGGCCATGGCAAAACCTTCAACTTGCGTCACTTGAGGTAATCCATTGTGGATTTTGAGGTGTGTTTAGGATCATTATCCTGTTGTAGAAGCTATCCTCTCTTCATCTTCAGCTTTTTTACAGACAGTGTGATGTTTGCTTCCAGAATTTGCTGGTATTTAATTGAATTAATTCTTCCCTCTAACAGTGAAATGTTCCCTGTGCCACTGGCTGCAACACAAGCCCAAAGCATGATCGATCCACTCCCGTGATTAATAGTTGGAGAGGTGTCCTTTTCATGAAATTCTGTACCCTTTTTCCTCCAAACATACCTTTGCTCATTGCGACCAAAAAGTTCTATTTTAACTTCATCAGTCCAAAATGCACCAGGCTTGTTTAGATGTTCCTTTGCAAAAACTTCTGATGCTGAATTTTGAGGTGAGGACGCAGGAAAGATTTTCTTCTGATGACTAATCCATGAAGGTCATATTTGTGCAGATGTCGCTGCACAGTAGAACAGTGCACCACCACTCCAGAGTCTGCTAAATCTTCCTGAAGGTCTTTTGCAGTCAAATGGGGATTTTGATTTGCCTTTCTAGCAATCATATGAGCAGAAAAGTTTTTTCGGTCTTCCAGACCTCAACTTGACCTCCACCATTCCTGTTAACTGCCATTTCTTAATTACATTACAAACTGAGGAAATGGCTACCTGAAAACACTCTGCTATCTTCTTATAGCCTTCTCCTGCTTTGTGGGCATCATTTATTTTAATTTTCAGAGCCCATACTGCTGCTTGTTGGGAAAAGGTTTGAAGAATTAGGGTATTTATAAGGCTTTGAAATTTGCATCACGTGGCCTTTCTTAATGACGACTGTGAACAAGTTATAGCCCTAACAAGCTAATTAATGTCTGAGACCTTGGTAAAAGTTATCTGAGAGCTCAAATCTCTTGGGGTGCCCAAACTTTTTGCATAGTGCTCCTTTCCTTTTCTTCACTCTAAAATTGTACAAAACAAATACACTAATCTTGCTTAAAATGTTGAAAAGAATGTTTCATCTTTAACTTTATGACTTTTGGAGATCAGTTCATCTTCTACTCACTTAACTATTCACAGTAACAGAAATTTTGTCCGGGGTGCCCAAACTTTTGCATTCTGCTGTGTGATGAGCAAACCAAGTTTGAGATGGGGTCCAGAGTTGACCCTATTGACCTGTGCTGCGATTGAGAGGGGGGGGGGGGGGGGAAGGTGTCCAGCACAGATGTGAGAGAGAGACACACATGATTTAATGTTATGGTTCTTCGGCTGATTATTTACCTTTGCTCCAAGGACACTTTTTGCCTGCGTGTTAAGATTCCTGCAGAGACAGCAGGGCAGAGCTGGTTGATGGACAGCTGGTGTCCAGCATGTGGAGATAAAAAGCAGGTCTGCAAAGATACAGGCAGACACACCACAGGACACTGAACGAGCTTTGTGCACCCACGTGAAGGTGGGGTTTTTGGAGGATTGATTCGGGGAAATCGCTCAGTGGCTCACAGTGTGAGAAGGTGCGACCGGTGGGGAACTGTTTGTGTGTCCACCCTTCCCTGGGTGACAGTTCCACCACTGAAGAACGGTCGTATGTCGTATGTCATAGTTTGTGACCACCACAGGAAGACAACGGGAAGATCGACGGCGACGGCATTCTCATTCTCTCTCTCTCTCTCTCCCCAACAATACTTAAATAACTGCCTTGACCTGAACTGAACTGAACTCTGCATCATATTGTACGACTGTATCCATTTACCCCTAGCTCTGAAAGAGCCTGGTTTTTGGTTCCTATTTCCACACTTCTGCATATATCATTACTAACCTGTTACATACATTTGCATTTTATAGTACTGTATTGCTTAGTTTACTAATAAACACTATTAGTTTACGCTAATACCAGACTCCAAATGTTTTCCATTTCTGCTGGTTCTTAACCTGGTCACAGGGTACGTGACCACTGTACTAAGACTTTTGCACAGTACTCCATATTGTTTGTACCAGTATGTACCACAACTTTCCCTTTAGAACACTGCAGACCCAATCTGAGATATCCCTGACCTTGGCCCCTGAAAGGCAAACATATCATCCAGGTGTCTCTTTCTCATCCACAGAATCTGCTTTCTGTTTCTCTAACTATGGAATGCTCAAACATTATTGCACTCCTCTTTCTTTCTGAGCCACAGAGCCAGGCTCAGTGCCAGAGATTTGGTCACTGTGGCTTCCCCCGAAAGGTCATTCACCCCCCAGCAGTATCCAAAGCAGTATACTTATTATTGAGGGATTGGCCTCAGGGGTGCTCTGCTCTGGCTAACTATTTCTTTTCCCTCTCCTGACAGTCATCCTGGTACCTGCCTCCTGCAACTTCGAGGTGATCCATCACCTCATTGTCCTGTGTGAACTGTAAGTCATTAAGCTGTAGCTCCAGGTTTTTAACATGGTCTGTAAGGAGCTGCAGGTAGATGCACTTCGTGCACCTGTAATTATCAGGAACATACCACTATCCGGACCCATTCTCAGCACACTAGCTATGGACAAACAAATAAAATTACTAGAAACTTCGCCTGTGCTTGTCTAAGCCTGTACTCGCCTCAGCCTTTCGAGCTAAAAGCCTGACCACTCTAACACTGTCCACTCTCACAATAGCTGCTCTCTTTTTATTGGCCCCTGCTGAGTGTCTGATAGATCATTATGAGTTCACCCTTGCGAAAAGTCTTGAAAGCACACAAGCTCTTTTTAAACCTTGTCCTACGTCACCCACAAGCAACCTCTCACGTTGACTGCAGCCCACTGAAAATCCCAAAAACATCCGAGCTCTTTTTAAACCTTGTGCTGCATCACCAATGAACGTGCTCTCGCACTGACTGCAGCCTGTTAAGATGAAATTGTTTAAGATGATTTTGGAAAATTGTGTCCAATTTTGGTCACCTACCTACAAGAAAGATGTAAATAAGATTGCAGTGCCAGGTCTCGAAGACCTGAGTTATAGGAAAGGTTGAATAAGTTAGAACATTATTCTCTAGAATGTAGGAGGAGGTGGAGGAGAGATTTGATAAGGGTACAGATAGTGTAACAGACATCCCACCTCTCCCAGAAGTTCCAGGAGTCTTCTGCAAATTGATAGCGGCTCCCTGATGCCCGCAAATTATATACAATATATCCTGGAAATCAAATTTTTTTGAGGGCGAGGAGGAGGGGGAGGGCAGGGGCAGGGGGGAGGTGGAGAGGGAGAGGGAGAGGGAGATCAAATATAATGAAAGTGTTGCTTGCTGCACTGTTTGCAACAGTGACTTTTCTATTGCCCATGGTGGGTTAAAATGCAAAAGATATGTTGAGGTGAGTTTAACAGGTGTCATTCGTTCATTTGCATAGCTAACTTTATTTAAACTAGCTGGCTAGCTGCTAAGGAGCTAATCTATTGCAGACATCTCACCTCTCCCAGAAGTTCCAGGAGTTTCCCGCAAATTGATGGTGTTACCTCCCTGAAATGAGTTTTCTCAGGGTGGGATGTCTTTTCGCAAGCTTTTTTGACTGAGGTTTGGTGAGACTACAACTGCAGGTCATGCATCAAGGGTGGAAGGTGAAATATTTAAGGGGAGCATTAAGAGAAACTTCTTGACTCAAGAGGATGGCAAGAGTGTGAAATGAGCTGCCAGCACAAGTGGTGTATGCGATTTCTATTTCACCATTTAAGAGAAGTCTGGATAGATACA
The DNA here is from genome assembly GCF_030144855.1 of Hypanus sabinus. NCBI lineage: Eukaryota > Metazoa > Chordata > Chondrichthyes > Myliobatiformes > Dasyatidae > Hypanus > Hypanus sabinus. Next base: position 58,842,383 of record NC_082724.1, on the reverse strand, counting down.
CAGATGGAAAGGAGTATGGAGGGCTATGGTGTGGGTGCAGCTCGATGGGAGTCGGCAGTTCAATCGCTCGGCACAGACTAGCTGGGCCAAAGGACCTGTTTCTGTGCTGTAGTGCTCTAGGACTCTACGTCTTGGCCTTGCTTGAGAATGTCCTATCTGTAGCACCACTCCATTGATAATTTTGTTATGAATTTGCATAGGGTAGGAAAGAGTCATGACAGAGTGCTGGCCCTGCAGTGAGTGCAGAAGTCCCATTACACAGAGTACTGAGGGAGGACTCTGAGGCAGGTCTTCATTATTTTCAACAAGGAAGAACTATAGTTTCCAAAGTCAATGATTGAATATGTCATTAGGTTTTACAGTGTTTTCCTGAAGTAACTGGTTTGATTTTAAATAGTTGAAAAGCAGGAGTCCTATGAGTTTGTGAGGGAGGGGTCCCTGTTTCATTTATCAATCCAATTGTAATCTCATCAGGTAAGTTCAGTAAATCTTTATACTGTCACACGTGAAGTCCAAGAAAGGACGTGAGTAGCAATCCTTTTTGGCTGTTCCTTTATCACAGCAATAGGAACACAAACTAAGCTGTTACTCATCTCCAGAGTTTGGGCTGTGAGGTTATAACTATCAGTGATAAAACTAACCAGCGATTTATCACTTTGAAGTCATTTGGATGACACAAAGGTTGGGGGTGTTGTGGATAGTGTGGAGGGCTGTCAGAGGTTACAGCGGGACATTGATAGGATGCAAAACTGGGCTGAGAAGTGGCAAATGGAGTTCAACCCAGCTAAGTGTGAGGTGGTTCATTTTGGTAGGTCAAATATGATGGCAGAATATAATATTAATGGTAAGACTCTTGGCAGCGTGGAGGATCAGAGGGATCTTGGGGTCTGAGTCCATAGGATGCTCAAAGCTGCTACGGTTGACCCTGTAGTTAAGAAGGTGTATGGTGCATTGGCCTTCTTCAATCATGGGATTAAGTTTAAGAGCCAAGAGGTAATGTTGCAGCTATATAGGACTCTGGTCAGACCCCACTTGGAGTACTGTGCTCAATTCTGGTCCCCTCGCTATAGGAAGGATGTGGAAACCATAGAAAGGGTGCAGAGGAAATTTACAAGGGTGTTTCCTGGATTGGGGAGCATTCCTTATAAGAATAGGTTGAGTGAACTTGGCCTTTTCTCCTTAGAGCGACAGAGGATGAAAGGTGACCTGATAGAGGTGTACAAGATATTGAGAGGCATTAATCGTGTGGATAGTCAGAGGCTTTTCCCCAGGGCTGAAATGGCTAGCACGAGGGGGCATAGTTTTCAGGTGCTTGGAAGCAGGTAGAGAGGAGATACCAGGTGTAAGTTTTTTTTACGCAGACAGTAGTGAGTGCATAGAATAGGCTGCCATGTATTGGTGGTGGAGGCGGAAACAATAGGGTCTTTTGAGCTAGATAGATATATGATGGATAGGGGAATCAAGGGATATGGGGACAAGGCAGGGACTGGGTATTGATAGTGAATGATCAGCTATGATCTCAGAATGGCGGTGCAGACTCGAGGGGCCGAATGGTCTACTTCTGCACCTATTGTCTATTGTCTATTTTAAGAGACTCCTGGATGGCTACATGTAGCTTTGAAAAATAGAGCTAAGGGTAAAGCCTAGGGAGTTCTAAAGTAAGGACATGTTCGCCACAGCTTTGTGGGCCGAAGGGCCTATATTGTGTTGTATGTTTTCTGTTTCTATCAATCTGGCTCTTCCTCCTTGAAAATCAAGCAACCACTAATTCAAAAAAGGATGCTGACAAACTGAGATAAAATAGGGCATTTTGAGAATAAAGAGAAATGTAAACAGTGTTGTCATTGGCCTGCTCTGCTCTGCGAATTCAATGTGGACACACATTCTCTTTTCAGCAACCCTGCACAAGTTGATTCTGGAAGTTTATTCATATATAAAAAATAATTTTAACTCTTACCTCCTTCCATTCTTTGACACAAAAAATCCTGTAGGAATCATTTCCATACTTTCCAATTCCATGCAGTTCAATTGGGTACCTCCACTGTTTGGTAAGAAACTCGTCTATTACAGGAATAGTAAAGGCACTGTAAGCATCCAGTGATTATGTTAATGGTGCAAATACTAACATTCAGCTGTGTTCTGACCATCTTCAAAAGACACCAAATCAAAGCTTTTATGGACTCCTCATTCCAGATTTGTTTCTTCAGCAAAGTGAGGATACTTCACCTTCCCTTAGATGGAGGAAGCCCACAAGACCAGAAACACTGGTGATGGTTAGCTCTGGTCCAAGTTCAGAGGCACTCAAACATATGTGGAGTTATTTATTGAAGTCTAAATATATCAAAGGCTATAGCACAAAACATTTCCATTTTCCCATCCCAGACTCCCCAACCCGAACAGCTTATACCATCTTTTGAAAAATCACTGAGATATTTAAGTTTGAAGGATCAAATAGGACATATACTAGGTTACTACCAGAAACAAGGGAAGCCATTACTGCGCCTTTGGCAATGATCTGTGCATCCTCATTGCATACACGGGGAAAGCCAAATGATTGGAGAGTGGCAAAAGTTATTCCTTTGTTTAAGAAAGTAAATTGGAATATCTGGGAAATGAAGACTATTTAATCTTAATTCAGTGGTGGGCAAATTATTGGAGAAGATTCATAGAGTCAGGATTTCATGAGCATTTAGAAAAGGTTAGTATGATTGCTTTGTCTCATGGTGGCTTCACAAGGCTGACAAATTCTTTGACAATATGACAAAACTCATTAATGAAGGATGTGGCGTTTAAGGATTTTACTAAGGTGTTTGAGAGGGTTCTCCACGGTAAGCTCATTCAGAGAGTCAGCAGGCACAGGACCCAGGGAAACTTGGTTGTGTGGATTCAGAATTGGCTTGACAATAGAAAGCAAAGGGTGGTTGCAGATGGAGAGATTCTGATTCAAAATCAATAATCTGCAGTATTCTGCAGGGATCTGTTCTGGGAGTCCATCTGTTTTTGCTTTTTATAAATAACTTAGGTAGGTTAGTAAGTTTGACATGAAGGTGGATAATGTAGAAGGTTGCTGTAGATTACAATGGGACACTGACAGGATACAGAGCTGAGCTGAGAAGTGGCAGATAGAGTTCAACTCAGAAGAGGGTGAAGTGATTCACTATGGAAGGTCGAATTTGAAGGCAAAATGCAGGATTAAAGGCAGGATTAGACTATAAGACCATAAGACATAATTAGGCCATTCAGCCCATTGAGTCCACTCCGCCATTTCATCATGGCTGATCGGATCCCATTCAACCCCTACACCTGCCCTCTCACCATATACGCATGCACTTGGCCTCCACCGCAGTCTGTGGCAGAGCATTCCACAGATTCACCACTCTTTGTCTAAAAAAAATCCCTCCTTACTTCTGTTCTAAAAGGTCACCCCTCAATTTTGAGGCTGTGCCCTCTAGTTCTGGATACCCTCACCATTGGAAACATCCTCTCCACATCCACCCTATCTAGTCCTTTCAACCTTCAGTAGGTCGTAGTGAGATCCCCCGCATTCTTCAAAATCCAGTGAGTACAGGCCCAAAGCTGCCAAACACTCCTCATATGTTAACCCTCTCATTCCTGGAATCATCCTTGTGAACCTCCTCTGGACTCTCTCCAATGACAACACATCCTTTCTGAGAAAAGGGGCCCAAAACTGTTGACAATACTCCAAGTGCAGCCTGACTAGTGTCTTATAATGGCTCAACATTATCTCCTTGTTTCTGTATTCTATTTCCCTTGAAATAAATGCCAACATTGCATTTACCAGATTCGACCTGTGAATTAACCTCTTGCGAGTCTTGCACAAGGACTCCTAAGTCCCTCTACATCTCTGATGTTTGAATTTTCTTTCCATTTAGATAATAGGCTGCACAATTGTTCCTTTTACCAAAATGCAATATTATACGTTTCCCAACACAGTATTCCATCTGCTGCCTCAGCTTCCTCACCACTACCTGCCCCTCCACCTATCTTTGTATCATCCGTAAACTGCCACAAAGCCATCATCCCCTCCTTGAGGAACACCACTAGTCACTGGCAGCCAACCAGAAAAGGCCTTTTATTCCCGCTCGCTACCTCCTGCCTGACAGACATTCCTGTATCCATGGCAGCAACTTTCCACAGGACTTGATCGTGTTAAGCAGACTTGTGTGGCACCTTATCAAATGCCTTCTGAAAAACCAAGTAAATGACATCCACTGCTTCTTCTTTGTCCACCCTCCTTGTTACTTTCTCAAAGAACTCTAACAGATTTAGAACACAGAACAATGCAGAACAGTACAGGCCCTTCGGCCCACAAATTTGTGCCGAATCTTAAACCCTGCCTCCCATATAACCCTCCACCTTAAATTCCTCCATATACCTGTCTAGTAGTCTCTTAAATTTCACCAGTGTATCTGCCTCCACCACTGACTCAGGCAGTTCATTCCACGCACCAACCACTCTGGAGTAAAAAACCTTCCTCTAATATTCCCCTTGAACTTTTCTCCCCTTACCTTAAAGCCATGTCCTCTTGTACTGAGCAGTGGTGCCCTGGGAAAGAGGCGCTGGCTGTCCACTCTATCTATTCCTCTTAATATCTTGTATACCTCTATCATGTCTCCTCTCATCCTCCTTCTCTCCAGAGAGTAAAGCCCTCCTAGCTCCCTTAATCTCTGATCATAATCCATACTCTCTAAACCAGGCAGCATCCTGGTAAATCTCCTCTGTACCCTTTCCAAAGCTTCCACATCCTTCTTATAGTGAGGCGACCAGAATTGGACATAGTACTCCAAGTGTGGTCTAACCAGAGTTTCATAGAGTTGCATCATTACCTCACGACTCTTAAACTCTATCCCTCAACTTATGAAAGCTAACACTCCATAAGCTTTCTTAACTACCCTATCTATCTGTGAGGCAACTTTCAGGGATCTGTGGACATGTACCCCCAGACCCCTCTGTTTCTCCACACTACCAAGTATCTTACCATTTACTTTGTAATCTGCCTTGGAGTTTCTCCTTCCAAAGTGTACCACCTCACACTTCTCCGGGTTGAACTCCATCTGCCATTTCTCAGCCCACTTCTGCATCCTATCAATGTCTCTCTGCAATCTTCAACAATCCTCTACACTATCCACACCACCACCAACCTTTCTGTCGTCTGCAAACTTGCCAACCCACCCTTCTACCCCCATATCCAGGTTGTTAATAAAAATTACGAAGAGGACCCAGAACTGATCCTTGTGGGACACCACTAGTCACAACCCTCCAATCTGAATGTACTCCCCCTACCTCGACCCTCTGCTTTCTGCAGGCAAGCCAATTCTGAAGCTACCTGGCCAAACTTCACTGGATCCCATGCCTTCTGACTTTCTGAATAAGCCTACCGTGTGGAATCTTGTCAAATACCTTACTAAACTCCATGTTAATCACATCCACTGCACTACCCTCATCTATATGCCTGGTTACCTCCTCAAAGAACTCTATCAGGATCTGCTTTTCACAAAGCTATGCTGACTGTCTCTGATCAGACCATGATTCTCTAAATGCCCATAAGCATTTATGCCTATGGCAATGCCCTGGTCGAGGGAAGTGCCTGGTGTGAAAAGTGCTAGTCTTTGGCTTGAGAGTCTTCGGCAAGGAGGCTGAGGGAGGAGTCTACGCCAGGCATAACTGGAGAGGGTGAAGACATAACCGCTAAGCTGATTCAGTGTGCTACGTGCATGATGTGGGAGGTCAGGGACACTGGTGGTGTCTCCGGCTGCTACAGCTGTGGAAAGTGTGTCCAAATTCAGCTTCTGAAGGAGCATGTTGTAGCACTGAAGAAAGAACTGGATAGGACCTACAGTGAGATCGTTACACCGAGGATACCGGAAGAGAGAAAGGGGGCGATGATAAGGAAAGAAAGGATGCTTGAAGTACAGGAGACCCAGGGGATGTACCTCTCGTAAACAGGTCCACCCTATTGGAAGCTGTCAGGACAGAAGATACTGCCAGTCTGAGAGGTGGACAGGTCTGCGAGCCGAAAATTGGTGCAGAAGCAGAGCTGAGTAGTCAGACATCAGGAAGAGCCGTAGTAACCATATAACCATATAACAAACACAGCACGGAAACAGGCTATCTTGGCCCTCCTAGTCCGTGCCGAACCCTTAATCTCACCTAGTCCCACCTACCCGCACTCAGCCCATAACCCTCCACTCCTTTCCTGTCCATATACCTATCCAATTTTACCTTAAATGACACAACTGAACTGGCCTCTACTACTTCTACAGGAAGCTCATTCCACACAGCTATCACTCTTTGAGTAAAGAAATACCCCCTCGTGTTTCCCTTAAACTTCTGCCCCCTAACTCTCAAATCATGTCCTCTCGTTTGAATCTCCCCTACTTTCAATGGAAACACCTGTTCACGTCAACTCTATCTATCCCTCTCAAAATTTTAAATACCTCGATCAAATCCCCCCTCAACCTTCTACGCTCCAATGAATAGAGACCTAACTTGTTCAACCTTTCTCTGTAACTTAATTGCTGAAACCCAGGTAACATCCTAGTAAATCGTCTCTGCACTCTCTCTAATTTATTGATATCTTTCCTATAATTCGGTGACCAGAACTGCACACAATATTCTAAATTTGGCCTTACCAATGCCTTGTACAACTTTAGCATTACATCCCAACTTCTGTACTCAATGCTTTGATTTATAAAGGCCAGCGTTCCAAAAGCCCTCTTCACCACCCTATCTACATGAGACTCCACTTTCAGGGAACTATGCACAGTTATTCCTAGATCTCTCTGTTCCTCTGCATTCCTCAATGCCCTACCATTTACTCTGTATGTTCTATTTGGATTATTCCTGCCAAAATGTAGAACCTCACACTTCTCAGCATTAAACTCCATCTGCTAACGTTCAGTAGTAGGGGACTCCATAGTAAGAGGTACGGAAAGGGGTTTCTGCGGCAACAGGCGAGATTTAAGGATGGTGCGTTGCCTCCCTGGTGCTAGGATCCAGGACATCATGGACCGATTGCAGGGAATCCTCAAGGGTGAAGGTGAACAGCTGGAGGTAGTAGTGCATGTCGGCACAAATGACATTGGGAAGAAGAGGAAGGACATTCTGCAGCGGGACTTCAGAGAACTCGGAAGAAGGCTGAAAAGCAGGACTTCCAGGGTGGTTATCTCTGGTTTGCTTCCAGTTCCTCATGCTGGAGAGGGTAGGAACAGGGAGATAATGGATCTGAATGTGTGGCTGAGGAACTGGTGCAGGAAGCAATGATTTACATTCTTGGACCACTGGGATCTGTTTTGGGTTAGGGATGAATTGTACAAAAGGGATGGGTTGCACCTTAATAGGCGAGGGACCAGCATTCTGGCAGACAGGTTTGCCACTGCAACACGGATGTAGTTGGGGGGGGGGGGGGGGGGAAGGGGATGAACTGGAATTATAAGGATGGAGTTGGAGGGAAAGTGAAAATAAGAAAAGTTAAAAAGGACAACAGAATCAATGGAGTAGAAAACTCAAGAAGAGATCATACAGTATGGCCAAGTGAAATAGGAATTGATATGAAAGGAGAGGGGAGTAACAAATTACAAGTATTATATCTGGATGATGGAGTGGTAAATTGGATTAGTAAGTATGCCGATGATACTAAGGTAGGAGGTGTTGTGGATAATGAGGTGGGTTTTCAAAGCTTGCAGGGAGATTTATGCCGGTTAGAAGAATGGGCTGAACGTTGGCAGATGGAGTTTAATGCTGAGAAGTGTGAGGTTCTACATTTTGGCAGGAATAATCCAAATAGAACATACAGGGTAAATGGTAGGGCATTGAGGAATGCAGAGGAACAGAGAGATCTAGGAATAATAGTGCATTGTTCCTTGAAGGTGGAGTCTCATGCAGATAGGGTGGTGAAGAAGGCTTTTGGAATGCTGGCCTTTATAAATCAAAGCGTTGAATACAGAAGTTGGAATGTAATGTTAAAGTTGTACAAGGCATTGGTAAGGCCAAATTTAGAATATTGTGTGCAGTTCTGGTCACCGAATTATAGGAAAGATATCAATAAATTAGAGAGAGTGCAGAGACGATTTACTAGGATGTTACCTGGGTTTCAGCACTTAAGTTAGAGAAAGGTTGAACAAGTTAGGTCTCTATTGGAGCGTAGAAGGTTGAGGGGGGATTTGATCGAGGTATTTAAAATTTTGAGAGGGATAGATAGAGTTGACGTGAATAGGCTGTTTCCATTGAGAGTAGGGGAGATTCAAACGAGAGGACATGATTTGAGAGTTAGGGGGCAGAAGTTTAAGGGAAACACTAGGGGGTATTTCTTTACTCAGAGAGTGATAGCTCTGTGGAATGAGCTTCCTGTAGAAGTAATAGAGGCCAGTTCAGTTGTGTCATTTAAGGTAAAATTGGATAGGTATATGGACAGGAAAGGAGTGGAGGGTTATGGGCTGAGTGCGGGTAGGTGGGACTAGGTGAGATTAAGAGCTCGGCACGGACTAGGAGGGCTGAGATGGCCTGTTTCCGTGCTGTGATTGTTATATGGTTATATATGAATGCATGAAGTATAAGGAATAAAGTAGATGAGCTTGAGGCTCAGTTGGAAATTGGCAAGTACGATGTTGTGGGAATAACAGAGACATGGCTTCAAGCGGACAGGGCCTGGGAAATGAGTATTCAAGGATATACATCTTATCGAAAGGACAGACTGACTGGCAGAGGGGGTGGGGTGGCTCTGTTGGTGAGGAATGATATTCAGTCCCTTACAAGGGGGGGCATAGAATCTGGGGATGTAGAGTCAGTATGGATAGAACTGATAAATTCTAACGGTAGAAAGACCCTAATGGGAGTTATCTACAGGCCCCCAAGCAGCAATCTGGATGTAGGGTGTAAGTTGAATGAAAAGTTAAAATCGGTATGTCGCAAAGGTAATGATACAGTTGTCATGGGGGATTTCAACATGCAGGTAGACTGGGAGAATCAGAATGGTACTGGACCCCAAGAAAGGGAGTTTGTGGAGTGCCTCCGAGATGAATTCTTAGAACAGCTTGTACTGGAGCCGCATTCTAGATTTAGTGTTGTGCAATGAACCGGATTTGATCAGGGACCTCGAGGTAAAGGAACCATTAGGAGGCAGTGACCATAATATGATATGTTTTAACCTACAATTTGAGAAGGAGAAAGGAAAATTGGATGTGTCAGTATTACAGTTGAACAAAGGGAACTATGGAGCTATGAGGGAGGAGCTGGCCAAAGTTCAATGGAACAATATCCTAGCAGGGAATACAGTGGAACAACAATGGCAGGTATTTCTGGGAATAATGCAGAAGGTGCAGGATCGGTTCATTCCAAAGAGGAAGAAAGATCCTAAGGGGAGTAAGGGGCGGCCGTGGCTGACGAGGGAAGTAAAGGACAGTATAAAAATAAAAGAGAAGAAGTATAACATAGCAAAGATGGGTAGGAAACCTGAGGACTGGGAAGCATTTAAAGAGCAACAGAAGATAACAAAAAAGGCAATACGCCAAGAAAAAATGAGGTATGAAGGTAAATTAGCCAAGAATATAAAGGAGGATAGTAAAAGCTTTTTTAGGTATGTGAATAGCAAAAAAATATTTAAGACCAAAATTGGGCCATTGAAGACAGAAACGGGTGAATTTATTATGGGGAACAAGGAAATGGCATACGAGTTGAACAGGTACTTTGGATCTGTCTTCACTAGGGAAGACAGAAACAATCTCCCAGATGTAATAGTGGCCAAAGGAGCTAGGGTAAAGGATGAACTGAAGGAAATTTATATTAGGCAAGGAACGGTGTTGGATAGACAGTTGAGTCTGAAGGCTGATAAATCCCCGAGACCTGATGGTCTGCATCCCAGGGTACTTAAAAAGGTGGCTCTAGAAATTGTGGATGCGTTGGTAATCATTTTCCAATGTTCTATAGATTCAGGAACAGTTCCTGCTGATTGGAGGGTGTTGTCCCACTTTTCAAGAAAGGAGGGAGAGAGAAAACAGGGAATTATAGACTGGTTAGCCTGACGTCAGTGGTGGGAAAGATGCTGGAGTCAATTATAGAAGAGGAAATTACGACACATTTGGATAGCAGTAGAAGGATCAGTCCGAGTCAGCATGGATTTATGAAGGGAAAATCATGCTCGACTAATCTTCTGGAGTTTTTTGAGGATGTAACTATGAAAATGGACAAGCGAGAGCCAGTGGATATAGTGTACCTGGACTTCCAGAAAGCTTTTGATAAAGTCCCACATAGGAGATTAGTGGGCAAAACTAGGGCACATGGTATTGGGGGCAGAGTACTGACATGGATTGAAAATTGGCTGGTTGACAGGAAACAAAGAGTAGCAATTAACGGGTCCCTTTCGGAATGGCAGGCAGTGACCAGTGGGGTACTGCAAGGTTTGGTGCTGGGACCACAGCTGTTTACAATATACATTAATGATTTCGATGAAGGCATTAAAAGTAACATTAGCAAATCTGCTGATGACACAAAGCTGGGTGGCAGTGTGAAATGTGAGGAGGATGTTATGAGAATGCTGGGTGACTTGGACAGGTTGGGTGAGTGGGCAAATGTATGGCTGATGCAGTTTAATGTGGATAAATGTGAGGTTATCCACTTTGGTGGCAAGAACAGGAAGGCAGATTACTATCTAAATGGAGTCAAGTTAGGAAAAGGGGAAGTACAACGAGATCTAGGTGTTCTTGTAAATCAGTCAATGAAAGCAAGCATGCAGGTACAGCAGGCAGTGAAGAAAGTTAATGGCATGCTGGCCTTTATAACAAGAGGAATTCAGTCCTTCTGCAGCTGTACAGGGCCCTGGTGAGAACCCACCTGGAGTACTGTGTGCAGTTTTGGTCTCCAAATTTGATGACATTCTTGCTATTGAGGGTGTGCAGCATAGGTTCACAAGATTAATTCCCGGAATGGCGGGACTGTCATATGTTGAAAGATTGGAGTGACTAGGCTTGTATTCACTGGAATTTAGAAGGATGAGAGGGGATCTGATTAAAACCTGTAAGATTATTAAGGGGTTGGACACGCTGGAGGCAGGGAGCATGTTCCCGCTGATGGGTGAATCCAGAACTAGAGGCCACAGTTTAAGAATAAGGGGTAGGCCATTTAGAACAGAGATGCAGAAAAACTTTTTCACCCAGAGTGGTGGATATGTGGAATGCTCTGCCCCAGAAGGCAGTGGAGGCCAAATCTCTGGATGCATTCAAGAGAGCTCTTATAGATAGTGGGGTCAAGGGATATGGGGAGAGGGTAGGAATGGGGTACTGATTGTGTATGATCAGCCATGATCACAGTGAATGGCGGTGCTGGCTAGAAGGGCTGAATGGCCTACTCCTGCACCTAATGTCTATTGTCCATTGTCATAGATTCTATCTCTAAGAATCTTTTCCAACAGCTTTCCCACCACAGACTTAAGGCTCACTGGTCTATAATTACCTGGACTATCCCTACTACCTATTTTGAACAAGGGGACAACATTCCCCTCCCTCCAATCCTCTGGTACCATTCCCATGGACAACGAGGACATAAAGCTCCTAGCCAGAGGCTCAGCAATCTCTTCCCTTGCCTTGTGGAGCAGCCTGGGGAATATTCTGTCAGGCCCCAGGGACTTATCCATCTCAATGTATTTTAACAACTCCAGCAGCTCTTCTCCCTTAATATCAACATGCTCCAAAACATCAACCTCACTCATATTGTCCTCACTGTCATCAAGTTCCCTCTCATTAGTGAATACTGAAGAGAAGTATTCATTGAGGACCTCGCTCACTTCCACAGCCTCCTGGCACATCTTCACATCTTCTTTATCTCTAATCGGTCCTGTCTTCTCTCCTATCAACCTTTTGTTCTTCACATAATTCAAGTCAAGTCAAGTCACTTTTATTGTCATTTCGACCATAACTGCTGGTACAGTACATAGTAAAAATGAAACAACTATTTCAGGACCATGGTGTTACATGACACAGTACAAAAACTAGACTGAACCACGTAAAATAAAAACAGAGAAAGCTACACTGGAATGCCTTGGGCTTTTCCTTTACCCTACTCACCAAGGCCTTCTCATGCCCCCTTCTTGCTCTCCTCAGCCCCTTCCAGCTCCTTTCTTGCCACGCTGTATTCCCCAATAGACTCATCTGATCCTTGCTTCCTAAACCTCACATATGCTGCCTTCTTCCGTCTGACTAGATTCTCCACCTCACTTGTCACCCATGGTTCCTTCACCCTAACATTCTTTATCTTCCTCACCTGGACAAATTTATCCCTAACATCCTGCAAGAGATCCCTAAACATCGACCACATGTCCATAGTACATTTCCCTGCAAAAACATCATCCCAATTCCACCCACAAGTTCTAGCCTTACAGCCTCATAATTTGCCCTTCCCCAATTAAAAATTTTCCTGTCCTCTCTGATTCTATCCTTTTCCATGATAATGTTAAAGGCCAGAGAGTGGTGGTCACTGTCCCCCAGATGCTCACCCACTGAGAGATCTGTGACCTGATCTGGTTCGTTACCTAATACTAGATCTAGTATGGCATTCCCCTAGTCGGCCTGTCAACATACTGTGACAGGAATCCGTCCTGGATGCACTTAACAAATGCTGCCCCGTCTAAACCATTGGAACTAATCAGGTGCCAATCAATGCCAGGCAAGATTTCCCTTTAGAGAAACCATGCTGAATTGTACTTACGTTATTATTAGACTCAGAGTACCTTGAAACTTCATCCTTAATGATAGATTCCCAACCACTGAGGTTAATTGGCCTGTAATTTCCTCTCTTTTATCTTCTTCCCTTCTTAAAGAGTGACATTTGCAATCTTCCTTTCCTCCAGGACCATGCCAGAATCAAGTGATTCTTGAAAGATCATGACCAATGCATCTGTTATTTCTTCAGCAACCTGTCTCAGGACTCTGGGATGTAGTCCATCTGGCCCAGGTGACTTATTCACCTTAAGACCTTTCAGTTTGTCTAACACTTTTTCCTTAGTGATAGTAATGGCAGTTACTCCTGTTCCCTGACACCCACTGACCTCTGCCATATGGCTTGTGTCTTTCACAGTAAAGAGTGAAGCAAAGTACCCATTAAGTTCATCTGCCATTTCTTTGTCCCCCATTACTAGGTCAGCAGCATCATTTTCTAGTGGTCCAATATCAACTCTCACCTCCCTTTATTCTTTATATAACTGTAAAAAAATTTTTAGTATCCTGCTTTAAATTATCGGCTAGTTTGCCTTCATATTTCATCATTTCACTTCTTATAGCTTTTTTAGTTGCCTTTTGTTGGATTTTAAAAGCGTCCCAATTATCCAACTTCCCACTCACTTTTGCTTCCTTATATGCCCTTTCCTCAACTTTTATGCAGTCCTTAGCTTCCCTTGACAGCCATGGTTGCCTAGCCCTGTTGTTTGTGAACTATTTCTTCTGTGGAACATATCTAACCCATGCATCATAAACTATTCCTAGAAACTTCAGTCAACTCTGCTCTGCTGTCTTCCCTGCCAGCATCTCCCTCCAATCCACTTGGACAAGCTCTTCTCTCATGCCTCTGTAATTCCCTTTATTCCATTGTGATACTGATGCATTTGATTTAAGCATCTCCCTCTCACACTGCAGTATGAATTCAATCACATCACGATCATTGCCCCCTAAGCTGACTAATAAAATCAAGGTTATTACACAACACCCAATTTAAGATAGCCTTTCTCCTTGTAGGCTCAAGATCAAGCTGCTCAAATCCATCTCGTAAGCATTCAACAAATTTCCTCTCTTACGATCTGACACCAACCTGATTTTCCAAATCCCCTTGTGTATTGGTCCCAATTACAATTGTGACATGGCCCTTATTAATGCATTTCCTGGCTCCCTTTGCAATCTGTACCCCACATCTTGGCGTCTCTTTGGAGGCTTATATATGATTCCCATAATGGTTTAATTTACCCTTGCAGTTTCTTCACTCCCCCCACAAAGATTCGACATTCTCTGACCCTATGTCAGTGTGGAGGAAGAGGGATTTTGAGTTTCATATCCATAGATCTCTCAAAGCTGCCATACAAGTTGGTAGGATCGATAAGAAGGCATGTGCTGTGTTGGCATTCAAGAGCCCGAAGGTGATACTGCTATTCTATAAAACCTTGGTTAGACCAAACTTAGAATACTGTGTTCAGTTCTGGTTGCCTCATTATGGTAAGGATGTTGAAGCTTTAGAGAGATTTACCAGGATGCTGCCTGGATTAGAGAGCACGTCTTATGAAGATAGGTTGAGCAAGCTAGTGCTTTTCTCTTTGGAGCAAAGGAGGATGAGAGGTCACTTGATAGTGGTGTACAAGATGATAAGAAGCAAAGATATCCAAAGACTTTTTCCCAGAGGGCATAATTTCAAGGTGATTGATAAAAATTACGCTGGGGATTGTTACACAGAGAGTAGTGGGTGCATGGAACACCCTGCCAAAGGTGGTGGCAGAGGAAAATACATTTGGGACATTTAAGAAATTCTTAATTATGCACATGAATGATAGGAAAAAAGTGGAGGACCATGTACAGAGAAAGGTTAGATTGATTTTAGAGTATGTTAAAAGGTTGGCACAACATCATAAGCTAAAGGGCCTGTATTGTGCTGTAATTCTCTATATTCTACAGAAGACACTGTTGGTCACAGCATCAAGGTTATGACTGGTTCAATGAAATTTCATCAGGATGTTGCCTGGGATGCAGCATTTCAAATAAGAGGAGAGACTAGAACGATTTGAAAGGAAGAGGGTTGCTGTGGTGGTCCTCACAGATGTAGTTGCAGGTTAAGGGTGTCACAAACATATTTAAGGGGATCTTGGGAGGAAACTTCTTCACTCAGAGGGTGGTACAAGTGTGGAACGAGCTGCCAGTAGAAGTGGTGGATGTGGGTTCAATTTCAACATTTAAGAGAAATTCAGATAAGTAGATGGATGGGAGGGGTTTAGAGGGCTATGGTTCAGGTGCACGTTGATAGAACTAGTCAGAGTAACAGTTCAGCGCAGACTAGATGGGCTAAAGGGCCTGTTTCTGTGCTTTCACACTCTATGACTATGAAAGACGTAGGGTAGATTGTAGGAATTTTTTTCTCTGAAGCAGTGATATCTAAAATTAGAGGGTACAGATATTAAGTAAGGAGAAAGGTTTAGAGGGGATCTGAGGATTAACTTTTTCACGTAGAGCTTTATCGGGATGTGGAACACATTGTAAGTGGCTGGTGCTGGTACAGACTCTCACAACACTTTAAATGATACCCACAGTAGCGAGGAATTATTATTGTGGACATTTGTGAATTTACATATTCTGTGGGCCGATGGTCAAAGTTCATTTCCATTCGCAGTGATGGTCACTTTGAAGCAACACCTGCCAATTTCCTCCTAACAACAGAGGTTAAAAGCAAAAACTCTCCATTCTTCAATGTGCTAATGTTGACCCTTGGCCACATTACTGAAAACAATTCCATCCACATCATCAGAAAAAAAAATATTAGGAAGTGTACCAGCAATTTCAATTAAGGAAAGGTTGAAAAGGGTAAGACAGTTCTTTCTGGAAAAAGGGAGGTTTTAAATAAAGGAACAGATTTTAAAAAAATCCTTTGGTAAACGGGTTAACAATTCAAGGGTAAAGATTTGGAAATATTTCATATGTCTTATACCTGAAGAAGGCAGGATGATGAAGTTGAGTGCGATAACAAATCAGCTATGATAGAATGGCAGACTTGATGGGCCAAATGGCCCAATTCTGAAAATATTCCAAGGCAGAGTAGTAAATATTTTTCACTCAGCAGGACCTGGAATTGTCAATCTAAAAATGTGGTTGAATGAAAAACTGTGAGACATTGATAGGATGCAGATCTGAGCTGAGAAGTGGCAGATGGAGTTTAACCCAGGTGAGTGTGAAGTGGTTCATTTTGATCAAATCTGAAGACAGAATATAATATTAATGTTAAGGTTCTTGGCAGTATGGAGGATCAGAGAGATCTTGGGGTCCGTATCAATAGGACACACAAAGCTGCTGCGCAGATTGACAATATCATTAAGAAGGCGCATGGTGTGTTGCCATTCATCAACCATGGGATTGAGTTCAAGAGCCGTGAGGTAATGTTCAGTTCTGGTCACCTCACTACAGGAAGGATGTGGAAACTATAGAAAGGGTGCAGAGGAGACTTGCAAGGATGTTGCCTGGATTGGAGAGCCTGTCTTATGAGAATAGGTTGAGTGAACTCAGCCTTCTCTCCTTGGAGCGACGGAGGATGAGAGGTTACCTGATAGAGGTGAATAAGATGATGAGAGGCATTGATCGTGTGGATAGTCAGAGGCCCAGTGCTGAAATGGCTAGCATGAGAAGGCACAGTTTTAAGATGCTTGGAAGTAGCTACAGAGGGGATGTCAGGGGTATGTTTTTCACATACAGAATGGTGGGTGCATGAATACAATGCCAGCAACGGTGGTGAAGGTGGATACAATAGGATCTTTTAAGAGACTCTTAGACAGGTACCAGAAGCTTAGAAAAATAGAGAGCTATGTGCTAGGGTAATTCTAGGCAGTTTCTAGAGTAGGTTACATGGTCAGCACAATGTGCGTGGATTTCTCTGTATACAGGATTGGACTTAAGTCTAGAACTTTGAAGATTTAGCAAAAAAAAAGCTTGAAAGAGCTTGTCCTATGTCGTAGACAGCCATGAGCAGTACAGCTCTTAGGCCCAATCAGTCCACACTGACCATGCTGTCCACCAGCTAGTCCACATGTCCTTTTGTGCAGCCCATACCCTTCCATGCCCCATTCCTCCATATTCCTATCCAAGTGCAAATACTGTTGTACCTAGCTCTTCCTCTGGCACCTCATTCTATATACTCACTACCCTCTGCATGAAAAAGTTACTCCTCAGGTGCCTTTTAAATCTTTCCCCTCTCACATCAAACCAATGCTCCCTAGTTTTGACTCCAGCTTGGGGGAAAAACCCTTACCCACCATATCTATACTTCTCAATTTCACTTATACAAGGTTGACCCTCATTCTCCTACTTCCCAAGGAATAAAGACCTAGCCTGGCCAATACCTTCCTGGCAACATCCTTAAAGAACTTCTCAGTATTCTTTTCAATTTAACCATGTCTTTCCTATAACAGGATGACCAAAACTGTACACAATACTTCAAGTGCTGCCCCACCAACAACTTATACAACTGCAACATCATGTCCCAACTCCTATACTCAATGCCCTGACTGATGAAGGATAGAGCGCTCAATGCCTTTTTCACCTGGCTGCCCATAACACCATTTTAAATTAACTATGTACTTGTATTCTGTAGTGCACTACTATTCATAGTATAAACCCTGTTAAAACATCTACTGCCTTATTATTTTTTAAAAGAGACATAGCAAAGTAACAGGCCCTTCCGTCCCAACATGTTTGCACTGCCCAGTACACCCATCTGACCATTATCTACCCTTTTGGTTACCTCTTCAAAAAAGTCTAAAGATTTGCCGAAAATGATTTCCCATGCACAAAGCCTTGCTGACTCCTATCAAATCCTGCCCATCAGGATGCACTCCAGTAACTTCCCCCACTGTCACTGGCTGATCGGCCTGGCTTGTTCTTGCTATCATCCTGAAACAATGGAATAATACCTTCCAGTTTTCAGGAACTTCACTGGTGGCTAATGATAAAGCAAGGACCCCTGCAGTTTCTTCTCTTGCCTTCCACAAAATCCAAGGATGCACTCAGGGATTTATACACCTTAATGCACTGTAAGGCTTCAAATATCTTCAAATAAATGTTCTCTAAAACATCTTGAAATGTTCCCCGTATCTCATGAACAACCATGAATTTCTACTCAATAAACACCATGGAGAAATATCGTTAAAAATCCCACTCATCTCTTACGTCTTGAGACACAAGAGGCCCTGCTGATCTGTTGAGAATCTAGTCATCCCTTTACTCAAAATATCTATAGATTCTCTTGGGATTTTACTAACCCTTACCTATCAGATACATCTCATGCCCTACAAAATCTCCCTTTTAAGGATATTCTTAATCTTATTATAGTCATCAAGGGATTCACTTGTCCCCGACCTCCTAAACCCAAGGCTTCAAGAAATGGTTTCACAAATAGACTGAACATCCGAACTGGAACATAAGTGTAAGCCTGTTAAATAGCTGAGAAACAGTACCAGAAAACCTAATGATAGCCTTTGCTCTCAGCTCATTCAGGCCAAGTGGCTTCAGCAGTACTGCCATTTCCATCCAGTCAGCTGCTTGGGCTACTTCAGCAGAAGGGTACTTTTCTAGAAACTCCCACAGTGCAGGAACAGCCTTTTTGCCTAGTATGAGGAAAGAACTCATGTCAGACTCAACTCAAATTAAGATTAAGATTGATTAAGATTCTGAAATACTATTCCAATACATTCATAAATATCTAACATAGTCATTAAGACAAATAAAAGCAGGTTGTGAACAGGATCAATCTCCCATTTTTCTTCAGATCCATTATACATAACAAGTGTTTGTGGCTGATAAGCTCTGGCAACCTTTGGGCAGTTTTGTGTGCTGTATTTGCATCACTTGAGATGGTAGGTTAAGGTCATTCAAAAATCTGTATTAGCTGGTGATTTATTGCACCACTCCACATTAGTCTGAACAGGAAGTAAAGATATTGATGAAGGTAGAATAGTGAATGTAATGTGTTTGGATTTCAGTAAGGCATTCAATAAGGTTCCTCATGAAAGGCTCAATCAGAAAGGAGGCATGGGATCCAAGGAGACCTTGCTTGTGGATCCAGAATTGGCTTGGCCGCAGAAGGCAAAGGATGGTTGTAAATGGTTCGTATTCTGCATAGAGGTCGATGACCAGTGGTGTTCTGCAGGGATCTGTTCTGGGACCCCTTTTCGTTGTGATTTTTAGAAATGACCTGGATGAAGAAGTAGAAAGGTTGGTTAGTAAGTTTGCTGATGACACAAAGGTTTGGGATGTTGTGGATAGTGTGGAGGGTTATCAGAAGTTACAGCAGGACATTGATAGGATGCAAAACTGGGCTGAGAAGAAGCAGATGGAGTTCAACTCAGATGTGTGAAGTGGTTCATTTTGGAAGGTCAAATTTGAAGGCAGAATACAATGGCAGTGTTGCAGATCAGAGAGATCTTGGGGTCCATGTCCATAGGGCACTCAAAGCTGCTGAGTTTTGTTAAGAAGGTATATGGTGTGTCGGCATTCATCAATTGTGGGATTGAGTTCAAGAGCTGAGAGGTATTGTTACACCTATATAAGACCTTGGTCAGGCCCCACTACTGTGTTCAGTTCTGGTTACCTCACTACAGGAAGGATGTGGATGCTATAGAAGAGTGCAGAGGAGATTTACAAGAATATTGCTGGATTGGAGCATGTGTCCTATGAAATAGGTTGAAGGAACTTGGCCTTTTCACCTTGGAGAGATGGGCAATGAGAAGTGACTTGCTAGAGGTGTATAAGATGATGAGAGGCATTGATTGTGTGGATTGCCAGAGGCTTTTTCCCAGGCTGAAGTGGGCATAGCTTTCAGGTACTTGGATGTCAGGGGCAGGTTTTTTCACACAGAGAGTGGTGGGTGTGTGGAATGCACTGCTGGTGACAGCGGTGGAGGCAGATACAATACAGCCTTCTAAGAGGCTCTTAGACAGGTACATGGAGCTTAGAAAAATAGAGAGCTATTCGCTAGGGGAATTCTGGTCAGTTTCTAGAGTAGGTTACATGGTTGGCACAAATTGTGGGCCGAAGGGCCTGTAATGTGCTCTATATGTCTAAATCATCTTCTCTTAACACCATGAAATAGTTGTCACCAATATTAGTTAAAACAAAAAGATTAGTAAGAGTTTCATATTAATAGACAAATCGGTAAATTTTATTTTATAGCACAGTAATTGTTACATTTTGGGTGCGGTTATTTGCCATTAAGTTCGCACAAAATGTTGGTGGTGGTGGTCAGCCATTCTTCCAGCACCACTTCCGATCTTATGTACTGAATTTGGTTTTCACAATATGATCAGTTCTACAATGGAGAAACCAGTTGGTTTGTAGAGCACCAGTGCTCAGCCACTCGAATGACTTGGAGAATCCAAGTCTGAACCATTTGCTGCCAGCTCCTTATTCTTTTATGTCATGCATTCAACAAAGATGAACTCACCAGAGGTTCTGTTAAGAAAAATAGTTGCAACAAGAAGCTTCCAAGGATCATGAAAGAGCGTCTCCTGGATAAGTTTAAAAGGTGATCGAGGAGGAGTCCACTTCACAAAAGCTTTGCGCCTTGGAGGACTAGAAGCTTTAAAAAGAAAAATGCACAAAATGCAGTTCACATGAATGTTGAGTCCCATTTCACATCACAGGTCAAACTCTCATCTCTCATAAAGGTGCTCTACATACCTTCTTTGGCATACTTCCCAGAAAAGTATGGACTGCTTTTCCTCCGCTCCACCTTCCTTTTTACTGTTAAGAGAAAAAAATATCATTGGATCTGCAGGTGCAATGACAGACAAATACTAATGGTAGGCCAAATACTCCTTTAATTTAAAAGAAATCTAATTTAAAAGAATATTCTAAATCAGAAGAGGTAGCGACAAAACGATTGTCTTTTTGAATCACTACTTGTTCTTTTCACCTAGTTGACTATCCACCCACAAACCTGTGACCCCAGCTTCCACCAAAGAGCAAATAAAAAAAACTGCTGCAGGAATTCAGTAGGTCAGGCAATGGACAATCAATGTTTCAGGTCCAGATGACAAGTCTTATCCTGATGTGTCCATTTCTTTCCAGATTCCAGTAAATCTGTTTCCACTCTTAAAACAGAAAGAGACAGAATAAATTTTTGGTCCATTTGCAAACTTGTAACTATTGTTTAAGTGCCTATGGTCTACCAGTGCCTACCTGTCAATCTCTGCCTTGAACAAATACAATGACTTTGAACCAGTATTATTTCTGGATTAGAGATTTTACTACCCAGACAGGCAATCTTTACTCTGAAGTTATGGCCCCTAGCTTTAGATACAAACCAGGGGAAGACCACCTTAGTCAATTCCCTTCAGAACCTTAAGTTTCAGTAGAGTCACCTCATTGTTCGACATTCTAACCAACTCCCTCCAATGCATGTACATCCTTTCTTAAAAATATCTACGTCGCATAGTTTCACCGGCACCCTGTTAAGATGCACAAAAATCTATTTTTACACTCTGCACACTTTACACAGAAAACCAACATTTCAACGGTCTTCCTATTTGCTGTATCTGAATGCACTTGGACCCCCAGCTCCCTTTAATCATTAATTTAATTCTATTTCAACAATTTGTCGCAGATGACAAATCCCCTCAAAACTACCCAGTAAACTCCAAGACCCGGGCCTCAATACTCACTTGTGCAATTGGATCTTGGATTTTCTCACTCGCAGACCTCAGTCAGTTCGGATTGGCAAAAACATCTCCTCCACAATCTCTATTCAGTAAACGAGCACCACAGGGGTGTGTCCTTAGCTCCCTGCTCTCCTTGCTTTAAACCTATGACTGTGTGGCTAAGTATAGTTCCAACACCATATACAAGTTTGCTGATGACACCACTGTTGTGGGCTTAAAAATGGTAACGAATCAGCATACAGAAGGAAGACAAAAAATTTGACTGAGTGGTGTCCTAGCAACAGCCTCGAACTCAATGTCAGCAAGATCAAGGAACTGATTGTGGACTTCAGGAGAGGGAAACCAGAGGTCCATGAGCCAGTATTCATTAGAAGATCAGAGGTGGAGAAGGTCAGTAACTTTAAATTCCTGGGTGTCACTTTCTCAGAGGTGCTGTCCTGGACCCATCATATAAATGCAATTGTAAAGAAAGCACAGCAGTGCCCCTACTTTCTTAGGAGTCTGTGGAGATTTGCCATGTCGTCAAAAACCTTGACAAATTTCTAGAGATGTGTGGTGGAAAGTGTATTGACTGGCTGCATTACAGCCTGATATGGGAATACCAATACCTCCAAGCGGAAAATCCTACAAAAGGTAGTGGATTCTGCCCAGTATGTAATCGGTAAAGCCCTCCAAACAATTGAGCACATCTACATGAAACATTGCTGTAAAAAAACTAGCATTCATCATCAAAAATCCTCACCACCCAGGTCACGGTCTTTTTTCACTGCTGCCATCAGATGGAAGGTACAGGTGCCTCAGGAATCACACCAACAGGTTCTAGAACATTTACTACCCCTCAACCATCATGCTCTGAACAAAAGAACATCTGTTCTATTTCTGGTGTTCCCATGACCAGTGATCTCAATGTAAGGATTCTTTATCATATTTTATACATTCGTTATTTATTGCTGTTTAATTATACTTGCATTTGCACAGTTTGTTGTTCACTGATCCTGTTTATCGTTGCCGTTCTATAGATTTGCTAAGTATGCCCACAGGAAAAGAAAAGAATCTCTGTGGTGACACGTATGTACTCTGATAATAAATTTTACTTTGAACTTTAAATAGTTTAGGCCCTTTGTTCACTGTGATTCAATGATTGTCAATCCAAAAAAGATCTATTTATCCTTGCTCTGTTATCCATTGACTAGTCACTAACCTGTCATAACCTGAATCTCCCTTGGTCTCCTGCATATCTAAAAATCCAAGAGTTGTTATAGCACAGAAGAGCGCAGGAACAGGGCCTCTGGCCCATGATGTTGTGCCAATCATGATGCCAATTGACACCAATCTTATTTGCTTGCACGTGGTCTATTCCCTGCCTGTTCATGGACATGTCTAAATGCCTCTTAAAATTATCCTTCCTTTCACCTGCTAGTTCATTCCAGGCATAATATTCCAAATGTGGCTTAACCAAAAAAAAACTTCCAAACTTTTCTATTCAATGTCCTGACTGAAGAAGGCAAGTATGCCATATCCCCTTTTTCACCCCCTACAGCCTCCCTTCACTGATTTTCCTCATCCTCTTAACTCCATTCACTTATAATGCATACAGATCATCCACTGACTCTCCCACGCCTTCCCTTATCTGGATGTCCCCCCCACCTCCATCTGGTTCCAGTTCATTTGTCCTTTATCTCTTCCCTAATTAGGTAGACTGGGAGAATCAGAATGGTACTGGACCACACAAAAGGGAGTTTGTGGAGTGCCTCCAAGATGGATTCTTAGAGCAGCTTGTACTGGAGCCTACCAGGGAGAAGGCAATTCTGGATTTAGTGTTGTGCAATGAACCGGGTTTGATAAGGGAACTTGAGGTAAAGGAGCCATTAGGAGGTAGTAGCGATGAGTTTTAAGCTACAATTTGAGAGGGAGAATCGGAAGTGTCAGTATTACAGGTGAACAAAGGGGACTATAGAGCCATGAGGGCGGAGTTGGCCAAAGTTAACTGGAAAGATACCCTAGCAGGGATGATAGTGGAACAACAATGGCAGGTATTTCTGGGAATAATACAGAAGGTACAGGATCAGTTCATTCCAAAGAGGAAGAAAGATTCTAAGGGGAGTAAGGGGTGACTGTGGCTGACAAGGGAAGTCAAAAACAGTATAAAAATAAAAGAGAAGTATAGCATAGCAAAGATGAGCCTGAAGCCAGAGGATTGGGAAACTTTTAAAGAGCAACAGAAGATAACTAAAAAGTCAATATAGGGAGAAAAGATGAGGTACAAAGGTAAGTTAGCCAAGAATATATAGTAAAAGCTTCTTTAGGTACGTGAAGAGGAAAAAATTAGTTAAGACCAAAGTTGGGCCCTTGAAGTCAGAAACGGGTGAATTTATTATGGGGAACAAGGAAATGACAGACGAGTTGAATGGGTACTTTGGATCTGTCTTCACTAGGGAAGACACAATCTCCCAGATGTAACAGTGGCCAGAGGACCTAGGGTAACAGAGGAACGGAAAGAAATTTACATTAGGCAGAAAATGGTGTTGGGTAGACTGATGGGACTGAAGGCTGATAAATCCCCAGGGCCTAATGGTCTGCATCCCAGGGTACTTAAGGAGGTGGCTCTAAAAATCGTGGACACATTGGTAATCATTTTCCAATGTTCTACAGATTCAGGATCAGTTCCTGAGGATTGGAGGGTAGCTAATGTTATCCTACTTTTTAAGAAAGGAGTGAGAGAGAAAACAGAATTATAGACCAGTTCGCCTGACATCAGTGGTGGGGAAGATGCTGGAGTCAATTATAAAAGATGAAATAGCGGCACATTTGGATAGCAGTAACAGGATTGATCCAAGTCAGCATGGATTTACAAAGGGGAAGTAATGCTTGACTAATTTTCTGGAATTTTTTGAGGATATAACTATGAAAATGGACAAGGGAGAGCCAGTGGATGTAGCGTACCTGGACTTTCAGAAAGTCATTGACAAGGTCCCACACAGGAGATTAATGTGCAAACTTAAAGCACACGGTATTGGGGGTAAGGTACTGACATGGATAGAAAATTGATTGGCAGACAGGAAGCAAGAGTAGGGATTAACAGGTGCCTTTCAGAATAGCAGGCAGTGACTAGTGGGGTATCGCAAGGCTCGGTGCTGGGACAGCAGCTATTTACAATATACATTAATGATTTAGATGAAGGGATTAAAGGTACATCAGCAAATTTGCAGATGACACAAAGCTGGGTGGCAATGTGAAATGTGAGAAGGATGTTATGAGAATGCAAGGTGACTTGGACAGGTTGGGTGAGTAGCCAGATGCAGTTTTATGTGGATAAATGTGAGGCTATCCACTTTGGTGGCAAGAACAGGAAGGCAGATTACTATCTGAACAGTGTCAAGTTAGGAAAAGGAGAAGTACAATTGTCTAGGTGTCCTTGTTCATCAGTCACCGAAAGTAAGCACCGAAAGTAACATCAGGCAGTGAAGAAAGCTAATGGCATGTTGGCCTTCATAACAAGGGGAGTTGAGTATAGGAGCAAAGAAATCCATCTGCAGTTGTACAGGGCCCTGGTGAGACCACACCTGGAGTATTGTGTGCAGTTTTAGACAATAGACGGTAGGTGCAGGAGTAGGCCATTCGGCCCTTCTAGCCAGCACTGCCATTCACTGTGATCATGGCTGATCATACACAATCAGTACCCTGTTCCTACCCTCTCTCCATATCCCTTGACCCCGCTATCTATAAGAGCTCTATCTAACTCTCTCTTGAATGCATCCAGAGACGGCCTCCACTGTCTTCTGGGGCAAAGCAATCCACATATCTACCACTCTCTGGGTGAAAAAGTTTTTCCGCATCTCTGTTCTAAATGGCCTACCCCTTATTCTTAAACTGTGGCCTCTAGTTCTGGACTCACCCATCAGCGGGAACATGCTCCCTGCCTCCAGCGTGTCCAATCCCTTAATAATCTTATATGTTTCAATCAGATCCCCTCTCATCCTTCTAAATTCCAGTATATACAAGCCCAGTTGCTCCAGTCTTTCAACATATGATAGTCCCACCATTCCGGGAATTAACCTTGTGAACCTACACTGCACTCCCTCAATAACACGAATGTCCTTCCTCAAATTTGGAGACCAAAACTGCACACAATACTCCAGGTGGGTTCTCACCAGGGCCCTGTACAGCTGCAGAAGGACCTCTTTACTCCTATACTCAATTCTTCTTGTTATAAAGGCCAGCATGCCATTAGCTTTCTTCACTGCCTGCTGTACCTACATGCTTGCTTTCATTGACTGATGTACAAGAACACCTAGATCTCATTGTACTTCCTTTTCCTAACTTGACTCCACTTAGATAGCAATCTGCCTTCCTGTTCTTGCCACCAAAGTGGATAACCTCACATTTATCCACATTAAACTGCATCAGCCATACATTTGCCCACTCACCCAACCTGTCCAAGTCACCCTGCATTCTCATAACATCTTCCTCACATTTCACACTGCCACCCAGCTTTGTGTCATCTGCAAATTTGCTAACGTCACTTTTAATCCTTTCATCTAAATCATTAATGTATATTGTAAACAGCTGAGGTCCCAGCACCGAACCTTGCGGTACCCCACTGGTCACAGCCTGCCATTCCGAAAGGGACCCGTTAATTGCTACTCTGTTTCCTGTCAGTCAGCCAATTTTCAATCCATGTCAGTACTCTGCCCCCAATACCATGTGCCCTAATTTTGCCCACTAATCTCCTATGTGGGACTTTATCAAAAGCTTTCTGGAAGTCCAGGTACACTACATCCACTGGCTCTCCCTTGTCCATTTTCATAGTTACATAGTTTTGGTCTCCAAATTTGAGGAAGGACATTCTTGCTATTGAGGGAGTGCAGCATAGGTTCACGAGGTTAATTCTCGGGACGGCGGGACTGTCATATGTTGAAAGACTGGAGCGAATGGACTTGTATACACTGGAATTTAGAAGGATGAGAGAGGATCTGATTGAAACATATTAGATTATTAAGGGATTGGACACGCTAGAGGCAGGAAACATGTTATTGATGTTAGGAGAGTCCAGAACCAGAGGCCACAGTTTAAGAATAAGAGGTTGGCTATTTGGAACGGAGTTGAAAAAGATGTTTTTCAACCAGAGAGTTGTGGATCTGTGGAAAGTTCTGCCTCAGAAAGCAGTGGAGGCTAATTCTCTGGATGCTTTCAAGAAAGAGTTACATAGAGCTCTTAAAGATAGTGGAGTCAAGGGACATGGGGAGAAGGCAGGAATGGGGTACTGACTGTAGGTGATCAGCCATGCTCACAGTGAATAGTGGTGTTGGCTCGAAGGGCTGAATGGCCCACTCCTGCACCTATTGTCTATAATTGTTCCCATTATCACTTTCCTTACTAACCAGATTCTATCTTGAATAGCCTTTGTGTTCCTGCTATTCACTTTCCAGCTTCTGCCTTAATCCACCTTTACTCATTCCTCTCCACATATGGCTTCACCTGCTTTCTTTTGTCTATTTTCTATCTATCACCCAATTACTTGAATCCCCAATGCCACTACTCCCCCTCCACTCCCTCCATCTGCTTATCATCTTTCAATGCTCCTCTGTCCACCAATTACGTCTGGCCCATCTCAACTCTCCTCTCTCTGCTCATCAACCTGACGCAGAGCCTCAGTTGACAATTCCTTTACTTCCCAGATGTTGCTCACCCCACTGCAACAGTACATTGTTGCATTTGATGTTGTTTCAGAAAGACAATAAAATAAATAGGACATTTCATTGTGGCAATAATAAATACTTCATTTCCTTTAAATACCTTGTGTGTTAAACAATGTAAATCCGTCCTCATCAGAAATCTTTGTACTTCTGTCCAAGTCTGAATTTGAGTGGCACGCTTGTGAAAGGCTCATGTCAGGTAACATGCTGATATCTGCATCAATCTTCTCACTTATCAGTGACTGAAAGTTGGAAACATCAGAGGCACATTTGTCAGTTTCATCTTTATGCACTTCCAGCATGCCCTTGCGTTCAAATGGTTGTTGGCTGGGAAGCAGTATTTTGCTCTCTACTGCTTGCTTACAGGACTTCCTGCTGCTGGTCTTCTTGTCATCTCTTGAGTTTGATTTTAGTTCTTCACCCTCCTCTCCTTCAGAAGATGGACACAATTTCTGTCCCACTCCTGCAGATAATCCTCTTCTAGAATTCCTCCTCAGTCTGATTACGTTTTGTGGTTTTATACGCATTGGACATTTCTGTTTTGAGGTGTTTTTCACTTCCACCTGATGTCTTTGGGCCAAATGGCAGGAAGCTTCAGTTTCAGGCCTCTCCCCCTCTTCAGCATTTTGTGACACAAGTGATGAAACATGTGGAACATCATTAGCCAATGTTTTGATCTCCTGTGACTTCCTTTTCTGAAGAGTCTTTGCCTGCTTAGTGGGTCTGCTCTTTCGCTGAACATAACTTCGCCAATAAAAGGCGAAGTTAAAATCTTTGGCATTCAAACATTCTTCTCCAACATTCTGTTGGAAGTAATTTTCTAGTTCCCTTGAAGATCGGAATCGCTTCCCTTCTGGACTGTTACGAAGTATGAGAAAAAATAATGACAAAACCAAGCAATTACTTCAACAAATTACAAAAATCTACTCAATTTTCTACAGCAAAGTGCACATTGATGAAAAGAGAGTATTAATACCTCTCAACAGATGCTGGCTGACTGCTGAATATACCCAGCATTTACTGTTGGATATTCCCCACGTACTTCCAGCATTTGCAGTTTTTGTCAGTAAATTATTACAAATTTATAAATATGAACTTTTAAATGACAGACATTAGTTAAACATGACTCACGGAAAAAATTGCAAAAGAGAAACAGAAGTTCTTAAATAGCTTATATTTTGAAATAATTCACTTAACAATATTTATAACAACAATAATAACAATATTTACTAGATTTACTAGAATGTGATCTGGGTTTCAGCACCTACATTATAGAGAAAGGTTGAACAAGTCTTTATTCTTTGGAGTATAGAAGGTTGAGGGGGGGACTTGATAGAGGTATTTAAAATTATGAGGGGGATAGATAGAGTTGATGTGGATAGGCTTTTTCCATTGAGAGTAGGGGAGATTCAAATGAGAGGACATGAGTTGAGAGGGGCAAAAGTTTAGGGGTAACACGAGGGGGAATTTCTTTACTCAGAGAGTGGTAGCTGTGTGGAACGAGCTTCCAGTAGAAGTGGTAGAGGCAGGTTCAATATTGTCCTTTAAAGTAAGATTGGATAGGTATATGGACAGGAAAGGAGTGGAGGGTTATGGGCTGTGCAGGTCAGTGGAACTAGGTGAGAGTAGGCGTTCGGCATGGACTAGAAGGGTCGAGATGGCCTGTTTCCGTGCTGTAATTGTTATATGGTTAACAATATTCAAATAAGATTAAGGTAGAGGCCAAAATATCCTATACTTCAAGAACTTTTAAACTCTGTAATATTGACATTTTTAAAAGGACTAAATTCCAAGTATATAAACGATGCAGTTTTTGAGACAGAATACTTGTGAGGACCCTAACTTAGTGCCTATTAAAGGCACCTTAAACAACAAAGAGAGAGCACAAAAGAACATGAGACAGTGCATGTGACCCACTGAGTTGTGCTGAATGCTGAGCCCTCCAACTGTATATTTTTGGGATATCTTACACCAGGACTAGATGGTGAGCTCCCAAATATGCTTCAACTCAACTGATTTCCTTTGATTACTCTAATTAAAGGCAGCTACAAAACAATGCAGACTGTGGATTAGGTCTGAACTACTGATAGCAATGCATTAATTTCCATGTTAAATTTCTCACAGGAGTGTGATGGAATAGTCTCCACTGCCTTGATGGCTGCTTCTGACAATTTAGAAGCTCGATACCATACAGCACACAGCAGCCTACTTGATAGGCACCCCATTCACAATTCACTCACTTCACCAAACAACACAGAAGCAACAGTAGCTTGTGTCATCTCCAGGATGCACTACAGCAACTAACCAAGATTCCTCAGACAGCATGATCTTCACCAGCTAGAAATGCATAGAAAACTTGGAAGTTGCCCTCCAAACCTCTGACTTATATATATGTATCACCATTCATTCACTGATGCTGGGTCAATGTCCTGGAACCCTCTTGTTGACAGCATTGACACCTAAACCCCAAGGACTGCAAAGGCAGCCTACTGCTAACTTTTCAAAGGCAATTAAATGCTCAGTCTGTAAAGCCCAGATCCCTTGAATGAATTAAAAAAATATACCCTCTGGATGACACTTATCACATCTAATTGCTCATCTCTGGTTTTAAACATTTCTGTTAAGGGGAAGGACTCTGCAATACCATTCTATCAAGGACCCAATAATTTTGCATACCTGCATCAGGTTCTCCCCTCACCCCCGACTGTCAATAGCAATAGCTTCCTCTGCTCGAAGGAAGACAAGCCCAGCCAAGCTTCTCCTCCAAAAACATTTCATCCCATAGCCTCACCAGCATCCTTCTTATGGTATAGTGACTAGAACTGCACCATCTGTGGCCTAATTAACATTATAAAGTTGTACCAAACGTCCCTGTTCTTACATTCCAAGTCATAACTATAGGAGGACAGCCTCCTGCTTCCCTTCTTTACCACACTATTTACATGAGCCATCACCTTTAAGGATCTATGGATATTATAGCAAGGTCTCTTTGTTCTTCAATACTCCCTAAAGATTACGATTCATCATACATTCTACCTCAGATCATCTCACAAAATACATACAGTACATCATCTCACACCAATCAGAATTATAATTCACCTGCCATTGTTCCACCCAATGGCCAGTATCATTCTGTGATTATTTTCTCATTATCAACAAGTTTTCGTCTCCAGTAGCTGGCTGGGAACAATAAAGTGCAAACATGGATTTTGCTTTCTTTAATTGTCTGTGATAGCAAATCTAGTCATTTGCTGGCATTATGTTTGAATGGACTCCTTCACCATGACTCTGACACCATTCTTCAATTTTCCAAAAACCTTCCTCATGATGATTTAGGTAACGTCAGTCTATTCATTGGAATGCTGTACATTAGTGAAGCACATTTATATTTGCACCGTCTGGGAGAGTCCCTCATGTTATTACCCCAAGAAACACAAGCCAGGGAAAGTTTCTTAATGAACCCTAAGGTAGATGTCAAACTGGTAACCACAGAATAGAAATATGATGAAATAAATAGAAATAGACGTGTGTTTGGACTGGAAGAAAACAAAGGCAAATAGGATTAGTATAGATAGGTATCAGTTGGTTTGGATGAGATGGGTCAAAGGTCTTGTTTCTGTGCTTACATTACATTTACCATGCTTCTGTAAAATAATGGCAGTGTTTATGATTTACTTCACAATTAGAATCCATTTCACCTCATAAGGTAAATGTCATATTTTCCTGCTGACTTTCCAGTCCGTCTTTCTTTCACTATTCTTTTCCATCCATCTGGAAGTTCAGGATAAACTTCTTGGGAAATTTTAACATCCAAAGCCCGTAAAAAATCATCTTCAAAGGATGAAATGTTTGTGCTTCCAGCGTCCAGCAATTGATTTCTTGTTGTTAGCTCCTTCAGCTCACTGCATTGATCTTTGCCAATCTGACAAAAGGGAGGCTCATCCATGGTGCAAACTTTTCAGGTCTTCTTGCTGAAAGAAGTGCAATTTCATTCAATTATATTTCTTCAGATTTTGTATTCCCCACTAATGAAAACCAAGAATGCATACTTTCTACCAAATAACTTGTTAGGTCTGTGTCAGGTACACAGCACAAAGAAAATTTACTTTCTACTTAGTTCCAGATGCTCTCCAATCAACCATTTCGTTGATGGGCAACTGATATCCTTTAACTTCAGAAATAACTCATTCGTACATCCTCCCTCTCCTCACTTTTCATACCTCCCCTTTCGCAACCACATCTTCAGTCCATGTCCCCCTCCCTACTCCCCAGCTCCTCAACTTCACCCTCTTCCCTACCACCACGTTACACATCTTCCCCAACCCTACCTCACTCCTCACCCACAGCCCGTCATCCTCGGCCCGAGCACTTCGCAAAACAGTGGGAAATCACGTTCGCCTGCTCCCACTCTCGCGAGATCTGGCGAGGGGACAGCGCAAGCGCACGACGGCCATTGCCGAGGGGAGAGCGAGAGAGTGGGGTTTCTTTCCTGGCGGCGTTTCCAATTTTCTGTCGTTATGCGGGCCATACCCACCTGGATAGACCGTGTGCACGATCGGGAGAAGGTGGAGCAGTGGTGAGCATAGCTGGCACTGTTTCGGACTGTACACGCAGTCCCGCAACGGTTGCTAAGTAGTTTCCAATGTAAACAGGTTTCAGGCGGAGCCCTGGTCCTTGGCAAGGATAGAGCGAGGGAGTAGGGAGGGGATGTGGAGAGCGAACGGAGGTTTGGATAAGAGGGAGTAGGGAAGGAGGGGTGGATAGAGGCATTTACAGGAAAATAAAAAAACAATAGAACTTATGAAAGCTATACACAAAGATTCCGGTTTATTGGGCCACACCGTTAGTTTTGTCACTCATAAGCGGCCCCAAGTAGCCGAAGTTTCATGGAGGTAGTTAAAAAGATATTAAAAAAAGAGAAACTGCTGTTTAACTGAGAAACAAATCGTGTATTTAAGTGAAATGCAGAACAAATTAGAACACTACTAATGTTTTCTACAGTATAAAACTAGTTATAAACGGAGGAAGTCATCCACTGTACATTGTATATGGGGTGTCCAGGGAGGGAAAAGCACCTCTGATGAAGGGGCTTGTCCTGAGGCCGCTCACTCACCTTTGATCCCATGCGACTGCAGCCACACTTCGATGAGCAGGCCAAACCAGGTGAGGGTAGCTTGCAGGCCTCACCCTGGTGAAGTAGGGACATGCCTGTCCTAAAATGTGAGGTCAGCTCGGACAGTCTGGGCGGGTGAGATCCAACGGCCAAGGAGGTTCTGTAGCGTTTCGTGGAGAATGAAGGGCATGATAAGGCACAGAAGTCATGGTTATTCACTGCAACCAAGGAAGACCCCTGTCTGTGATGACTACTCGAAACACTGGACCTGAACTTCTGAGCTCAAGGGAGTGGAACTGTCCCAAGGCAATGGCTTTATCACCTTAAAAACTCCTGCGCAGATTTCACTATCATCAGAATCAGATTTAATAACACTGGTATATGTTGTGAAATCTGTTAACTTTACTGCAGCAGTACAATGAAATATACAATAAACATAGTGCAAAAAACTGAGTTACATTAAATATATCTATGCCTATTAAATAGTTAAGCTAAAATAAGTAGTACAGGAAGTCCCTGGGTTACGAACAAGTTCCGTTCCTGAGTCTGTCTTTAAGTTGGATTTATATGTAAGTCGGAACAAGTACATCCGGTATTATTTAGCGTCAATTAGTCAAACGTTTGTCTTAGTATTAAGTATATTTTACCTTTCTATGCATATAAAACACAAGAAACGTATGTATTCCAATAATTAAACCACTGTGTTGCTTAGTAATAATTGTAGCTTTCATCAGGGCAGGGCCTTTCACATGCTCCATTACTCTCAATTTATCCTTTAAAATTGTTCCGATCATTGACTGACTGTAGCCTAATGCTTTTCTAATGACCGATGACATTTCACCTCTTTCCAAACGCTATTATTTCCACTTTATTTTCAATCGCGATCGCTTCCCATCAACGGGACAGAAACACTGCGGGCGGTGGGTTCCAACCTCTGCTGGGTCCTAAGGACCACCGCACTGAATTCCCCAGGTCCTAAACTCCACTGCACTGAGACAGGTTAAGTGGGACAAGTGGGGTCTGTGCTGAGTTTAGGTATTTGATCCTCCACAATATTCTGCATGGGAATTTAAACTGGAGGTGGCAGTGTTTTTTTTTACAAGGTCGAGTTGCGAGCTCGACATCAACCCAGCATGGATGGTACGGGAGTCAGTGGATCGACATTAACCCGGCACGGGAGCAGTCTGTCACTGGATCGAACTCAGGAACATCTGTTCTTGAGCCCGGCACTGAACCGGAGGGGGGGTAGGGGACGGGGATGGGGTGAGGGTGAATCTTGCTAAGAAAAATTTAAGCGAAGTACAAAGTTACACACACAACACAGTGTCAACAGCAACAATTAAAATGGTGAGTGGCGTCACTATCTGACTTAAACTGGCAGACAGCGTTGCGATCCAATTTAAAATGGCGGATGGCGTTCTCCTTCCTTGGATCGTAAGTACGAGTTGTCAGTAAGTTGGACGTTCATAACTTGGGGACTACCTGTACGAGATAACAAATAAAAAGGTACTGAGGTAATGTTCATGGGTCCAATATCCATTTAGGAATCAGATGACGGGGGAGGGGGTGGGGGGAGCTGTTCCTGAATCGCTGAGTGTGTGCTTTCAGGCTTCTGTACCTCCTTCCTGATGGTAACAGTGAGAAAAGGGCATGTCCTGGATGGTGGGGATCCTTAATGATGGGCTCTGCTCCTCGAAGACGTCTTGGATACTACAGAGGCTAGTATCCATGACAGAGCTGACTAATTTTACAAGTTTTTGCAACTTAATTTGATCTTCTGCAGTAGCCCTCACCCCCCCCCCATACAGCCAGTCAGAATGCTCTCCACTGTAGATTTGTAGAAGTTTTTGAGTGTTTTAGTTGACAAACCATATCTCCTTAAGCTCCTAGTGAAATTTATCTGCTGTCTTGCCTTCTTTATAGCCACACCAATATGTTGCATTCAGGTTAGGTCCTCAGAGATACTGATACCCAGGAACTTGAAATTGCTCACTCGCTCTCTATTTCTGATCCCTCTACGAGGATTGGTTTGTGTTCCGTTGTCTTACCTTACTGAAGTCTACAATTACGTCTTTGGTCTTTCTGACATTAAGTGTAAGGTTGTTATTGTGACACCACTAAACTAAAAGGAATATCTCGCTCCCGTATGCCTTTCTGCTATCAATGGTTGTATCATCAGCAAGTTTATAGATGGTGTTTGAGCTATGCCTAGTGACACAGTCATGGGTGCAGAGAGAGTGGAGCAATGGGCTAAGCACATATGGAGTGCCCGTGTTAATACGATGGACAGTCAACATGCTGCCATGATCTTTTGATCAACTGTTAATTTCACTTTAAGCACGGTGTACTGTCTAAGTTCACAAGACTGACGCTAATTAGAAACTATTTGGCAACAATCTCCTGTCCCAGGGGAATTTTGGCTATTTAGTCTTTGTTCTTTAAGAGTTGTCCCAAATAAGCTTCTGCCCTGATTAACCAATGGAGCAATTGGTCAGAATCCACTGAATACTATAAAAATACTGGAAACATGAATTGTATAGTCCCCGAAAGTGATTCTGTAGGTTGTGGAATCAGTTCAGAGTTGAGGTGAGTGAAGTTATCTATGCTGGTTCAGGAGCCTGATGGTTGTAGGGTAATAACTGTTCCTGAACCTGGTGTGGGATCAAAGGCGCCTGTACTTTTTACCTGATAGTACTTATTGTGTTCAGTGGTGGGGAGAGCTTTGCCTGTGATGGACTGAGCTGTATCTATCACTTTATTGGTATTTTCATATCAGCCATTTTTACGTGATGATCCTCTGATATGGTAACACCAAGGAATTTAAAGTTACTGCCTCTCCACCTTCAGCTTCTAATAAGGACTGGTTTATGTATCTTTAGCTTCTTCCATCTGTAGTCGATGATCAGCTCTTCCGTTTTACTGATGTTGAATGAGAAGTTGTTGTGGCACCATTCAACCAGTGGTGTCATCAGCAAACTTAAGGCATTGGGGCTGTACTTAGCCACCCAATCGCAATAAGGTTCATTATCACTGGTAGGTGTCGTGTAGCAGTGCAGCAGCAGTTCTATGTGATACATGACAATATAGAAGGAAAATAAATCAATTACAGTGAAAAAGAAATATATAGAAAATATTGCAAAATAGTGTAAAAACAGAAATAATATATATTTAAAATAAGTGAGGTAGTGTTAATGGGTTCAATGTCCATTTAGGAATCATGTTGCAGAGGAGATAAAGCTGTTCCTGAATCACTGTGTGTCTGTGCCTTCAGGCTTCTGTTTGTCCTTCCTGACAGTAACAATGAGGAGAGAGTATGCCTTGAGTGAGGGGGATCCTTAATAATGGATGTTGCCTTTCCGAGGCACCACTCCTTAAAGATAGATACTTTATTGAACCCAAAGGAAATTATAGCATTACAAGTGCACAGATATACAAATATTAGAAGAGAAGTAAAAAAATAGAAAATAAATATAAGCTACCTCAAAGAGTCAGCACTTCCCCTGCTATAGACCCTGCCCAGATGTATGGATGGGCCAGGGTCATAAGATATCAGAGGAATTGAAACAGATTGACATTAGGAAAGAAACTGTGATGAGTAGACTGATAGGACTGAAGGCTAATAAATCCCCGGGTCCAGATGGTCTGCATCCGA
Source organism: Hypanus sabinus (assembly GCF_030144855.1). Taxonomy (NCBI): domain Eukaryota; kingdom Metazoa; phylum Chordata; class Chondrichthyes; order Myliobatiformes; family Dasyatidae; genus Hypanus; species Hypanus sabinus. The sequence goes on along the minus strand of NC_082724.1, from coordinate 58,806,519 downwards.
GGGTTCTAAAAGAGGTTGCTCAGGAAATTGCGGATGCATTGGTAATCATTTTCCAATATTCCTTAGATTCAGGATCAGTTCCTGAAGATTGGAGAGTGGCTAATGTTATCCCACTTTTCAAGAAGGGAGGAAAGGAGAAAACGGAGAACTATCGCCCTGTTAGCCTAACGTCAGTCGTGGGGAAGATGCTTGAGTCCATTATTAAGGACGAAATAGTGGCATATCTTGATGGCAGTAATAGGATTAGGCCGAGCCAGCATGGATTTACCAAGGGCAAATCATGCTTGACTAATCTGTTGGAGTTTTTTGAGGGTGTAACAAGGATGTTAGACGAGGGTAAGCCAGTGGATGTAGTGTACCTAGATTTTCAGAAGGCATTCAATAAGGTGCCACATAGGAGATTGGTGAGTAAAATCAGAGCTCATGGCATTGGGGGCAGGGTTTCAACATGGATAGAAAACTGGTTGGCAGATAGAAAGCAAAGGGTAGCAGTGAATGGGTGTTTCTCGGACTGGCTGGAGGTGACTAGTGGGGTACCACAGGGCTCTGTATTGGGACCACAGCTCCTTACGGTTTATGTCAACGATTTAGATGAGGGCATTGAAAACTATATCAGCAAGTTTGCTGACAATACTAAACTGGGTGGCAGTGTGACATGCGAAGAGGACGTTAGGAGAATACAGGGAGACTTGGATAGGCTGGGTGAGTGGGCAGATACTTGGCAGATGTCATTCAATGTGAATAAATGTGAAGTTCTCCACTTTGGAAGCAGGAACAAGAGGGCAGAGTATTGTCTGAACGGTGTAGTTAGGTAAGGGAGAAATGCAAAGAGACCTAGGAGTCCTAGTTCATCAGTCAATGAAGGTGAATGAGCAAGTGCAACAGGCAGTGAAGAGGGCAAATGGAATGTTGGCCTTTATTACAAGGGGAATTGAGTACAAGAGCAAGGGTGACCTTTTGCATTTGTACAGGGCCCTGGTGAGACCACACCTGGAATATTGTGTACAGTTTTGGTTTCCAGGTTTAAGGAAGGACATTCTGGCAATTGAGGAAGTGCAGCGTAGATTCACTAGGTTGATTCCTGGGATGGCAGGGCTGTCTTACGCAGAGAAATTGGAGAGATTGGGCTTGTACACGCTGGAATTGAGGAGATTGAGAGGGGATCTGATTGAAACGTTTAAGATAATTAAAGGATTTGATAGGATTGAGGCAGGAAATATGTTCCAGATGTTGGGAGAGTCCAGTACCAGAGGGCATGGATTGAGAATAAGAGGTCAGTTATTTAAAACAGAGTTGAGGAAAAACTTCTTCTCCCAGAGAGTTGTGGAGGTGTGGAATGCACTGCCTTGGAAGACGGTGGAGGCCAATTCTCTGGATGCTTTCAAGAAGGAGCTGGATAGATATCTGATGGATAGGGGAATCAAGGGATATGGGGACAAGGCAGGGACTGGGTATTGATAGTGAATGATCAGCCATGATCTCAGAATGGCAGTGCAGACTCGAGGGGCCGAATGGTCTACTTCTGCACCTATTGTCTATTGTCTATTGTCGATAGGTTGACTCATTGTAGAGCCTAATGACTAAGAGTAAGAATGACCTCGTACAGTGCATTTTGGAACAATGCAGTTGTCTTAGTTAATACTAAAAGTGCTTCTGTGTTCGATCAAGGTGGCATACAGAGGGTGAGAAACATTGTCCAGAATTGCCAGGATTTTCTGTCGGGCCCTTTGTTCTACCACAGCCTCCAGTGTGTTCAGATTGATTCCTATAACAGAGCCAGCCTTTCTAAACAGTTTATTGAGCCTGTTGGCATCACCCATGCTGATGCCATTTCTCCAGCACACCATGGCATAGAAGATTGTACTGGCAACCACAGACTTGTAGGACATGTCAAGGAGAGGCCTACATACTCCAAAGGACCTCCATCTCCTCAGGAAGTAGAGGCGATCCTGGCCCTTTTACACAGCCTCTGTGTTGGTGCTTCACTCAAGTCTTTCATCCAGGTACACCCCCAGTTACTTGTAGGTCCTCACCACATCCACGTCCTCACCGTCACAGAGAGCAGTCCAGGCTTAGTTTTCCGAAAGTCCATCACTAATGCTGAAGTGGGTGTGAACAGGAGACCAGTTGTCAAACTTATTTGAAGAATTGGTTTAACTCATTAGCCCATTCACATCTACATTCCAAGGCTCTACAGCTAGGCTGATTGAAGCTAGTGATGTTCTTCATGCCTTTCACACCTCCCACGTGTTACTCTGCCCAAACTTATTTTCCAGCTCTCTCCTGTATTCCTCCTTAGTCACCTTAATCATCTTCAGTTCCCTAAATGTCTTGTACTATGGAGACAAGTACCCAAGATGGAGCTAACTGGTTTTACAATTTTCTGTAGCTTCTCTTGGACCTGTGCAGTCGCACATACCACCTCCCCATACAAGACAGTGATACAGTCTGTCAGAATGCTCTCCATGGTACATCTATAGAAGTTTTTGAGTGTTTTAGTTGACAAACCAAATGCCTTCAAACTCCTAATGAAATGTAGCTACTGTCTTGCCTTTTTATAGCTGCATCGATAGGCAGGTTAGATACCAACTGGGACCAGGTTAGATCCAGGTTAGATTCTAGAACCCAGGAACTTGAAATTGCTCACTCACTCCACTTTTGATCCCCCTATGAGGATTGGTGTGTGTTCACTTGTCTTATCCTTCCTGAAGTCCACAATCAGCTCTTTCAAGTCAAGTCTTTTATTGTCATTTCGACCATAACTGCTAGTACAGTACATAGTAAAAATGAGACATTTTTGGAAGACATGTCTACAATGGTGCAAAATGTACTCTGGATGGGGGACTTCAGCGTCCTGTGCCAAGTTTGGCTCAGTAGCACCCTCACTAACTGACATGACACTATTATACTGTAGCTGCTAGACAGAAAAGTGTGTCTGATAGAGAGCCAACACAGGGCATAAGGCAACTTGATCTCTTCTTACCAATCTAGCTCTTACAGTTTTCCATGACTATTTAGGTGAGAATGACTGCTTTTTTTCCTCCAAAAATACTTCATTCAGAAATATTACAAAATAAAGTTATTTACATAGAAAAAAAGTCTGGTAAATCTGAGTCCTTATACAATAAATAAAGTTATTTACAATAAATTATGTGTTGATTCTCTGTTCCTATTCAAATTAAAGATGTTTACAATAAAACATACATTGACTCTCAAACTTTAGTCAAGGATTAAAGACTTACTTAAAATAAAATTATTAACGATAAACATCCAGGCATTGACTCTCATTTCTTTACCGAAGTTCCTTTACTGTCTATACATTTCCAGCCACTCCTGGGGCACCATGTTGACTCATCTATCAGCAGAGAATGACTGCTGCAACATCTTGAGGATCTTCTATTTCTCTATTAGGTGGTCTGGCACAACTATAATGCTAGATTCAGAAAACATCTCTTGATCTAAAACTAAGTATCTATGAGACATTTTTGCTATATTTCATTAGGAGTTTAAGGAAATTTGGTATGTCACCAAAGACTCTCATGAATTTCTACATCACTAACAAGAAAATCTGCAGATGCTAGAAATCCGAGTAACACATACAACATGCTGAAGGAACTCAGCAGGGCAGGCAGCATCTATGGAAAAATGTACAGTCATTGTTTCATGCTGAAACATTGACTATACGTTTTCCATAGATGCTGCCTCGCCTGCTGAGTTTATCCAGCATTTTGTGTGTGTTGACTGTATCACTGTCTGGAGTGCAGGGAGGGGGTTGCTACTCCACAAGATCGATATAAACTGCAGAGAGTTGTAAATGTAATTAGCTCCATCATGGGCACTATTTGCCATAATATCCAGGACATCTTCAAGGAGCAACAACTCAGAAAGGTGGCATCCATCATTGACCCACATCACTCAGGTCATGCCTTGTTCTTATTACTATCATCAGAAAGGAGGTGCAGAAACCTGAAGAGAGATACTCAACAATTCAGGAGCAACTTCTTCCCCTCTGCCATTTGATTTCTGAATGGATATTGAACCTATGAACACTACCTGACTACTTTTTGATTTCTATTTTTGAAATATTTATTACATTTAACTATTTCATATATACTTACAGTAATTCAGTTTTTTTTCTGTTATGTATTGCATTGTAATGCTGCCACAAAGAAGCAAATTTCATGACATTTGCCTGTGATCTTAAGCCTGATTCTGATAATTAGTGTAGAATTGTATCCCATTACAGCACTTTCCTACTATCCAGCCTGGGGTCAAATAAAGGGGGAAATAATAGATTGGAAAATAATAATGTATGGGATGGTTGGTTGTTGTATAGTGAGGGTAGTTGCAGAATATACTAAAGGACAGCAGAATATACTAAAGTTTGGTGTAGAAAATAGATTGGTGGGTGGGATTAGTTTTATAAGCTAGATGGAGAGTTGTGAACGGAGAGAGAAAGTTTATAAATTGGAATAAAGGAATTGTGTTTTGAACAGGAGGAAGTAACAATACACTTAGGGCAAGAATCTTTGTTTCTGGATAGTCAACTAAATCATTGCAAGCAATTTCTGAATTTTACTTGGCATTAATTCATTCCTTCTAAATTAACAAAATATTTTTTATTGCATTTCCACAGTATTTACGATATAGCATTCAAACCAGATGGAACCCAGTTGATAGTAGCATCAGGAAACAGAGTTCTGGTACGTTTGGATAATTCACCATCTCAGCACTCATGCACGTACACCCCAGTAAATCTCACATGTCAACACCTTCTTCACTGAGTTTGAATGGGAGGTCAGGGTTTCTTTGCTGTTGTGGCACATTGATCAAGGCATAGAACTTCATTGTAGAAAAGAAAATCAAATAGTGAAAGTCATGCTGGGTATCTGAAACATAAATGGAAAGTGTTGGAAAAATTCTGCAAGTCAAGCAGTATCTCAATGGTCAGTGTCCTTCCCAAAAAGGGAGATACAAGTTAGTTTTCTATAAGAGAGAAGTAGCATGTAGAACAAAGGTAGTGTCTGTGATAGAATGAGTCAAAATGGTTTTACAGAGACAGTTATCAACATAAATCTCTAGGTATAAGTTAGTGGTATGTTGGTACAAACTACTGAGCAGGCTAAATGTGTGTGTTGGATACAAGAAACAGAGATAATATGATGTTAAATAGTGTATAATGTGGATAGTATGGAGGGTTGCAGGTTGCAATGGGACATTGATCAGATGCAGAGCTAGGCTGTGATGTAGCATATAGAGTTCAATCCGGAAAAGCGTGAAGTGATTCATTTTGGAAAGTTGAATTTGAAGGAAGAACAGAGGGTTAATGGCAGGATTCTTAACAGAGTGGAGGAACAGAAGATATTTAAAAAGGCATATGGTGTACTGTATTGGCCATTATTAGTTGACAGGTTGAGTTCAAAGAGCCCTGAGTAATGTTTCAGCTCTATAAAATCCTGGTTAGATCACACTTGGAATATAGTGTTCTGGTCATCTTAATGAAGGATGTGAAAGTTTTAGAGAGTGCAGAGGAGACTTACCAGGATACTGCCTGGACTAGGGGGCATGTCTTATGAAGACAAGTTGAGTGAACTAGGGCTTGACTTGATAGAGGTGTACAAGATGATAAGAGGTAAAGGTCACCATAGAGTTTTTCTCAGCGGAAAAAGCTAATAGAAGGGGGCATAGTTTTAAGGTGATTGGAGGAAACTATGGGGGGGTGGATTTCAGAACTTCTTTGCACAGGGAGAGGTGTGTTCTTTGCCAGGGTTGATGGTGGAGGCAGATACACAAGGGGCAATTAAGAAATTCTTAGGCAGATGGATGATAGGAAAATGGAGGGTTAAGTAGGAGGGAAGGATTAGATTGATCTTGGAGTAGGCTGAACGTTGTGGCTATACTGTATTGTAATGTTCTCTGTTTTACGGTTCACTTGTCCATCATGAAAAATAACCAATCTGTGGTTGCATGAAACCTTCTCAGCTCCCTTTTGTCCATAGTAATATTTTGGCAATTACAGTCAACGGAATATACAAGAGAATTGCAACAGATTTCAAAAAAATCGCCACTTTCTCTGCCCTAGCTTGCTCTCTTCTTTACCCACAATTGGAAACAATAATTGGTGTTGGATTTTTATTTTAGTTTCTATTTTTACAAGGACCCAGAAATCAATTTAATAGCATTAACATTTAAATTAGAATTTGACCTTCATTTTGATACTATTTTCAAGAGTTTCATAATGTTATTCTTCCGAGCAAATGACACTAATAAATAAATCACTAATAAAGTATTCTAAAATAGGAAAATAGAAAATGTTAGGTGAAGCAGCATATGTGGAAAGATGAACAGTTAATGTTTCAGATGAGGGACCCTTCACACTGGCAAAGAGAGAAATCATTTAGTCTGAATAGTTGTGAAATATAGGTGAAACCAGAGGAGCTTGTGACAGATGGATTAAAATACAGTAGTTGTGTAAAATGATGCTGATATGGTTTTGGACATATTCAGCAGGCCATACTATATGAGGGAAAGAAAAAGGGATGCCAGGCAGCTCTTGTTTTGATAGGAGAAAAGGGAATGTTAACAAAACACATTGATGATGGTAGAGCAGTGGATGTAGTGTATATGGATTTCAGTAAGGCATTTGATAAGGTTCCCCATGCAAGGCTCATTCAGAAAGTAATGAGGCATGGGATCCATGGAGACCTTGCTTTGTGGATCCAGAACTGGCTTACCCACAGGTGGTTGTGGATGGTTAGTATTCTACTTGGAAGACGGTGACCAGTGATGTTCCGCAGGGATCTGTTCTTGGACCCCTCCTCCTTGTGATTTTTATAAATGACCTGAGTGAGGAAGTAGAAGGGTGGGTTAGTAAGTTTGCTGATGACACAGAAGTTGGGGGGGGGGAGGTGTTGTGAATAGTCTGGAAGGTTTTCAAAGGTTACAGCGTGACATCAATAGGATGCAGAACTGAACTGAGAAGTAGCAGATGGAGTTCAACCTGGATAAGTGTGAAGTGGTTCATTTTGGTAGGTCAAATTTGAAGTCAGAATATAATATTAATGGTAAGATCCTTGGCACTATGGAGGATCAACGAGATCTTGGGGTTCATGTCCATAGGATACTCAAAGCTATGCAGTGTTGCTAAGAAGGCATTTGGTGTGTTCGGCTTCATCAGCTGTGGGATTAAGTTCAAGAGCCAAGAGGTAATGTTACAGCTGAATAAGACCTTAGTTAGAACCCGCTTGTTCAGTTCTAGTCACTTCATTACAGGAAGGATGTGGATAGTATAGAGAGAGCTTAGAGGAGATTTACAAGGATGATGCCTGAATTGGAGAGCATGCCTTATAAAAATAGGTTGAGTGAATTTGGCCTTTTCTCTTTGGAGTGATGGAGGATGAGAGGTGACCTGATAGAGGTGTTTCTCACAATGAGAGTGATGGGTGCATGGAATGCACTGTCACTGAAGGTGATGGAGGCGGACTCATAGATGGATACATGTAGCTTAGAAAAGTAGAGGGGTATGCAGTAGGAAAATTCTAGGCAGTTTCTACAGTAGGTTACGTGGTCGGCATAGCATTGCAAGCCAAAGGGCCATTAATGTTCTGTAGGTTTCTATGTTTCTATTTGAAGTTAAGAAAATACAGTGTTATCTGGAAGGCTTCAAAGTGCTTTAAGCTCGCATTGAGTCTCTTTGTAAGAGTACAGGAAATCACAGACATAACAGAATGGAATAGTCTATTAAAACAGCACACAATTGAAACCTCAAGACCATTCCCATGACTTAGTGCAGGAGTTCCACTAAACAATCACCTAATATGCAATGTAGAGGAAACTACATTGTGAACATCAAACTGGAACAAGTAATAATGAAGCACGAGTTCACCAGGATGGTGGGAAATGAAGAACAAATATTGTACATCCACAGAAAAGTGCCATACAATGGAGAGAGTTAGGCAGGGATGGAAGTGTAAATAAGAGTAGCAAAGGGAACTGTTCCTGTCAACTGCTGAAAGGGCAGGGAATGCTGTGGCTGTTGGCAGAATCTTGTTCAAGCTGGCATAAATTTTAAAGGATACATTTGATGTGGGCACTGGTGGTGTTGAAGGTATGAACCCAAGAAACTGCTCCTGTTCTGTCCAGGGATGGAAGGTATGAGGGGAAATAGATGAGATTAATCAAGGGGGCTGTTTACAATGGTAGAGAGGAAGCCATGGTTAAGAAAGAAGGAAGATGTTTCAGAGGTACCTCGTCGTCAGAGATGGGAGATTAGAAAATACAATTAAATCCTTACAGCAGGTTGGGTGCGAGGAGATAACTATGGTAGTCTGTGAGCTTGTAGTGAATGGTGATCTTTAGCCTGTCAAGTAAGATGAGGATAGAATAGTCAAGAAAAGGAGTCCGATGGACCATTTAAAGATGAGGGTATGGTGGAATCAGCTGCAAAAATGTTGAAAGCATATGCCAATGTAATGGAGAAAGGGTTGATAGATTCAGCCCAGGTAGGATTGAAACATGGACTTCTTTGTATTGTCAAAAAGGCAGGTGTAATTTGAGACCACACAAGTGCCTGCAGCTGCAGCATTGATCTGGAGAAATGAATAAAGTTTTAAGAAAGTTAGCCAAATACATTTCTGCAAATGCACTTTCACCTTTTGAACTGAAGCATTGGCCAAAAGGTGGAATCACAATAAAAACACAATCTTGCTCTTGCAAGATTGAACGTATGATATTGACAATAAAAATAAAAAGAACAATGCTGGCCATGTGAAGGGATCGTAAAATATGCCATGCTGTATTTTTAGGTGTATGACACTTCCGATGGAACACTCATTCAACCACTCAAAGGGCACCGGGACACAGTCTACTGTGTAGCCTACGCTAAAGATGGTAGGTGTCAATGCTCGTGTGCTTAAAGAATGGACTCATGTATTAGATGAAGAGAAAATATTTCTGGTGTTTGATGGCTCTGGGATTGGAATATATATGTTCTGGTTTTCAGGAATGGTTAGGAAACATTTGGAATGCAAAGAATGGAATGTGTCAAGACACTCTTCCACAAAATAATTCGTGTGTGTGTGTGTGTGTGTGTCCCCTTAATTCCCGGTGGAGTTATCGGCCTGCCGTCATGATTGCACCAATCTTTTTGGTGATTGCTCATCGTATGGTGTGACTTGGGCATCTGAATCTGGCGGAGCCCATCCCTCTCTGGGTTTTTTTTTCACAATGTTGAGTTGCTAGCTCAACACTCAACCCCATGGCATGGATGGAGAGTGTGCAAGGGAGCCAGCCGGATTGGAACTCGGGACTTCTCGCCCCGAAGTCCAGTGCTGGTTTTTGTTTGGTCATTTGTAAATTTGGGGACTCAGAGATTAAAACAAAGTGGCCAAAGGTCGATACATGGAATTAGCTCACAGATAAGCCAGCCTTGAGGAGGTAAATTGCTCAGTTATGATTTTATATTCAAATGGTTCAAATTGTACATTCTTTAAGATCACCCACCCTTCACTGTCTTGTATGGGAGTCAACTGCACAGGACCAAAAGAAGCTGCAGAAGGTCGTATATTTAGTCGGCTATATTTTGGGTAATAGCCTACAAAGTACCCAGGACACCTGCATGGAGTGGTGTCTAGGAAAGGCAGCGTCCATTGTTAAGGATCCCCCAGTACCCAGGGCATGCCCTTTTCTCAATGTTACCATCAGATAGGAGCTACAGAAGCCTGAAGGCACACACTCATCAATTCAGGAACAGCTTCTTCCCTTCTGCCATCTGATTACTGAATGGACATTGAACCTGTGAACCTCACTTTTTCCAATATATTATTTCTGGTTTTTGCATGATTTTTAATCTCCAATATGCATATACTGTAATCAATTTATTTGTTTATTCTTTTATGTTATGTGTTGTATTGAACTACTGCTGATAAGTTAACAAGTTTCACGACATGTGCCGGTGATAATAAATCTGATTCTGATTCTTCTCTTGTGCTTAATAAATGAAGTTCAAGTTCAAGTTTAATTGTCATTCAACCATACTGGAATAACCATGAATACAGCTAAACGGAACAGCATTACTCTGGAGCTAATGTGTAAAACACAGTGCAACAGTCATACATTGCACAGGGCACAAATAGCACAGACAAGATAGCAAGCATATAAAAGAGCAACAAAATACAGTCACATAAAAAAGATGTAGCCTAAGTCCATGAGTGTTGCAGCAGTTTGCATTTGAGCATAATACAGTTTTGCTTTCTACTGAGCGAACACTTAAGGGTTGGGGGGGGGGGGGGGCAGCACTGACTCCAGCATGGACGCTCTGCCACACCACCTCTGGCACTCCGGTGGAGCACCTGACTCCAACTCCTTCCCTTGGGTGGCTGCAAACGTGCAATACCGCAGCTTGACGTCTAGTCTTTGCAATGACCAGGGTCACGCAGGGTCACTGACCACCCCCCGCCATTCGCCAATAAAAAAAATGAAATGGATTTGCAGTGGGAATCACTTGCGATCACTAGAAAAGTGACCGAGATGATCGCTTGCTGTTAGACTACATAGTGCCTTTGCGTTCTGACGCAGGCAACAGCACGATCTGCACCAAGTCCAGCTCCTTCAGTTTCTCTGCCAATAATCAGCTCACGGAAGAAGTAGAGCTGTAGTACTTCAAGTTTTTAATGTCCAGTAGGATCTTGTGATTAGAAAATATACGTATAAAAAAGACAATAACCTTTGGTTGGCCCCGTAGAAGTCTCTGTGTTCTAGTGCGCCTCCATCTTACTCAAAGTCCCAATCTGCTCAATCTATCTCCATAACACAGTCCTCGAGTCCAGCGGCATCCTTGCAATCTCTATACATTCTTTCTAGCTTAATGGCAAATTTCTTAAAACAGGTTGACTAAAATTCCATACAATATTCCAAATATCTTGTACAACTGCAGTGTGACTGCACTGATTAAAGAAAGCCAGTGTGCCATAAGTCTACATGCGAAATCTATTTCAGGGAATCATGTACTCCTCAGTTCCTCAGACCTGCAGATTTGAAACTTTATTTTTACAAGTTTGCTGATGACACCACTGTTATGGGCTGTGCCAAAGGTGAAGATGAATTGGCATACAGGAGAAAGATTGAAAATTTGGCTGGGTGGTGTAATAATAACTCAATGACGGTAAGACCAAGGAACTGATTGTTGACATCAGGAGAGGGAAACCAGAGGTCCATGGGCCAGTAATCATCAGAGGATCAGTAGTGGAGAGCATCAGTAACTTTAAATTCCTGGTTGTTACCATCATAGAAGACTTGAAGAAAGCACAACAGCACCTCTAATTTCTCAGGAGTCTGCGGAGTTTTGGTATGTCATCATAAACCTTGGCAAACTTCCAAAGATGGAAAGTGTGCTGACTGCTTGTATTACAGTCTGGTATGGGAACACCAATGCCTTTGAGCGGAAAAATCCTACAAAAGGTAGTGGAGTCGGCCCAGTACATCAAAGATAAAAACCTTACAACAGTTGAGCACATCTTCATGAAACGTTACTGTAGGAAAGTGGCATCCATTTTCAAAGATTCTCACCACCCAGGCCATGCTCTTTTCTCGCTGCTGCCATCAGGTAGAAGGTACAAGTGCCTCAGGATTTGCACTACCAAGTTCAAGACAGTTACTACTCCTCAACTATCAGGATCTTGAACAAAAAGGAGTAACTACACTCACTTAGGAACTCTTTTGTTATTTCATGCTTGCTATTTATTGCTATTTATTTATATTTGCTTTTCATCGTTGTCCTTTGATCCTGTTTACAATTACTGTTTTATAGATTTACTAATGCTGCAGAAAAAGAATCTCAGGGTTATATCTGGTGACATGTATGTACTCTGATAATAGATTTTACTTTGGACTTTTAATTTTATTAACTTTCATTCTTCTGCTTGAACTAATGAATTGATTATGGTTATTTCAGGTAAACGATTTGCATCAGGTTCCACTGACAAGAGTGTTATTATCTGGACCTCTAAACTAGAAGGCATCTTGAAATATACGTAAGTTTTCTTTATTGATGTCCTTTGCTGAGACAGATAACATTGTTGAACTCCTGGAAAAAGTTTCCAAAGGAAGGTCAAATTTTCATTTAAATGTTAATGCTATTAAAATGATTTCTGGGTCTTTGCTAAAATAGAAACTAAAATGAAAATCTTTCCCCAATTATTTTCAATTGTGTGAAAGGAATAGAACAAGCTGGGCCAGAGAGAATGTCAATTATAAGTATGCAAGTCTGCTGCCAGCTCTTGAGATCTGTTACAATTCTCCTATATATTCCTTTGACTACAATTGACAAAACATTGCTATTGATAAAAGGACCTGAGATGTTTTTATGCAATCACAGATTGGTTATTTTTCCTGATTGACAAGAGAACCAGTGGGGCTGATTTTTATTTTTCAGTTTCTCATCGTTTTTGCAGTAGCATCTGGTATATAGTGGTGTGCCTCAGGGATCTGTACTGGGTCCAATGTTGTTTGTCATATACATGAATGATCTGGATGATGGGGTGGTAAATTGGATTAGTAAGTATGCAGATGATACTAAGATAGGTGGCGTTGTGGATAATGAAGTAGATTTTCAAAGCTTGCAGAGAGATTTAGGCCAGTTAGAAGAGGGGGCTGAAAGACGGCAGATGGAGTTTTATGCTGATAAGTGTGAGGTGCTACATTTTGGTACGACTAATCAAAATAGGACATACATGGTAAATGGTAGGGGATTGAAGAATGCAGTAGAACAGAGTGATCTAGGAATAATGGTGCATAGTTCCCTGAAGGTGGAATCTCATGTGGATAGGGTGGTGAAGAAAGCTTTTGGTATAAATCAGAGCATTGAGTATAGAAGTTGGGATGTAATGTTAAAATTGTACAAGGCATCGGTGAGGCCAAACTTGGAGTACTGTGTACAGTTCTGGTCACTGAATTATAGGAAAGATGTCAACAAAATAGAGAGAGTACAGAGGAGATTTACTCGAATGTTACCTGGGTTTCAGCACCTAAGTTACAGAGAAAGGTTGAACAAGTTAGGTCTTTATTCTTTGGAGCGTAGAAGGTTGAGGGGGGACTTGATAGAGGTATTTAAAATTATGAGGGGGCTAGATAGAGTTGACGTGGATAGGCTTTTTCCATTGAGAGTAGGGGAGATTCAAACAAGAGGACATGAGTTGAGAGTAAGGGGCAAAAGTTTAGGGGTAACACAAGGGGAAACTTTACTCAGAGTGTGGTAGCTGTTTGGAATGAGCTTCCAGTAGACGTGGTAGAGGCAGGTTCAATATTGTCATTTAAAGTATAATTGGATAGATATATGGACAGGAAAGGAATGGAGGGTTATGGGCTGAGTTCAGGTCAGTGGGACTAGGTGAGAGTAAGCATTCAGCACGGACTACAAGGGTCGAGATGGCCTGTTTCCGTGCTGTAATTGTTATATGGTTATATAAGCTTACACTAACTTAGCCAAGAACCATGTTGATGAGGCTCAGACCCAATTTATAGTAATGTTCTGATAACCTGGCACATTTGTTGTATCTGGCATGTGATGCTATGTTCCTGTAATGCTGCTGCAAATAAGTTTCTTAGTGGACCTGCTTGTAACTGTGACAATAAACTCAACTTTGACTTACTTGCATCTGAGTAATCCAATCAATGGAAGTCAATAATATTTAACAATGTCTGTTGACTGTTTGGCTTATTCTGCCAGAGAATACAGCCTTCTAGATTGACATGATCATGTGTGAACTTAGCTTTGTGGGTGGTCACAGAAATCTCAAAATTGAGCCTAATTCAATGGCTCTCAGTGGTGTTGAATATTGCCTTCCACATATGCTGGATACGGTGTTACGGGGAGATAGTGGGGATCTTCTACTGTGTTTTGCCTGTCTAGACCTTATCCTTTTTTGTACTCCGGATGCTTGAGAATAATGAGTGAGTCAGCAAATTATAGGAATTTCTGAACAGTCGGAAAATGTTTTACTCTCCTGTAGTAGGCTAATATATACTTAGTACAATATAGTGGAGTGGAAAATACTCAATATCTGTTGGTGATCTAATTTAAAATGATTAACTTTATTTGTGTTTCCATCTAATGTAGCCATAATGATTCCATTCAGTGCATTGCATATAATCCAGTAACGCACCAGCTGGCTTCCTGTTCCTCCAGTGATTTTGGTAATTTTATCTTTTAATATTTTCAAAACCTAAATAAAAACTAAAACTATTGTTCATTACATTTGATGATAAGCTCTCCCTTATTGGTGACTTTGGATATTGAGCACTGTAGAAAAATAAGATAAGATGGCAAGGAATTTAACTTTATTTTATTGCCAGCAGGTGGAGCTCCTGAGTGCTCGTGTGATCTAGGGAAAATGTGCCTGATGAGTTTATGGCTCAAGGAATTGTGTTTCTGTCATTAAGCTGTTGACATGAACACAACAGTAGCAGGGAAGGGAATTTAGGAGATTTGTGGCGGAGGCACAACCATAGGGTGTTGATTTGGTCAGGGATAGGAGAGTGATAGTAAGTGAAGCAGGCAAGGAGAACAATATGGTAGGAGTGCAGGATCCTGACCCTTTAGTAATTTTCCAGTGGTATGTGGTTCTTTCAGCTGTACAGGTGATAGTAATGAATGAGCTAACTGAATCAGTCACCTGGTTAAGAAGCTATTCAAACTGGGGCAGCAACTAACAATGTAGTGCTAGAATGTTACAGTAGAGTGAGAAGTATTTATAAGGTTTTCTGGAGCTAGAGTCCAGAAGGTTGTGTTTCCTGACCAATTCCGTGGTTCAGGTTATCTGTTCTACTCAGTGTATACTCAAACCCCCGTGGGGGAAATAACATACACTACATGACCCCTTGTTTATATTTCTTTTATTTTAATGTTCTGGCTGTCTTACTGAATTCATTTATTGTGAGATTAGAATTCCCACATTTGTAATAATATAGCTTAATTTTTCTTTGGTGTTTAAAACAATTTGATTACAGGTTTGTGGTCTCCAGAGCAAAAATCTGTCTCCAAGCACAAAGTCAATAGCAAAATCACTTGTTGCAGGTAAATCAGAATTGCTACATTTACCAATGCTTTTTAGTCTTAAAGATGTTTCCAATGCTGATGTTAGCTTACAGTGGTTACAAACTGCTTTTTCTCCAAAACAACATATTATAAGAGTGTGATGACATTTCTTTTTGGTACAGTTGCATGTCTATTAACATAGGTTTGCGATGTATATCTAGACATTTTGCTTTGTGCTGGTTTAACAATTTACTGCAGTTGAGAAAGACTACAGATTCATTAAGTCTTAAAATATTTTGCAACAGTGAACAGTTTTAGAGAATCAAAATGTTTTAATATGTTGGTGTTTGTAGGAATATGATACAGCTTCAACTTTTCTTTCTTTTTAAATCTTTTCATTAATTTTCAAACATTGGCATAATAACAATAGTAATACAGAGAGATTGGGAATACATAGTTAATGAACAATGTATACAAGTATAAGCTATAGATAACATAAGTGTATTAAGCCTCCCAAACTTTTAATGTAGTTAATATAATGGGGGAAAAATGCCAAAAAGAAAAACCCCAAATTAGAAATAAAAAAAGCTAAACTAAGCAAACCTAAACTAAACAAAGCTGGGCTCTTATATTACAACAGATATAATCAATAGTGTAAATAGCTCCGCTCCTCTATCCAGGTATTTAAGGATAATGAAAAGGATTTGGAAAAGGTCAAATTACATCATATGAAAGTATTGAATAAATGGTCTCCAAATTTCTTCGAATTTAACCAAGGGTCAAAAATGACACTTCTGATTTTTTCTAAATTTAAACAAGATATAGTTTGAGAAAACCATTGGAATGTAGTAGGAAGATTAATCTCTTTCCAATTCAATAGAATGGATCTTCTTACCATTAATGTAACAAATACAATCATCTGACAAGCTGAAGAGGATAAATAACTATTTTCCACCATTGGTAAGTCAAAAATTGAGGTAATAGAATGAGGATGTAAATCAATATTCAGAGCAGTTGAAATAATATCAAAAATATCCAATATTTCTCCGAATAAGGGCAGGACCAAAACATATGAGTCAAGGAGGCTACTTCCGAATGACATCTATCACAGATAGGATTTATGTGTGACTAAAAACAAGCGAGCTTGTCTTTAGACATGTGGCCCCTATGCACCACCTTGAATTGTATCAGCGCATGTTTAGCACATATTGAGGAAGAGTTAACTAATTGAAAAATTTTCTCGCATTTCCCTGTAGGTAAGGAAAGTCGAAGTTCTTTTTCCCATTCATTCTTGATTTTATCTGATATACCTGGCTGTATTTTCATAATCAGATCATAAATAGTTGCTATTAAACCCTTCTGATAAGGGTTTAAACCTAAAAAAATTTCCGTGATATCTGTTGGGTATAAGTTTGGAAAAGTCTGTAACATATTATTCAAAAAATTTCTAATTTGTAAGTATAAGGAAAATGGGGCTTAGGTAAATTATATTTATTAGACAACTGTTCAGAAGACGTGAAACAATTATCCAAGAATAAGTCACGAAAACATATTATATCCTTCGTTTTCCATCTCAAAAAGGCTTGATCCATAACAGAGGGTTGGAAAAAGAAACTAGATATAATAGGGTTTAAAAGAATAAACTTATTCAAGCCAAAAAAATTCATGAAATTGAAACCATATTTGTAATGTATATTTAATTATTGGACCATTTGTTTACTCAATTTAGAAAGGGCAAAGGGAAGCGAGGTACCTAAGACAGAAACCAGTGAAAACCCTTGTACAAATTTACATTCAAGGTTTACCCATTGTGGACTTTGAATTACATCCAAGTCCTGTGTCCAAAATATTAATTATCTAATATTAATTGCCCAGTAATGAAATCTTAAATTCAGCAATGCCAAACCACCATCCTGACCACTATTTTGATATCAACAATATCAAAAAAGGATTTAGAAATAAAAATACGTAGAGCTTGAAATAAATATAAAAATTTAGATAAAGTGATCATCTCAATAGCATTGATTCGACCAATCAGTGATAAAGACAAAGGGGACCATTTAGTAAACAATTGCTTAACCTGATCAACTAAAGGTAAAAAATTAACCTGAATAAATCCTTATGCTTCTTAATAATTTTAACACCCAAATAAGTAAAATTGTCTGTGACCAATTTAAATGGTAATTTTTTATAAATTGGAATTTGCATGTTTAATGGAAATAGTTCACTCTTATTAAGATTCAGTTTGTAGCCGGAAAAGCTACTAAACTGAGCAAGGAGAGATAAAACTGCAGGAATGGATTTATCAGGATTGGAAATATATAGCAACAAATCATCTGCATTTAGTGATAGCTTGAAAGTCCCATTCCCACAGGTAATACCAAAAATGTTGGGTGAATCACAAATTGCTAAAGGTTCCAAAGCAATATCAAATAATAAAGGGCTAAAAGGACAGCCTTGCCTAGTATCACGAAACAACTGAATAAAGGGAGATTTTTGATTATCAGTAAATACTGAAGCCAAAGGGGTATAGTATATCAATTTAATCCAAGATATAAATTTCGGACTAAAATTAGAATTCTCAAGCATGCTAAGTAAATATGGCCATTCAATTCTATCAAACGCTTTCTCGGCGTCCAGTGAGATGACACTCTCTGGAATTCTAGGTGAAGGAGTATAAACTATATTAATTAATTTCCTAATATTAAAAGATAAATGGCAATTTTTAATAAATCCAGTCTGGTCAACAAAGATAATTTGAGGTAATATGTTCTCCAATCTGGTTGTCAAAATTTTAGAAAAAATCTTAGAGTCCACATTCAGCAAGGACATGGGCCTATATGATGCACATTCAATAGGGTCTTTATCTTTTTTAAGAATTAGGGAAATAGAGGCTTCGTAAAAAGATTGCGGTAGTTTACCTATGGTTAACACTTCCTTAAAATTTTTTACGTAACCAGGGAGAGAGTATAGTAGAAAAGGATTTTAAAAATTCTACTGTGTAACCATCCAGACCAGATCCTTTACCTGAATTCATTGAAAAAATAGCCTCTTTTATTTCTTCTTCTGTAATGGCTGCATCTAATGTGAAACATTCACTGGATGACAATTTTGGAATATTCAATTTCCTTAAAAATTTATGTATTATATTAGGGTCATCAGGAGATTCTGATTGATATAAAGAATTGTAAAATGCTTGAAAAGATTTATTTATCTCATCATGATCAACTGTCAGGGTACCATCTTGTTTATGAATCTTGATAATCTGGCATTTGGCCAAAACCATTTTCAATTGATTAGCCAGTAATTTACCAGATTTATCACTATGAATATAAAACTGGAATATATTTTATGAATATAAAATATTATATAAGTTTCACTTAATTGATTTTCAGTTGAAGAGGTTAATAATAGACTATGCTCCATTTGAAGTTTGACTCTCTTTTTATAAAGCTCCTTACTAGGAGCCATAGAATATTTCTTATCAATTTCTTTAATCTTGTCAACCAGCATAAGTATTTCACTATTGATTCGTTTTTTCACTCCAGCAGAATATGAAATAATTTGTCCACGAATATATGCTTTAAAAGTGTCCCATAATATCCCATTGGAAATTTCTTCTGTAATGTTTGTTGAAAAGAAAAAATCAATCTGTTGTCTAATAAAATTGACTAAGTCTGAGTCCTGAAGTAGAGTAGAATTGAACCGCCATTGTCTAGTACTAGAAAATGTATTCATTATCTTCATAGATAGTTTCAAGGGAGCATGGTCAGAGATGGCAATGGAATCATAGTTACAGTCATTAATGGATGGAATTAAACGATATTAAAGAAATAGTCAATTCTAGAATAATTATGATATACATGAGAAAATTCTTTATCCTGAGGATGTAGAAATCTCCAAATTTCTAAAACTCCAGCATCAACCATAAAGGAGTTGATAAAAGAAGCTGATTTGTTCGGAAGTGCCTGATTAGACGTAGATCTATCCATCGAAATCCCCACCCACTATCAACATATAATTATTTAAATTAGGAAGGGATGTAAATAATTGCTTAAAAATTCAGGACAATCAACACTTGCAGCATAAACATTAACCATAACAACTTTTTTGTTAAAAAGTAAGCCAGTAATGATCAGAAATCTACCATTCAGATCTGAAATTGTGTCATAATGAACAAATGAGG
The DNA here is from genome assembly GCF_030144855.1 of Hypanus sabinus. Lineage (NCBI taxonomy): Eukaryota > Metazoa > Chordata > Chondrichthyes > Myliobatiformes > Dasyatidae > Hypanus > Hypanus sabinus. Next base: position 58,787,302 of record NC_082724.1, on the reverse strand, counting down.
TTGAAGAACCAATAAAAATATAAACTCCTTTCATTTTAGCTTGAGAATTCAAATGATACTGTTATTCCTTCCAAAACCTAGAGAAACGCAGATTATCCTCTTTCCTCACATGAGTTTCTTGTACAAAGATAATATTAGCATTCATTCTATGGAATACTTTAAATTTTCTTTCATTTAATTGGATGGTTTAAACTATTTGTATTCCAAGAAATGAAATTAATAATCTTAGCCATGTTACTAATATCTACCATATAGTACGTAAAAGGTCAACCAGAATACAAACTCGTGAACCTAGAAGAGGAAAAAAGGTTCAAAGAGGAACCGAAAGTTACGACACTTTGGACATTTTTGTAGTCTCCAGTCAGCCCAGTTAGAAAAATCTAAGCAAAAAGTAAAAATAGAAATACCCCCTCCCCCACCGCAAAAGCCCGAAAATAAGCCAAAGAATGGCCAGCAAGCAAGGTAACACTAAATTTAACCCCATCTCTCAAGAAAGCTGCCCAAAAGATATATGATTAAAAGAAAACCACCCATATTAAAAAAAAAATTACCGTTAAAAAAAGGCTATAACGGTTAATAATAGTAAAAAAAAAGACTAAAAGTTTAAAACATAAAACAGGGTACTGTTGTACTAATATTTAAAAAAAAAAACAAGCACCAAATGTGTTTTTTTTTCAAACACAACTGAATGAAAATGACTTATCAAAAGAATAGGGTCTCATGGGAAGAAGAAAGCGAAACAACATCTTGGAAAAAAAAACTGAATGCTTCCCCATAAAAATCATAGAGCAGCAAATAGTCAAGCATCAAATCCTTTAGTTAATTACTTTCAAAATCAAATGATTAGTAATGAAGAGAGCAAAATCACAGAAAAAGAAAAAGAGCGTTTACCTAGTCATACAAGAAATACCTACACTGCCGATCGAAAACAAAGCCCTTGAATTATGAAGATCCAGATCTATACACAAATTATTAGCTTAAAAACAAATAAGAACAAATGATGAAAAATACAATACATTGATTAGTACGGAACAGCACGTTGCTCCTCAAGGAAATTTTGGGCTTTAATTGGAAGTTTAAACAGTCGGTGAGAATTATCGGGAAGGATGACTCTCAAACACACTGAAAACACCAAGACCTGTTTGAAACCTTTTCGATGAAACTCTGACAGCATGGATCCAAAAGACATAATTTTGGATTTGTAACACTCCCAACACTTGAGAGGTTGAAGACAACCTTTGTTCCAAAGTTTCAGCTCCACGATCTCTCCGATCAGCGACCTCATCGAGCTCTAAAATTCTTGTTTGTTGTTGTTCAAATTAACGTCTATACAATTTGATACTGACTTCAACCGTCTTTAGGATTCCTTCAAGCGAGGAGAATTTTTGGCTGAGTTTTGCATTGAGTTTTTCATCTAGTTTTTCAACTAGTTTCTCATCTAGAAGCTTCAAAATCGCATCCAGAGTTAGAGGGACTTGCTAAGATGGTGATTTAGCATCACCATTGCTCTTGCCATTGCCGTTAAAGTCTTTCCTGTCTTTAGCTTCTCGTGCTGTAGTATATATTTCCAGCAAACTAAAATCAAGTCTCAAAAAATATATCTGCAATATAAACCACTTTAGTATAGGTATAAGTAAGACATTTAAGGGTGATTACGGTAAAAGAAATAAAAGGAATGGAGCAAAGCCGAAGTGTGCCTCATGCCATGAGTGCCTCCTTGAGATCTCCTCTCAACTTTTGATTAATGGTAAAATTTGCAAACTTTTGGCAGACTTCTCAAGTACTTTCAAAACTAACCATTTTCTGAAATACAAACTTCTGAGTTAGAGAGGTAAAACTTGTCAGCAGTATTAATTTTTAATGCAGCTAGTTTATTCAAGGCCTTCTTATGTAAGTATCAGGTAGAAGTTCCCTTCAGGTTGAGTTAAGGAATTCAGTGGCTGGCCTACAGGTGGGGTTGGATATTGTCATTACCCTAGATTTTGAGAGATTCACCTTCCCAACCACCGTTTACCAGAAATATTTTATTGCTGTAATTGCATTAGTAAAACTGCAACATGTTCTGAAGATGACATGTTCATGTCATGACCTGAAAATTACTGCAGATATTTCAGTTGTCACTCATATTTTGGAAGACATCATCAAATTTAAATTTTGAATTGCCCTTCTAAAGCATTGCATTTAAACAGAATTACTGAGCTGAAATCCCACCTCATATGGTCTGTATGCCAGAGGAGCAGGAGTAGCAGCAGGGAATGCTCAACCATCCTATCACTACTTATTTAACAAGGTGTTTAGTTCATAGGATAGTCAAGCAGCTATAGAAAGCAGAGAAAATTAGTCAAAAATTAAGATTACTTGCATTAGTAAAGATGTTCTTGCCTTGGAACATAGTCCTGTTTAAAAAAATGTTTTTCTTATTGTTCTTTTTTTTTTGGCTACACTTCGATAGTTGGACAAATGATGGTCAGTACTTGGCTATTGGCTTGTTCAGTGGTATTGTCAGTATTCGAAGTAAGAACGGAGAGGAAAAAGTGAGAATTGAACGACCTGGTGGTGTTCCGATATGGTCGATTTGCTGGAATCCTTCCAAGTAAGTAAGAAGATCTAGAATCATAAAAATGCAAAAACAGTATATTCAGTTGCTTGTACACTTGTAATGCAAACAGCAGGAAAGTAACAAAAACAAAATTACAAATGTAATCTTTTTTTAAAGTAGAACTCTTCCTAAATTGAGCTGTATTTTCTTCAATATCCAGTTAATAAATTTTATGGATTTTCAAGGTATACTAAACTCCTTGAGAGTTTTAGAATGAATACTCTACAATACCAGGTGAACTTGCCAAAGAATCATCTAAAACCTAGCAATAGCTATTTAAATGTATATTATTGTGAATTATGGATATAGAAACTGAAACATTTGCTACAGTGTTGGTTTCCAAAATGCCTATTGACTTTGAGAACTTGGCTGAAAAGCTATTTAAACATACCATGAAAATTTCATTTCTCCTAACTCTGTTAGAACATACTGAAGTGCATCCAATCCATTTGATTCCAACTTGTAATCTGTTTAGTTTGCCAGCAAAAAAAAAATCTGTTACCCATTTGTACTGATTAGGAGGCTGATGCAGAAAACAGAAAAAGTAGTCATTTTCTTATCACGGCATTGGTCTACATGGGTAATGCTTTGCTGACATAGTACCTTGTTAATACAAAAAGACCTCTATTGGATCTTGACTTTGGCAGCTGTCTGAGTAAATTTCCATGTATTCTATGTGAGTGTAGGTTTCAGTTCATCAATATATCTGGGATGCCTTGCATGAACAAATCTCTTCAAGTCATGTCACAGTATCTCAATTGAGTTAAGGTCTGGACTCTGACTTGGCCATTCCAAAATACAAATTTTCTTCTTTTTGAACCATTCTAATTGGTATAATTTTTTGAACCTGGATTGTGATGGTTTAAATGATATCATTAATATTGAAGAGAAGTAGTATAATTGTTTGTGTGGCATTAGTTTAGGCAGTTTGTGCAGAGTGACTTAGAGGAAGATCAGATCACATTTTATGGCTAATTAATGCAGAAAACCAGGCAATTGCAAAGGGTTCACAAGCAGTTTCTTGCAACTGTATCAACCTTCAAACCCTTCAACTTCGCAAGCATCTTGTCCCTAGTAATAGCAACAACACTCACTTCTATTCCTGACACTCTCGAACTTCTGGCATACTGCAAGTAGTGAAGATCTATGCATAATATTTAAATCAGTTTATCCAACATTTTCTCGTCTCCCATTACTACCTCCAACGTCATTTTCCAACCGTCCGATATCTACTCTCGCCTCTCTTTTATGTGTCTGAAAAAAACTTCTGGTATCCTCTTTGATATAAGTTGACTAGCTTATCTTCATATTTCTTATTTCCCTCTTTATGGCTTTTTACTTGCCTTCTGCTGATTTTTAAAAACTTCCCAATCCTCTAGCTTCCTCTAACAATCCTCTAACTTTTGCTTTATTATATGCCCTCTGTTTTGGTTTTATATTGTCTCTGACTTCCCTTGTCAGCCTCAGTGGTGTCATTCTACCTTTAGAGTACTTCTTTGGGATATATCTATCCTGTGCCTTCAGAATTGTTCCCAAAAACTTCAGCCAATGATGCTCTGCTGTCAACCCTGCTAGTGTCCCCTTCCAGCTCCTCTCTCATGCCTCTGTACTGCCCTTTACTCTACTGTATTCTTATCTTGCTAAGCAGCCTCAGGTGTGGCACCTTGTCACTGATACATTTGACTTTAGCTTCTTCCTCTCAAATTGGCAGTGTGAATTCTATCATATTATGATCAGTGTCTCCTAAGAGTTCCTTTGCCTTAAGCTCCTAATCAAATCCGGTTCATTACACAACACCCAATCCAGAATTGCCCTTTCCCTAGCGGGTTCAATCACAAACTGCTCGAAAAAGCCATCTCATAGGCATTCTACAAATTCCTTTTCTTGGGATTCAACACCAACCTGATTTTCCCAATCTTCCTGCATATTTAAATCCCCCCCCATGACAATCGTAACATTGCCCTTTTTACCTGACTTTTTTCTTACCCACTGTAATTTGTAGCCCACATAATCACTATGGTCGGAGGCCTGTATGTAACTCCCATCAGGGTCTTTTTAACCTTGCAGTTCCTTAACTCTACCACAACAATTCTATATCTTCCAATCCTATGTCACCTCATTCTAAAGATTTGATTTCATTATTTACCAACAAGGCCATGCCATTTCTCTGTGTACTTACCTGTCCTTTTGATACAATGTATATCCTTGGACATTAAGCTCCCAACTGTAATCTTCTTTCGGGCACATCTCAGTGATGCCTACAGTGTCATACCTGCCAATCTCTTAACTGTGCTACAAGATCATCTACCTTTTACTGCATGCGTTTAAGTATAACATACGTCGTGAAATTCGTGAACTTTGCAGTAGCAGTACAATGAAATACATGATATATATATATATATATATATATATATATAGAGAAAAAAACTGAGTTACATTAAGTATATATATTCTAGTTAAGTTAAAATAAGTAGTGCAAAGTAACAGCAATAAAAAGTAGTGTGGTAGTGTTCAATGTCCATTTAGAAATCAGATAGCAGAGGGGAAGAAGCTGTTGCTGAATCGTAGAGAGTGTGCCTTCAGGCTTCTGTACCTCCTTCCCAACGGTAACAGTGTGAAGTCCTGGATGGTGGGGATCCTTAATGATGGATGCTACCTTCCTTGAGGCACCTCTCCTTGAAAATGTCTTAAATACTGCGGAGGCTGGTACCCATGATAGAGCTGATTAATTTTACAAATTTTTGCAACTTATTTCGATTTTGTGCAGTAGCACTCCACACCCTGCCCCACTCCTCCATACCAGATAGTGATACAGCCAGTCAGAATGCTCTCCACTGTACATTTGTAGATGTTTTCAAGTGTTTTAGTTGACAAACCAAATCTCCTCAAACTCCTAATCAAATATATCTGCTGTCTTGCCTTCTTTATAGCCGCATCAGTATGTGGTGCATCAATATCAATCTGAGGTTAGGCCCTCAGAGATATTGATACCCAGGAATTTGAAATTGTTCACTCTTACCACTTCTGATCCCTCTATGAGGATTGGTTTGTGTTCCCTCGTCTTACCCTTCCTGGAGTCCACAATCAGCTCTTTGGTCTTGCTGAAGTTAAGTGCAAAGTTGTTGCAGTAACACCACTCAACTAACTGGTATATCTTGCTCCTGTATGCCCTTTTGCCACCATCTTATATTTGTCACCCTTTCTAATTTTGCCCCCTTGAAACTCATCCCACTGACTACAGCTTTGCCCTATCATCTGTCTATTCTTCCTGAACAGACCCTGCCATACCTTCAGGGTTTGCTCTGGATTGCTGTCTGTGTAATGCGCAGTGAGAGCAAGAACAGGATGATTTGGCAGATGAATGTGTGGCTGAAGTACTGCTGCAGGGGGCAGGGTCTCAGATTTCTGGAACTCTACCCACAACAATTCTATATCTTCTGATCCTATGCCACCCCTTTGAGGATTTAGACCATAAGATATAGGAGCAGAATTAGGTCATTTGGCCCATCGCATCTGCTCCACGATTTCATCAAGGCTGATACAATTTTCCTTTCAGTCCCAATCTCCTGCCTTGCACCTGTATCCCTTCATGCCCTCACCAATCAAGAACCTCTCAACCTCTACCTTAAATATCATAAAGACTTGGCCTCCACAGCTGCCTGTGGCAAAGAATTCAACAGATTCACCACTCTCTGGCTAAATAAATTCCCTCTCATCAGTGTTCTAAAAGGATGCCTCTCTATTCTGAGGCTGTGTCCTCTGGTCTTAGACTTTCCCACCATAGGATACATCCTCTCCACATCCATTCTATCAAGGCCTTTCACCATTCGATAGGTTTCAATGAGGTCACCCCTCATTCTCCTGAATACTAGTGAATATAGGCCCAGAGCCATCCAGTGCTCTTCATATGACAAATCATTCAATTTTAGAATTATTTTTGTGAACCTCCTTTGAGCCCTCTCCAGTTTTAGCACATCCTTCCTAAGATAAGGGGCCCAAACCTGCAAACCTCCAATTGAGGCCTCACCAGTGTTTTTTAAAGTCTCAACATTACATTCTCACTTTTATTGGATTTGATTTCTGGTATACCAACTGTCTCATCCTCAGCTCTATCTCTCTGTTTCCCTCCTCCTTGCCAAATTAGATTAAACCAGGGTTCCCAGCCTTTTTATGCCATTGCCCAGTGCCATTAAGCAAAGGGTCCATCAACCCCAGGTTGGAAACCCCTGGTTTAAACCCTTCCCAACAGTTCTAGTATACCTGCCCACACAGATATTTGCCACCCTAAGGTTTAGGTCCCTTTTGTATAGGTCATAGTTTCCCCAGAAGATATCCCAATGATCCAGAAATCTGAAACCCTACTCCCTGCACCAGTTCCTCAACCATGCATTCATCTGCCAAATCATCCTATTCTTGCCCTCACTGCACTTGGCATGGGCAGCATTACCCTGGTGGTCCTGCTTTTTAGCTTTCTACCTCACTCCCTAAATTCTCTCTGCAGGACCTGCTCACTTTTCCTACCAATATGATGCCAAGATATACCAAAACCTATGGCTGCTCACCCTCCCCCTTTAGAATGCCATGGCCCTGATCTGATTTGTCCCTGACCCCCGGCAACATACTACCTGGGTGTTTCTATCATGTCCACAGACTGTTGTGTCAACTCCTCTAAGAATGGAATCCCCTATTACAACTGCAGTCCTCTTCTCCCCCTTTCCCTTCTGAGTCATAGTGCCAGAAACCCAGTCACTGCAGCTTCTCCCCGATCGGTTGTTCCCCCTCAACAGTATCCAAAGGGATGTACTTATTGAGGGGAATGCTATAATGTCTGCCCATTTCCTTTCCCCCCCTTCTGACAGTCACCCCAGGTGCTTGCCTCCTGCAACTTAGGGTGATTACCTCCCTTTAGCTCCTAGCTATCACCTTAGTTTCCCATAAGAGCGGAATGTCATTGAGGTACAGCTCCAGTCCTTAATCCATTCTCTGAGAAGCTGCAGCTCAGTGCACCTGGTGTGGATGTAACTATACAGGAGGCTGAAGATCTCTCAGAATTTCTACATCTCACACAAAGAACACAACATAGGCCCTGGAGCTATTCTCATTGCTCTATCAATGCATTAACAGAATAACAGATTACTAGGGGTTATTGTCCTACAATAGGAGTTAAAACATCAAACTTCTGAGCCAATTGATTGAGTCGTCAGAAAGGAACTGGCAGAAAGCATCTATTAATAATGATTATAAATTATCCCATGTCATGTACTAACATACTATTTGATGTACAGTCAACTAAAACTGTCTGAGCATTTATTTTGCATTTTACAGAGATGAACACACTGACATTCTTGCTGTTGCAGACTGGGGACAACGACTTTCTTTCTACCAACTGAGTGGCAAGCAAGTATGTTTGGGAAAGGTTTATGTATTTGGTAGAAAGGCACAGGAATGAGTAACAAATTAGTTTATTTTTTCTGTATATATGAATCTTCAATTTATTTATGTGATTATCAGGTGTGAAAGCTCCTTCTGATAGGTACTTTGCCCTCCCTATCATGGATTCAATGCAACAGTGTCAAAAAATTATACATGTGGATTTATTCTTTCATTTGGCTCGGAATTCTTATCGATAAATCATTATCAAATCTAAAATGAGAGGATGTGGAGTGTATGAGATGAACTGTAAGTACGAGGGTGAAGAAAATGCAATAATTAGCCATGACTAGTCAGAAACAAAAACTGCTCACTATAACTGCAATGAAAGAAGAGATGAACTTTTCTTCCTTAGCAAACTCAATAATGCACCCTTGGGCTACAAATGACTACCTGCTGAGTCTGTTCAGAACATATATTTTTGAGACGATAATGGAATCAGTATAGGGATCAAGTGGGAGGTTGGATTTGTTAGAGGATTGTGCATGATGCCAATTCCCACCTTCCCACCTCACCCTCCTCTTCCCCTTCCCCTCTTCCCTGCTACTCTCTCTCCACCCCACTCCCCTCTCCTCACTCCTGCTTCTGTGCTACCTCTCACTCCCCTTCTTCCTCTTGAATTATTGATGCTTTTCAGAGAGAGAACGCTGTGCAAAGGGGCAGATCGGTCTAAACACAAAAATAAAATTGAAGAAGTGCTTAGTTTAAGAGAGGTAGTGTGTTACAAATAAATAAAAATCATAGTTAGAAGGTTTACAGAAATAACCATCCAGGAACATTAACTACTTCATAGGATTGCTGTCATCATCAAGTTAGTCGTTTTATATTTAAGCTTACAGTGACTTAAAAAACCTCCATGATGATGTCAACTTTGACTCAGTTAATAGTCATTGTGCTTATGCTGAATATTGCCAGTCTCATGGCTGAGGTAATTTTCAGCTTGATTTTATTTAAGGTATTCAACTACAAAAGGTTGTGGAACTTGACTTTATAATACAGAACTCAAAGTATTTTAAAATAAAATTTCAACTGATCAGCGGTTTCTAAAAATGCCTTCTGAAATCATGAAAGGACTGTGGAGTCCTTTATAGGCAGGATTTCCATTCCTTACTTCCACGGACTGTTTGCAGAGTAACCTAGAGCTCACTTGCTGCAGCAGGTTTAGAACTTTACTCATGAGAAATCATTGACCTGACAGGTTAGCTTTGTTTCTTCATCAATGCTATCTAATCCACTGAATATAGCAATCGTTTTCTTTCTTTTCAACGTTAATATATATTTATCTTTTAACTGACACTTGTATGCATATTAATGTTAAAAAGCGTTTTTAGACGCCTTTAAAATGTATTTGAATTGTAGCTTCAGTGTTTAACGAGTTACAATTGTGTGAAATATGAGTATAGGGTCAAATTCCAATATAATTTATTGGTCATTTAATATCTTTATTTAAACTGGGATCATCTTTGCTAATTATGGTTTCAATGTTTATGTTTAAAGTGTCCAGTATATCCCTTTGGAACGTATTGCTGTTGCATTGCACACTCTTAAATCATGTAAGCATTTATTGGTGGCCCATGAGAAATAACCTTTGTATTAAATTAACCAAATAATTTTATAAGGAATTCTCATGCTAAAAGTTGAATAATTGTAAATATTATTTTCTTTTTAAATTCTTAAAAACTAGATTGTTTAAAGTTGAAAATCTTTCTTTAATGCATTTTTACATTTTTTCAGAACATGACATTTTTTTTAAAATTCCAGATTGGAAAAGACAGAACATTGAATTTTGACCCATGTTGTGTCAGCTACTTCACCAAAGGAGAGTATATTGTGATGGGAGGATCAGATAAGCAAGTCTCTTTGTATACCAAAGATGGAGTTCGCCTTGGCACTGTTGGAGAGCAACAATCCTGGGTCTGGACCTGCAGGGTGAAGCCAGATTCTAATTATGTTGTAAGATCATCTTCTCTTCATCTTTGATTTACATCAATTTTTGCTATCTTTTGTGTACTCTTAATCCATTCTTTTTATTAGGTACAAACAGCAGAGGTCCAGAGGGACTTAGGAGTGCTTGTGCAAAACTCTCTGAGGTTAATTTAAGGTTGAGTCTGTGGAAAAGTAGGCAAATGCAATTTGGTATTTATTTCAAGGGGAATAGAATATAAATGCAAGGAGATAATGCTGGGGTTTTATAAGACACTAGTTAGGCTGCACTTGGAGAATTGTCAACAGTTTTGGGCCCCATATCTCAGAAAGGATGTGTTGTCATTGGAGAGAATTCTGAGCAAGTTCACAAGGATGATTCCAGGAGTGAAGGAGTTAACATATGGGGAGCATTTGGCATCTTCGGTCCTGTGCTCACAGGAATTTAGAAGAATGCTGGGGGGATCTCATTGAACCCTACCAAATGTTAAAAGGACTAGGTAGGGTGGGGGTATGGAGAGGATGTTTCCTCTGGTGGGGGTATCCAGACCTAGAGGGCACAGCCTGAAAATTGAGGGGTGACCTTTTAGAACAAAGATAAAGAGGAATTATTTTTATACAGAGTGTGGTGAATCTGTGGAATGCTCTGCCACTGACTCTGTTGGAATTCAACTCTGTGGGTATATTTAAGGTGGAAGTTCATAGTTTCCTGATTGGTTAGGGCATCAAAGGATATGGCGAGAAGATAGGTGTATTGGGTCGAGTAGGATCTGGGATCAGCCATGATGGAATGGTGGAGCAGACTTGATGGGTTTCTCCTTTGTCTTATTGTCTTATTAATAATGCTAAGCTTGGTTCCATCAACAGTAACTCATGAGATAATCTATTGTCCTGCATAATATTGCTGGGAGAATCAAGCTTTGTTATGTTGTTTAACTAACATAGGATTGATTCCTTTGCTTCTGCAAATATACGCGGAGGAATGTAAGATATGTGTTAATTATAGAATAGTACGCACATTACAGGCCCTTCGGCCCACAATGTTTTGCCGACCCTTAAACCCTGCCTCCCATATAACCCCCCACCTTAAATTCCTCCATATACCTGTCTAGGAGTAGTGGGGGTAGGGAAAAAAAACCTGTCTCTTAAACTTCACTAGTGTATCTGCTTCCACCACTGACTCAGGCAGTGCATTCCACGCACCAACCACTCTCTGAGTGAAAAACCTTCCTCTAATATCCCCCTTGAACTTCCCTCCCCTTACCTTAAAGCCATGTCCTCTTGTACTGAGCAGTGGTGCCCTGGGGAAGAGGCGCTGGCTGTCCACTCTGTCTATTCTTCTTAATATCTTGGACACCTCTATCATGTTTCCTTTCATCTTCCTTCTCTCCAAAGAGTAAAGCCCTAGCTCCTTTAATCTCTGTTCATAATCCATTCTCTCTAAACCAGGCAGCATCCTGGTAAATCTCCTCTGTACCCTTTCCAATGCTTCCACATCCTTCCTATACTGAGGCGACCAGAACTGGACACAGTACTCCAAGTGTGGTCTAACTAGAGTTTTATACAGCTGCTTCATTACATCGCGTCTCTTAAACTCAATCCCTCGACTTATGAAAGCAAACACCCCATAAGCTTTCTTAACTACCCTATCTACCTGTGAGGCTACTTTCAGGGATCTGTGGACATGTACCCCCAGATCCCTCTGCTCCTCCACACTACCAAGTATCCTGCCATTTACTTTGTACTCTGCCTTGGAGTTTGTCCTTCCAAAGTGTACCACCTCACACTTCTCCGGGTTGAACTCCATCTGCCACTTCTCAGCCCACTTCTGCATCCTATCAGTGTCTCTCTGCAATCTTCGACAATCCTCTACACTATCTACAACACCACCAACCTTTGTGTCGTCTGCAAACTTGCCAACCCACCCTTCCACCCCCACATCCAGGTCGTTAATAAAAATCCCAAAAAGTAGAGGTCCCAGAACAGATCCTTGTGAGACACCACTAGTCACAACCCTCCAATCTGAATGTACTCCCTCCACCACGACCCTTTGCCTTCTGCAGGCAAGCCAATTCTGAATCCACCTGGCCAAACTTCCCTGGATCCCATGCTTTCCGACTTTCTGAATAAGCCTACCATGTGGAACCTTGTCAAATGCCTTAATAAAATCCATGTAGATCACATCCACTGCACTACCCTCATCTACATGCCTGGTCACCTCCTCAAAGAACTCTATCAGGCTTGTTAGACACGATCTGCCCTTCACAAAGCCATGCTGACTGTCCCTGATCAGACCATGATTCTCTAAATGCCCATAGATCCTATCTCTAAGAATCTTTATCAACATCTTTTAATCAGATGTGCAGTCCCTTAAAAAAAGTGACATGGAAATTCCATTTTGGCATTCATTGCTCATTTTATCAGAGCAGGTGAAGAAACTTCTGAGTGAGTGTGAAACATAATATCTGTTATAGCAGTAAAGGGCTGCGATGAAGTTGCCTCGTACCCAAATAAAGAGGCCTTATGCCTGGAAGCAAATGTTTTGTGTTGCATTCTGGGAGCTCCGATTGGACAGCATGTAGTCTTCAAAGGATAGCTAGTTGATTATGCAGGCTGCTCTTAATCCAACATTACAGGATATTGTATTCTTGTGATCACCATGTTCACCCATAGAAGTTACCTTCTGACCTGTTATTTTTCTTCAGCTACCTGAAATATACAACTGTCATTACGTAAAGTGATCTTTAGCTATGCACCATTTGGCAATATTCCTCAATTCCTGCTGCCATTAGAGTGATTGAATTAAGAATAAGCATTAATATTAAACTTCTTTGGGTCATGAGACCCAAAAATGTACAAAAATAGAAATGTACAAAATTCTAGGTTACTGTTCTTTAATTGAATTTATAGAGCCTCCCAACTATAAAAGGGTAAGCAAAGAAATATACTTATTACCGCTCAGTATTTAGCTTAGCAATTTCTCTCTTGTTTTGGTTAATTTCTGCAAGTGAGCACACTCCTAATGGCTTGTATAATTGTGAAGTCATGGTAATGAATGAAATATTAATTGGATATAATTAATAGGAATCAGTCATTCAGACCTTTAAAACTGTAATCTGTTAATTAATTAGATCAAGCCCCAGTTGCACCTCAAAGGTTCATATGTTACTGGTTAAATTTTGATGCAGAGAGCTTACAAATGGTTCAGAGCAACACACACAAAATGCTGGAGGTACTCAGCAGGTCAGGCAGCATCTGTGGAGAATAATAAACAGGCAACATTTTGAGCGGAAACCCTTCATCAGGACTGTGTGTGTTATTCTGGGTTTCCTGTGTCTGCAGAATCTATTGTGATTATGGTTTGCAAATGGTTTGTTATTCTTTTTCCAAGGTTATAGGCTGTCAAGACGGTACAATAGCCTTTTATCAAATAATTTTTAGCACGGTACATGGTTTGTACAAGGACCGTTATGCCTACAGGGATAGCATGACTGATGTCATTGTCCAACATCTCATCACAGAGCAGAAAGGTGAGTTCTTGGAGGTCTCAGAAGTTGCTTCTGGTAACTGAACTTTTTCATGCTATTTGAAGTTAAACTGATAGATCATTACAGTTAATAATCATTACAATTATGGATGCAGCAAAGCCTGTAATGAGCAATTCACAGTTGTGGAATTAAATCTGTGTGGATTGATTTAAGCATCAGCTGTTCCAAGAAAACACAGATACACAAAGCAGCTGGAAATATTCAGGTGGTCAGATTACAGCTATGAGAATAGAAACAAATTTGACCTGAAATATTAACTTTTTGTCTTCCCACAGACAAGGCCTGAATTGCTAAGTATTTCTGTCATCTTCTGTATTTTAGATATCCAGCATCTGAACTTTTTGACTGAAAATGGCTGGATATATAGTGAATTAGTAAGAAGATTAGATACTGTGCAAAAGTCTTAGGCACATGTAAAATAAATTCTGTAAAGCAAAGCTGCTTTCAAAAATAATGAAATGAAAAGGTTAATTATTAAAAAATACTATAAAAGCAGTAAACAGTAAAAAATAACTTAATATTTGGTGTGACCACCCTTTGCCTTTAAAACTGCATCAATTCTCTTAGGTACACTCTTGTGGAGTTTTATGAGAAATTTGGTAGGTTGTTCTAAGTATCTTGGAGAACTTGCCATAGTTCTTCTGTAGACTTTGGCTGTCTAGTTTGCTTTTGTCTCTCAGGGATCCACAGAGCCCTGATCTTCAGCCTCAGAGATGTTGAGATCAGGGAGGGCTCTGTGGAGGCCATATCATCTGTAGCAGAACTCCTTGTTTTCACTGAAGATAGTTCTTTATGTCCTTGGCCATGTGTTTGGGGTCGTTGTCCTGTTGCTTAATTATGTTAGAACTAATCAGATGCCTTCCTGATGGTATTGTGTGATGGATGAGATTTTGCCTTCACTTTTTAGCATTCAGGATTACATTAATCCATTTGTAGAAACACAGCCCCAAACTTGCCGGGAACCTCTGCTGTGCTTCACTGTTGGCTGCAGACACTTATCTGTTATAGCGATCTTCAACTTTTCTCTGGACAAACTCCTGTTTGAGCCAAAAATTGCAAATTTTTACTCATCAGTTCTGAGTACTACTGCCAATGTTCAGCACCCCAGCCCTTGTGTTTCTGTGTATAGATGAGTTTTATGGCTTTGTTTCCATTTCGGATAAATGCTTTTGGCAAGAATTCTTCCGTGAAGACCACTTCGGACAAGAGTTCTCTGACTACAGAGGGGTGTACTTGGGTTCCAGTGGTTTCTGTGAGTTCAGAGCTGATACCAATTCTAGATGATTCAGAAAGGATATCAGTTTGATATATCCCTTGTCAGCTGCACTCAGTTTCCATGCCCTACAGCTGTTCCTTGTCCTCAACCTTGCCTGTTCTTTTGTGCTTCTTCAGAAGAGCTTGGACAATGCATCTTGAAACTTCTGTGTGCCATGAAATTTCTGCTTGGGTGAGACCTTGCAGATGCAGGATAACCACCTTGTCTCATTGATATGCTTACTCTTCCCATGCTGTAAAAATTGATGACTTAAAGGTTAACTGTCAAATCAGCCACACCCTCACCTTTCCTTCTACACCCGTTTCTGTTTCAGTTAATGAGTTTAGTTCATTCAGCTCATTTTGTCATTGACCATTAGCACGTATTCCTTGTTTAATCATGCACTGCGCTACATACCTGCAAAGTAATAAATTTTTATTTGAAAAGTTGCCTATTACTTAATACAGTGTCTATAAAGAGTATTCACCCCCCTTGAAAGTTTTTGTGTTTTATTGTTTTACAACATTGAACCACAGTGGATTTAATTTGGCTTTTTTTGACACTGATCTACAGAAAAAGACTTTTGTATCAAAGGGAAAACAGATCTCCACAAAGTGATCTAAATTAATTACAAATATAAAACAATAATTGATTGCACAATTACTCACCCCCTTTAATATGACACACCGAATCATCACTGGTGCAGCCAATTGGTTTAGAAGTCACATAATTAGTTAAATGGAGATCACCTGTGTGCAGTCAAGGTGTTTCAATTGATTGTAGTAAAATTACACTTGTATCTGGGAGGTCCAACTGCTGGTGAGTCAGTCTCCTAGCAAAAGCTACACTATGAAGACAAAACAACATTCCAAGACACTCTGTGTAAAGGTTATTGAAAAGCACAAATCAGGAGGTAGATCCAAGAAAATTTAAGTCATTGAATATCCTTTAGAGTACAGTCAGGTCAGTCATTAAAAAAACAAAAAATACGGCACAGCTGTTAATCTGCTTAGAACAGGCCATTCTCAAAAACTGAGTGACTGTGCACTAAGGGGTGTTGTGAGGGAGGCCACCAAGTGACCTATGACAACTCTGGACTTTCAAGCTTCAGTAGTTGAGATGGGAGAGACTACATACAACAGCCGTTGCCCAGGTCCTTTGCCAGTCACAGCTTTATGAGGGTGGCAAAGAGAAAGCCATCATTGAAAAAGAACTCATGAAATCTCAGCTAGACTTTGCCAGAAGGCATTTGGCAGCTGGAAGAAGGTTCTGTGGTCTGATGAATCAAACCATCCCTACCATGAAGCATGGTGGTGACTGATTCGTGCTGTGGGGATGCTACAGTATCCCTGGAAGGCTTGTGAAGGTAGAGGACAAAATGAATGCAGCAAATTACAAGGAAATCCTGGAGGAAAATGTGATGAAGTCTGTAAGAGAAATGTGACTTGGGAGAAGATTAGTTTTCTAGCAAGACAATAACCCCAAGCATAAAGCAGGACTGGCTAAAAAGCAACAAAGGTAATGTCAGAGTCCAGACCTCAATCTAATTGAGAATTTATGGCTGGACTTGAAAAGAGCTATTCACTCAAGATTCCCATGCAATCTGAAAACCCTTGAGCAGTTTTGTAAAGAAGAATGGGGGGAAATTGCAGTGACTCCATGTGCAAAGCTGATGGAGACCTATTCACATAGACTCAGTGCTGTAGTTGCTGCCAAAGGTACATCTACTACCAGATACTGACTTGAAGGGGCTGAGTAATTATGCAATCAGTTACTTTGTGTTTAATGTAAAAAATTTAGAATCAATTTGTAGAAAGACTTCTGTTGTTCAGTGTCAAAAAAGCCAAATTAAATCCATTGTGATCTAATGTTGTAAAACCATAAAACATGAAAACTTCCATGGGGGGAAATACTTCTTATCCGCATTGTAGATAATTTAATTGGATGGGCAGGAAGTTAGCGGATAGAGAATAATATGGCAAAATACAAGGTTACACACTTTGTACATAAGAATGAAAAGGCAAATTACTCTTGAAATGGAGCATAATTACAAAATATTGTGGTGCAAAGGGATAAAGGATGAAATACAGAGGGCTGGCATGCAGGCACAGA
The DNA here is from genome assembly GCF_030144855.1 of Hypanus sabinus. Lineage (NCBI taxonomy): Eukaryota > Metazoa > Chordata > Chondrichthyes > Myliobatiformes > Dasyatidae > Hypanus > Hypanus sabinus. Next base: position 58,770,435 of record NC_082724.1, on the reverse strand, counting down.
GGGCTAATTGATTAGGTATTTATTGAAGGAATATTGTGCATGAAGATTGGAACATTTTGATGCAACTTTGCAGGGTACTGGTGAGATTGCATCTGCAATATGATGTGCAATTTTGGTCTTTTTATTGAAGGATTGACATATACAGAAAAGATGTGCAGGTTGAGCCTGTACTGTATTTGAATGCAGAAAAATTGAGGTGATCTTTTATATATATATAATATATGATAAAATATAAAAAATATATAAAATATATATGATACCAAGAGGATTTTACAGAATGAGGATGTCACCCATTTAAAAAAGGAGTTATGAAGCAAGTCCTTACTTTTAGAATTCCCTACCTTATAGAGCTGTGAAGGTGGAGTCATTGAATATAGTGAAGACATTTCAACCACAGAGGAGTCAAAGGATATGAGGAGAATGCAAGTAAGTGGTGGGTCAGCCAATGATTGCATCAGGCATGGCAAAGCTAGCCCAAGAGTCCATTTGGCTTACTTTTATTCCTTTTTTTTAATGTTATGAACTGGTTGAACAAATAATTTCTTGCTTTGAACTGCTGAAGTTGACTAATTTTTTTAATCCAGGATTGTGAAGTGGGTAGTTTTGAGATGTCTGGGTGCTGAAAATGCATCTAAAGACAGTTACTGTCAAATACCAATTTTTCAAGGATTCATCAACAAATCCATTTCAGAAGGCAAGTGAAATATTGTATTTTGAAGTCATTTAAGACAGACATCGGCATAGCAGTTAGTGCTGTTATCTAACAGCTTCAGAGATCCAGATGTAAACTGGACCTTGGATGTTGCCTCTGCAGAATTTGCATGTTGTTGCTTTATGAGCACATACTCAGTGGCTCGTTATTGTGTACCTCATCTACCTAATAAAGTGACCACTGAGTGTGTACTCATGGTCTTCTGCCTCTGTAGTCCATCCACTTCGAAGTTTGACTTGTTGATGCTCGTTTGAGTTATTGTTACCTGCTGTCAGCTTGATTCAGTCTGGCCATTCTGACTCCCCTCATTAACAAGGTATTTCTCGCTCACTGAAGGTTTGTTTTTCCACCATTCTTTGTAAATCCTAGAGACTTGTGGGGGGATGTCACGTAGGATTGAGATGTGGAAATCCAGCTCCCCCGTAAAAAACTAATAAATTAACGTTTAAGTGAAGAAAAGTTAGTAAATATTTTCTAAAAACTACATCTAAACTAATCAGGATTTTCCTTAGATATGCCTCCTAAACAGACAAAGAAGAAAACTACTACTTTGAAGACAGTACAAGCTGGGCTGGCCACCATGAAGAAGCCTCGGACTCATGTGCATCTTACCTCCGGCGATACAGAACAGGAATCGGCAGCAACATCAACAGTCTCCAAGAAGGAACACCAGGAACTACGTGTGCGCGCAGGAAAGGGCATACGCAAACATGAGCAATTTGAACTACAAATCCCAGCTATGATTGGAAGTGGAAGTGAAAGTGAACCCGAGATGGATTCAGATTCTCAGGAACATACAGATGAAGATGAGGAGGTAAAAGAAGAACAACAGGAAGAGACTGCAGGTGGAAGATATTCTGGAGACATAAGAAGCTTTGGCGCAAATAATGCATGAATTAAAAGAATTAAAAACATTTAAAATAATAAAAGAAGATATTAAAAATATGAAGACTGTTTGATAAAATGGTGAAAAAACAGGAGAAAAGGGACAAGAAAGTTAAAAAGCTGGAAGAAATAACGGGAGACACTATTGATAGAGTGAATAAAATGGAAGGTAATATTCTTGCCTGGACATCAGAAAGAAAACGACTGTTGGAAAAAATAGACGTGCTGGAAAATTTTAGTAAACAAAATAATATTAAAATTGTTGGTCTTAAAGAAGGGATATAGGGAGAGGATCCAATAAAATTTTTTCAAAAATGGGTCCTGGAAAATTTGGAAACGGAAGAGGGAACCCAGTTGGTCCACAGAGCCTTAAGACCAAAACCTCAACCTGATCAAAACCCATGACCAATCTTGATAAAATACTTAAGATATCAAGATAAAGAAAAGATCCTGAAGGCAGCTGCCCAGTGTGCCAGAAAGAGAAATGAGCCATTGATGATAGAAGGGAAAGCAGTTCTTTTCTATCCTGATATAAGTTATGACCTTTTGAAGAGAAAGAAGGAATTTAACCCAGCGAAAAAGGTTTTATGGGAAAAGGGTTATAAATTTATATTGCGCCACCCGGTAACACTGATAATTTTTTCGGATGACGGAAAAAGAAGATTTTTTACTGATCATTGGGATGCAGAGGAGTTTGCACAAGAACTCCCAAATATTCGCTAGACACAGTAAAGATTTAAAAGTGAAACAGATTAAAGATGAAGACAGGGACACTGAAGTGAGTTGATGGACATTAAGGATAGAAGAATATTTAAATATACTTTTAATTATATGATACAGGGGGAGAAAGGTAAAAACTTGAGAAATATTAATCGATACTATTTTTTTCTTCTCATATATACTTTTTTCATGTTACGGGGGAGCTGGGGGAACTTCAGATCGATCGCTACGGGATTCACGTGTGTAATCATGGCACTTGCCATGACCCGCACAACGGAGGGGGGTAATGTTGTGTTTTTTTTCATTCACAACATTAGCGGGGGGTTTTTTGTTTTTTTTTTCTTTATAATCTATTTTTCTTTTATCTTTCTTTCTTTGCCTGGATGATCGGAGGGGAAACACATAGCAATGTGGAGAATTTTAAAATAATTCCCCAAGGTACTATGAGAGTTGAAATATTATGTATTATTATAGACTGGAGTAACCCCGTTAAAAATAATGACTAATTTACTGAATTTTTTAAGTTTTAATGTTAATGGGCTTAAAGGACCAGTGAAAAGAAAAAGAATTTTAACATACATTAAGAAAATGAAAATAGATATAGCTTTTATACAAGAAACACATTTAACAGAGATAGAACATCAGAAATTAAAGAGGGATTGGGTCGGAAATGTTATAGCAGCTTCATTTAATTCAAAAGCGAGGGGAGTTGCAATTTTGGTCAACAAAACTACCAATTAAAATACAAAATGTATTAATTGATTCTGCGGGAAGATATGTAATTATACAATGTCAAATCTTTTCAGAACTATGGACTCTTATAAATATTTATGCACCAAATGAAAACGATGTAAAATTTATTCAAGAGGCTTTTTTGAATTTGGCTGACATACATGATAAAATATTAATAGGTGGAGACTTTAACTTTTGTCTAAACCCAGTTTTAGATAGGTCAACAAAGGTTGTTACAAAACCAAAAGTAGCAAAATTAACTTTATCATTGATGAAAGATATAAATTTGATTGATATATGGAGAAGAATTAACCCAAGAGAAAGAGATTATTAATTTTATTCAAATAGACATAAAACTTATTCAAGGATAGATTTTTTACTACTATCAGCGAATATTCAAGACAGAGTGAAAAATATGGAATATAAAGCAAGAATATTGTCAGAGCATTCCCCCTTGATAATGACAATGATAATGATGGATAAGGAGGAATCGATTTGCAAATGGAGATTTAATTCAATATTGTTAAAACATCAAGATTTTTGTGATTTTATGAAAAAACAGATTCAGTTTATTTTAGATACAAACTCACATTCCGTTGATGATAAATTTATATTATGGGAAGCGATGAAGGCATATTTGAGAGGCCAGATAATAAGTTCTAAAATTAAGAAGGAATATGTGGTAGAAATAGATCAATTGGAAAAAGAGATTACAAAATTAGAAAAAGAATCTCAAATATATATGACAAGTAAAACAAAGACAACTTGTTAAGAAGCTACAATATAATACACTTCAGACATACTGAACAGAAAAAACAATTATGAGAACTAAACAGAGATATTATGAACTAGGTGAAAGATCACACAAGATTCTTGCTTGGCGGTTAAAAACAGACCAGGCTTCCAAAACGATAAATGCAATTAGAACAAGTGTAAATAAAATTACTTATAAACCTTTAGAAATCAACAAAACTTTAAAAAATTTTTATTCTGAACTGTATCAATCAGAATCACAAAATTATATTGTTGAGATAGAAGGGTTTTTATCACAAATAACTCTCCCAAAATTGAATTCAGAAGAACAGAAGAGATTAGATGTGCCTTTTACATTAAAAGAGGTCGAAGAAGCTCTAGGATCACTTCAGAGTAATAAATCTCCAGGAGAAGATGGTTTTCCGCCTGAATTTTACAAAAAGTTTAAAGATTTATTAATTCCTCCTTTTATGGAGCTAATACACCAAGCGGAAAGAACGCATAAACTTCCAGAATCTTTTTCGACAGCTATTTTAATAGTATTGCCAAAAAAAGACAGATCTTTTAAAGCCAACATCATATATTCCTATTTCTTTGTTGAACACAGACTATAAAATAATAGCAAAAATCTTATCTTACAGATTATCTAAATACTTACCAAAATTAATACACATGGACCAAACAGGATTTATTAAAAATAGACAATCGGCAGATAATGTAACTCGATTACTTAGCATAATTCATTTGGCACAAAAGAGGGAAGAAATGAGTGTGGCAGTTGCTTTGGATGCAGAAAAAGCATTTGATAGATTGGAATGGGATTTTTTATTTAAGGTATTGGAAAAATATGGATTAGGAGTAACTTTTATAAAATGGATTAAAACCTTAAATACTAACCCCAAAGCTAAAGTGGCCAAATTTCAACATCATTTCAGTTAACAAGGTCAACTAGACAAGGTTGTCCATTATCACCTGCTTTATTCATGTTGGTGATAGAACCATTAACTGAATTAATTAGAACCGACTCAAATATTATGGGTTTCATAGTTAATCAGGAGGAATATAAAATTAACTTATTTGCTGATGATGTTCTGATTTATCTATCTAACCCATTGCATTCGTTGCATAAATTATCTTCTAGATTGGAAGAATATGGGAAAATATCAGGGTACAAAATAAATTGGGATAAAAGTGAAATTCTACCCCTTACTAAAGGAGATTATAGTCAATGTTGATTAATAACTCAATTTAGATGGCCGATAAATGGTATAAAGTATTTAGGTATAAGTTGATAATGATAGAAAGAATTTATATAAATTAAATTATTTGCCATTATTGAAAAAAAGTCAAGAGGATCTAGATAAATGAATGATGTTCCAATAACATTAATAGGTAGAGTCAATGCTGTAAAAATGAATATATTCCCTAGCTTACAATATTTATTCCAAACACTACCAATACAATTACCGCAGAAGTTTTTTTCAAGAGTTAAATAAATGTGTGAGGAAATTCCTTTGAAAAGGTAAGATGTCAAGAATATCATTGGAAAAATTGACATGGAAATTTGACCTAGGAGGGTTACAATTACCAAATTTTAAGAATTATTACAAAGCAAATCAATTTAGATTTATTGCATTTTTTTTGATGAAGATAAACTGGCATGGATTAGAGTAGAATTAGATAAAATAGGAGAATATATACCAGAAGATTTTATATATAAATGGGAATATAAATGGATACGGGAAAAGAAAGAATCTCATATACTAAAACATTTGATTGATTTATGAAATAAGATAAATGTTGATGATGAGATAAAGAAATCTTTATTAGCAAAGAGACCTTTAATTCAAAATAAACATCCCTTTTACAATGCATAATCAACTTATATATAACTGGTTTCACAAAGGGATTAGATGTATAGGAGACTGTTTTGAAAGAGTTATATTAATGTCATTTGACCAATTAAAGAATAAATATAAAATATCAAATAACACTCTTTTCTGTTATTTCCAATTAAGGGCTTACTTAAGAGATGAACTGGGTCAAACAATGTTATTGCCGAAACCTAATGAAATAGAAACTTTAATTCATAAAGGAAAAATTTAAAAAAATATTTCTGGTATGTATAATTTGATTCAAGAACAGGCAATTAAACAAAGAATTCATAAGTCAAGACAAAAATGAGAAACTGATTTGAATATTAAAATTGATGAAACAAGTTGGTCAAGATTATGTCTTGACAGTATGACAAATACAATAAATGTTTGACTAAGGTTAGTACAATATAACTTTTTACATCAAATATATAATACACCACAAAAAATAAATAGATTAAACTCAAATTTATCTAATCAATGTTTTCAATGTAATCAAGAAATTGGTACTTTTTTACACTCGGTCTTGTTTTACAATTCAACCTTTTTGGACAAATTTAAGAGTTTTGCTGGAACAAATTATTGGAATACAACCCACATAATCCAACATTATTTTTACTAGGCAATATTGAAGGAATAAAATCGAAATCCAAATTGAATAACTATCAGAAAGAATTCATAAAAATTGCATTCGCAGTAGCCAAAAAGGCTATTACAGTTACTGGGAAATCGGATTCATACTTAAGTATAGATCATTGGAAGAATGACATTTTTAGCTGCTTTCCACTTGAAAAAATTACTTATAATTTAAGAGATAAATATGAAATATTTCTGAAAATTTGGCACCCTTATTTACAAAAAATAGGTTTAAATATATAGGTGCTCCGAAGATAAAATTATTGGTTATCTGGGGAAAGAAATAAATATACATATTAAAGCTATTATGAACTCCATGGAGCATGTGGGAATCTTCTGATATCCAGGCATTCTTTCTTTCTTTTTTCTTCTTTTTTTTTCTATAGGTATATGTTAGGGGGAGGGGGAAGGGTTGATAATTTTTTTTCTTTCTGTAACCTATTAGAAAATTCAATTAAAAAATGTCCTAGAGACTTGTTCATGAAAATCCTAGGAGATCAGCAATATCTGATAACTCAAAGCACCATGTCTGGCACCAACAATCATTATATGGTCAAAGTCACTTAGATAACATTTCTTCCCTATTCTGATGTCTCTTTTTCTGAACAACAGCAGAACCTCTTGACCATGTCTGCATGCTTTTTTACATTGAGTTGCTGCCACACGATTGGTTGATTTGATATTTGCATTAATGAGCAGGCATACAGGTGTTCTTTTAGATCCCAAAGAGAAGACTAAGCTACAGTAATTTACTCCTGTAGTAATGATTGGCCCTGTATGGTGGAATAGTGGTTGTTGTCATGCTATTACAGTGCTAGTTGTAAGATCAGGAGTCAATTCCTGCTACTGTTACTGTCAGGAGTTTCTACATTCTCTCGTGACCCCATGGGTTTTCTCTGGGTGCTCTGGTTTCCTCCCACATTTCAAAGGTTAGGGTTAGTGAGTTATGGGCAAGCTTCCTGAATGCATGTAAGTTCTGTCACTTGGGACTTTTTCCAGTAATACCCCTATCAAGGTGATCCTTTCCTCTTCCCTCCCTCATTCCTAAAGTTTTGCTCATATGGACTCATTGGATGTTCTCCATGGAAGTATTGCTGCTCCAGAGTAAACAACCCAAGAGTCTCCCTATTTAGTAGTATGACTATTCCTGCTTTTCTCGCAACCATCCTTGCACACTCGAAACTTATAACACCTTAGAACATTGCCTGTCCTGCACTGCCCTCTACACAAAAAATCATCATAAATGTTATTGATAATTCATGCTCTAAGCTCATCTAATTTACCCATCAGTGCAGCCTAACTAATGTCCCACATAGTGTTTTTTTTGCTCCAATCTATGAAAGCATTTGTGCCAAATGCTGCATGTCACATGCTTTCTTCCCCACCATACTGCCTCTGTGTTGTCACTTTCAGGCAACTATGAACTTGATGAACTCTGTTCATCAGCATTCCATAATTTCCCACCATTCACTGTATGTGTCCTATCAGAATCTTTCTCCCTGGTAGGGGTATCAAAAACAAGAGGGCATAGGTTTCAGATGAAAGAATTTTAAGGAAAACTCGAGGGGAAAGGCTTTTTAAAAAAAAAACGAAGTGTGATTGATATCTGAAGCTCACTGTCGGAGAAGATGGTGATATAAGATACAATTAATGAATTTAAGAGACAGACATTGAAAAAGGCAAGGCATAGAAGACAGGCAAATACGCTGAATATAAATAGGCAAGAAAGCCAAAAATCATGGTTGATTAAAGGGTCTGTTTCTGTGTTTTACAATCCTATTACCATATAATAGTGGTGGTATGCATTTTTCCACAACAGAAATACTCAAGAGACCAGATAGCATTTGAGGAAAAAGTTAATGTTTCAGGCCAAATGCCATTTCTCTGTCTTTACCCTGAAATAGTATTTTTTTCCACTCAACAGATGCTACCTTATTTTGCTGGAATGCTCAAAAAATAATTCTGGCTACATCTGTACTAAAAGTAATGTAACATAACATTTGAAATACGTTGGTGTTGAAAGGAACCTGTGTGTCGTTCTATGTGAATCATGAATATTTACCATGTAGGTGCAGCAAGCAATTAGAAAGGTAATTGATATGTTGGACTTTATTACAAGATGATTTGAATACCTGATTAAAGACATTATTACAATTATGCAGAGACTGCACTTGGTATATTGTGTACAAATCTAGCCACCCTACTGAGAAAGATACCTGCAATAAATGTGAAAGAAAGTTTTAACAAATCGACTCCAAAATTGAGGGATAGTTCTATGACATGAAGCAGAGGGAGTCTACATTTATTTGAATTTAGTAGAATAAGAATAGATATCAATGAAACATACAGGATAGATGCAGGAATGATCTTTTCTCCCCTGGAGTGTCCAGGGCCAATGGTTACAATCTCACAACAAAGGTTTGACCATTCAGCACTGGGCTAAGAAGAGATTTCTTCACCAGATGTAGACAATATTTGGAATTCTTCACCCAAGAGAACTTGGAGACTAAGTATCTACAGCATATTGACAGGAAAGGGTTGCTGAGTTAAAAGATCGGCAATGATCTTATTGAATGGCAGAGAAGGTGTGAGATGTTGAATGGTCTAATATTCCCTTGTGGAGAATGGCCTTACAATATATGCAAATTCCAAAGCTTACTCACTTCTGTTCAGAATAGCTGATCCATAAGGTTTTTTTAGAAAAATACTGTTAAAGCTAGCAGTTATTGCCCACCTTAATTGCTCTAGAGAAAATTGTGATGTGCACTTTCTGGAGAAAGAAGTGTAGGATAGAGAGATTAAAGATTTAAAAAGATTAGCTCTATTTGTCCCATTTAGTTCAAAACATAATGAGGTGAGTCATTTTTACATCAAATCAGCCCAGATTGTGCAAGTGCAGCACCAGATCATGCTCACTACTCAGTAGGCTAACCATAGTCTTTGGAATGTGGGAGGAAGCCAGAGCACGCAGAGGAAAGCCACACGTTCATGGAGAAAACGTACAAACTCCTTACAGGAAGCGGCAGGAACTGAACCCTTATCAGTGATCACAGGTGTTGTAAAGCGATTTGCTGCTATGTTTCCCTGCCACTGAGAGAACTCAGGAGTTTCAACTTTGCAATTAAGATGGAACAACGACAGGCTTTCATATCACAACAGTGTGTAATTTGGAAGCAAATCACCAAGTGAAGGTGGTGCTATGAGCTTGCTGTTCTTCCCTCTCAATGATGCACCTTCATAGTTGAGACCATTCATTTTAGATCTAGCCAGGAGAATTAGACTCTCAGATCTGCCGTTATTCAAAGGAGATATATGTTGTATAGTCCCTCCTGATCAATCTTTCCTCTAATATATTTGATCTCAACAATAATGCTGGATGAATTAAATATTGTGTACCACATTTTTTCAAAAGAGGAGTATATTATGCTGGAATTTGATATAACCATTGTATCTAACAAAAACTCTAATTTGGAGCCACCAGCAACCTACACTTTTTTAAGTGTAAACAATTACTTCTGTTAATTATGCCAAAATATCAATATGCTTACACAGAAATTACGGAAGTGATTCTTTAAAGAATAGAGTGAATAAATGAAGCAGAATTCTGTTTATTCAGATTTACAGCACAAAAGTCTTAGGCACCCTAGATTTTTTTTTATTAAATTTTGTTTCAGATGCTTTTTTTTTGTCTTCTGCAATAGTGTGTCAAGTAGAAAAGAGCAAATTTTAGATTTCAAAATATTCATTTTCCAAAAACCTAAATGTTACAGAGACATTTTTGTATTTCGTTAAAGTAACATAAAGGTGCCTATAAAAAGTATTCACACCCTTGAAAGTTTCCATGATTTTTTATTTTTACAACATTGAATCACAGTGGAATTAATTTGGCTTTTTTGAAACTGATCAACAGAAAAGACATTCATGTCTAAGTGAAAATAAATTTCTACAAATTGGTCTAAATTTATTACAATTATTAAACACAAAATAATTGATAGCATAATTTACTCACCCCCTTCAAATTATTATTTAGTAGATGCACCTTTGGCAGCAATTGCAGCCCCGAGACTGTGTGGAAAGGTCTCTCTATCAGCTTTGCACACCTGGACACTGCAGTTTTTCCCCATTTTTCTTTACAAAACTGTTCAAGCTCTGTCAGATTGCATGGGGCTTATGAGTGAACAGCCCTTTTCAAATCCAGTCACAAATTCTCTGTTGGATCGAGGTCTGGACTCTGGCTTGACCACCCCAGGACATTAACTTTGTTGTTTTTAAGCTATTCCTGTGTAGTTTTGGCTTTATGCTTAAGGTCGTTGTCTTGCTAGAAAACAAGTCTTCCCCCGAGTTACAGTTCTCTTGCAGACTGCGATTTCCCTGTATTTCACTCCATTTGTTTTACCCTCTACCTTTACAAGTCTTCCAGGCCTGCTGCAGAGAAGCATCTCCACATCATAATGCAGCCACTACCTTGCTTCACACTAGGGATGGTGTGTTTTTGATGATGGGCAGTGTTTGGCTCACACCAAACGTAGCTTTTAGTCTGATAGCTGAAAAGCTCAATTTTGTTCCATCAGACCATAGAACCTTCTTCCATCTGACTTCAGAGTCTCCCACATGCCTTCTGCAAACTCTAGCCGAGATTTCATGTGAGTTTTTTTTCAACACTGCCCTTCTGTTTGCCACTCTCCCATAAAGATGCAATTGGTGAAGCACCCAGGCAACAGTTGTATGTGCAGTCTCTTCCATCTCAGCCACTGTAGCTTTTAATTCCTCCAGAGTTGTCATAGGTCTCTTGGTGACCTCCCTCACTAGTCCCCTTCTTGCATGGTCACTCAGTTTTTGAGGATGGCCTGCTCTAGGCAGATTTATAGCTGTGCCATATTCTTTCCGTTTCTTGATGATTGACTTAACTGCACTCCAAGGTATATTCAGTGACTTGGAAATTTTACTTGTATCCATCTCCTGACTTGTGCTATTCAATAACCTTTTCATTGAGTGTGTGTTGGCGCATGGCAAGTGGTTAAGGCGCTCGTCTGATGATCTGATGGTCGCTAGTTCGAGCCTTGGCTGAGGCTGTGTGTGTGTCCTTAACCACACATTGCTCTGTGACGACACCGGTGCCAAGTTGTATGGGTCCTAATGCCCTTCCCTTGGACAACATTGGTGGCGTAGAGAGGGGAGACTTGCAGCATGGGCAACTGCCATACAACCTTGCCCAGGCTTGCGCCCTGGAATTTGCCAAGGTCTATGGAGACTAACTGAGGCCTACCTACACATGGAGTGAGTTGGAGTGTTTTGTCTTCATGGTGTAGTTTTTGCCAGGAAACTACAGACAGACCTTCCATTACAGGTGTATTTTTACTACAGTCAATTGAAACACCTCAACTGTACACAGGTGATCTCTATATGTGAGTTCTAAAACCAGTTGGCTGCAGCAGTGATGATTTGATGTGTCATATTAAAGGGGGTGAATTCTTATGCAATCAATTATTGTGTTTTGTATTTGTAATTAATTTAGATCACCTTGTAGAGATCTGTTTTCACTTTGACACAAAAGAGTCTCTTTCTGGTGATTAGTATAAAAAAAAAGCCAAATTAAATCCACTATGATTTAATGTTGTAACACAGTAATACATGAAAACTTCCAAGGGGAGTGAAATGTTTGTATAAGCACTGTATTGTGACAACCCACTTTCTGCGCAGGCGAACCGGCTCACGAATGGCCAGCGTGCTGGGGGAGACTTTGGTAATGCACCTCTGATGTCATTTCCACCCGGAGAGGGCGGGCGCTAGGGATTAAATGCCAGCGCTGCAAAGTTTGAACAAACTAGTCTCCAAACGACTTACGTGTCGTTATTTCAGTGATGTGTGTAGCACATCGCTACAGTATATCACTTTGCAGGCTCTTTGTGTTCTCAGCGTTTGCGTAACCTAGCTTTATAAAATTTGTAAAAATGGCTATGGTTACACTCAGACTTTCACTCATCATTATTATGGACAACCGACCCTGGTGTGAGATTGGATCACTGAATACCAAGCTGATTTGAAGAGCTTGTGAACGGCTTCAGGTTGGGCAGTGAAATCTGGGCCTGGAGTGAGTTGCTGGGCAGCATGTTCTAGGCCCAGAGCCTTACACTGCAGCAATGCCTGGGCCATAGTGCGGAGAACAATGTTCAGACAATTTAAATGCCAGCCCAAATTTGAGGTGAGAGCCAATTTCACTCACTCTCCGCAATCTTCACTTCTCTCTCCAGGGAGCAGAGCATTTTATTGTTCCATTGTTTGGTCAATTTAAATGGCATCCCAGATAGACTGAAAAGACAGGGATCTGGGGCAAGAGCCGATTTTGTTTGTTCTTCGTGATGGTCATTGCTCTGTCTATAGTGCTGAGGCTATGAAGATTGCCCAGATGTTATGCTCTGTACCCGCTAATACGATGAGCTGATAAGTGGGGCTTTGGGCCTACTCTGGGCTGCTCTGGGGTTCAGATCTGAGGACTCAATTTTTGGTTTGGATTGTTGATGTTCACTTCAATTGTTTGCATGACGTGTGTGTTTTTTTCATTTCTCTTGTACATTGGCTGGTGGTCTTTTGTTTTTATTTTTATATTTTTTTCTTTAATTGGGTAATTTAGGTTTTTTTTCCTATTGCTTTATGGCTACCTGGGAACAAACAAATCTCAAGGCTGTAAAATCTATATATTTGATAAATAAATGTAATTTGAATCTTTGAATCTTTTGATTTCTAAATGTTGAGAGTCCAGTTCAAGTGGGTGTGTTACTTGATAATGTCTAGTTACTACACATTTTGATACATGTTCTCTTTTTTCCAGTGCGTATCAGATGCCGGGAACTAGTGAAGAAGATTGCTATTTATAAAAACCGACTAGCAATCCAGCTGCCAGAAAAAATCCTGATCTATGAGCTCTTTTCAGAAGATAATACTGATATGCATTACCGTGTCAAGGAGAAAATTGCTAAGAAATTTGAATGCAACCTATTGGTTGTGTGCTCCCAACACCTTATCTTGTGCCTGGTATGTTGGTTAATAGATACTACTATTGATAGATAGACTAGTGCAGTTTTTTATAATAGTGATTCAGCTTGACTGTTACATTCTATGTTGGGTGGATTTCTGAGCAGTGGTTCTCAAACATCACTTTAAGGCTGTTGATTGTATTAATTACAGAACTTTAAGAAAGCAAGTTGGATTAAGGTGAATCCCAAGGCATTCTATACATACATCAAGAACCACAGAACCATAAAACATTACAGCACAGAAATAGGCCCTTCTTGGTTGTGCCAAACCATTTTTCTGCCTAGTCCCACTGACCTGCACCTGGGCCATAACCCTCTAAACCCCTCTCATCCATGTTTTTCTTAAATGTCAAAAGTGAGCCTGCATTCACCACTTCATCTGGCAGCTCATTCCACACTCCCACCACTCTCTGCGTGAAGAAGCCCCCCCACCAATGTTCCCTTTAAATTTTTCCCCCTTCACCCTTAACCCATGACCTCTGGTTTTTTTCTCCCCTGGCCTCAGTGGAAAAAGCCTGCTTGCATTCACTCTATCTATACCCATCATAATTTTATACACCTCTATCAAATCACCCCTCATTCTCCTACGCTCCAGGGAATAAAGTCCTAACATATTCAACCTTTCTCTGGAACTCAGTTTCTCAAGTCCCGACAACATCCTTGTAAACCTTCTCTGCACTCTTTCAACCTTATTAATGTCCTTCTTGTAATAAGGTGACCAAAACTGCACATGATACTCCAAATTTGGCCTCACCAATACCTTATACAACCTCAGCATAACATTCCAACTCTTATACTCAATACTTTGATTTATAAAGGCCAATGTACCAAAAACTCTCTTTACAACCCTGTCTACTTGTGACGCCACTTTTAGGGAATTATGTATCTGTACTCCCAGATCCTTCTGTTCTACTGCACTCCTCAGTGTCCTACCATTTAACTTTTATGTTTTACCTTGGTTTGACCTTCCAAAGTGCAATACCTCACACTTGTCCGCATTAAACTCCATCTGCTATTTTTCAGCCCATTCCTCCAACTGGTTCAAGTCCCTCTGCAAGCTTTGAAAACCGTCCTTACTGTCCACTACACCTCCAATCTTTGTATCATCAGCAAATTCACTGATCCAATTTGCCACATTATCATCCAGATCATTGATATAGATGACAAATAACAATGGACCCAGCACTGATCCCTGTGGCACACCACTAGTCACAGGCCTCCACTCAGAGTAGCAATCCTCCACTACCACTCTCTGGCTTCTTCCATTGAGCCAATGTCTAATCCAATTTACTATCTCTCCATGTATACCTAGTGACTGAATCTTCCTAACTAACCTCCCATGCGGGACCTTGTCAAAGGCCTTACTGAAAAGGCCACGTATACAACATCCACTGCCTTCATTTCATCCACTTTCCTAGTAACTTCCTCGAAAAACTCTAATAGATTGGTTAAACATGACCTACCACTCACAAAGCCATGCTGACTGTTTCTAATACGTCCCTGTCTATCCAAATACTTGTAGATCCTATCGCTTAGTATTCCTTTCAATAATTTACCTACTACTGATGTCAAACTTATCGGCCTATAATTTCCCAGCTTACTTTTTGAGCCTTTTTTAAACAACAGAACTACATGAGCTATCCTCCAATCCTCCGGCACCTAACCCGTAGATATCGAAATTTTAAGTATTTCTGCCAGGGCCCCTGCAATTTCAACACTAGTCTCCCTCAAGGTCCGAGGGAATACCCTATCAGGTCCTGCGGATTTATTTACTCTGATTTGCCTCAAGGCAGCAAGCACCTCCTCCTCTTTAGTCTGTATGGTGACATAGCACCTGATTGTTGAGGGGTAATGATATAGCAATCTTTTTTTTAGATTAGAAATTAGATTTAAATTAGAAAACCTTATTGAAAATGTTATTACAAAGAAAGCACGACAATGCAGTTACTTTCTTAAAGTTTGTGAAGATTGCTATGTCAATAGTTATTACCCCTCAACCATCAGGCATTTTCCACTGAGGCTGGGGTAAAAAAACAGAGTACATGGGTTAAAGGTTAAACTGTAACAAACTTCAAAAGATGTGTAGTGAAGAGGATATTCATTGGTTGCATCGCGACCTGGTTTAGAAACATCAATGACCTTGAACAGAAAAGCCTATAACAAGTAGGGGATATGCCCCAGTCCATCATGGGTAAAGCCCTCCCCACCACTGAGCAAATCTACCTGGAGTGTTGTCACAGGAAAGCAACATCCATCATCAAGGACCTCCACCATTCAGGCCACGCTCTCTTCTCACTGCTGCCATCATGAAGAAGGTACATGAGCCTCAGGACCTTTTGCATCACCGTCCAAAAATAGTTATTACCCCTCAACCATCAGGCTCTCGAACCAGAGGGGATAACTTCACTCACCCCATCACTGAACTATTGCTGAAATCTATGGACTCACTTTCATTGACTCTTCATCTCATGTTCTCGATATTTATTAATTATTTCTGCATTATTATTAGTTCTTTTTTGTATTTTTTGTCTTTTCCACATTGCTTGTTTGTCAGTCCTGTTGTGTACTGTTATTGATTCTATTGTTTCTTTCTATTTGCTGTGAATACCTACAAGAAAATGGATCTCAGGATTGTATTTGATAATAAATTTACTTTGAACTTTTGTTTCTCCACTGATTCTGCTTGATCTGCTGATAATATCCAGCATTCTGTTTTATTTTTAAAAGTTGCCTATCATTGGCTTTCTAATTAGCAACTTTCCACTTTGCTATGCTAACTTGCCTTTATGCCCCATGCAGGAGAAAAGATTACAGTGCTTGTCATTCAGTGGTGTGAAGGAGAGAGAATGGCTCATGGAGTCTCTGATTCGCTACATTAAGGTTATCGGAGGACCACCGGGAAGAGAAGGCTTGTTAGTTGGTCTGAAAAATGGTCAGGTAATGTTAACAGAGGAAATCCATAAGAAAATGTGGTACCATTTACATTTATTTTCATTGCCTTTGCTATTCTGAGGAAGACTGAGAAACATATGTTGAATGTCTAACCAAGACTTAATGACAAAACTTTTCCAAACAATAGGGGATCTAATGTGATGTATGGGTGTTTTGTTTTTACAAATCATTAGAAGATAAGGTCCCAAGGAATTCAGGGAGAACTAGTAAAGAGTAGCAAATTAATTTCAGTACAGACAAGTGTGAGGTGATGTATTGAATTTTGGGAAGTCAAACAGCATAGTACTTATACTATGTATGGCAGAGCACTAGGAAATGTAATAGAACAGGGGGATCTTGGAGTGCATGTGTATAGATCATATAACCATAACAGCATGGAAACAGGCCATCTTGGCCCTTCTAGTCCGTGTCGAACACTTGCTCTCACCTAGTCCCACCGACCTCCACTCAGCCCATAACCCTCCATTCCTTTCCTGTCCATATACCTATCCAATATTTTTTTAAATGACAATATCGAACCTGCCTCTACCACTTCTACTGGAAGCTCGTTCCACACAGCTACTACTCTCTGAGTAAAGAAGTTCCTCCTCGTGTTACACTAAACTTTTGCCCCTTAACTCTCAACTCATGTCCTCTTGTTTGGATCTCCCCTACTCTCAATGGAGAAAGCCTATCCAAGTCAACTCTATCTATCCTCCTCATAATTTTAAATACAGGTAGTCCCCAAGTTACGAACGTCTGACTTATGGACCGAGGAAGGAGAATGCCTTCCGCCATTTTAAGTCAGATCGCAACGTCATCCACCATTTTAAGTTGGATCGCGATGCTGTCCGCCATTTTAAGTCGTTGCTGTTGACACTGTGTTGAGTGTTTAACTTTGTATTAGGCTTAAATTTTTCTTAGTAATATTCACCCTGACCCTGCCCTGAGTTCCCGAGTTCGATCCAGTGACAGACCGCTCCCGTGCCGGGTTGATGTCGATCCAGTCCGGGTTGATGTCGAGCTCGCAACTCGACCCCATTAAAAAAAAACACTGCCACCTCCAGTTTAAATTCCCACGTGGAATATTGTGGAGGATCAAATACCTAAACCCAGCACAGCCCCCACTTGTTCCGTTTAGCCTGTCTCAGTGCGGTGGTCTCTAGGACCCAGCGAACCTCAGGAGCCGGCGCTGCTCGGGACCTGCTGCCCACAGTGTTTCTGTTGCATTAACGGGAAGTGATTGCAATTGAAAATAAAGTGGAAATAGTAAAGCATTTGGAAAGAGGTGAAACGCCATCGGTCATTGGAAAAGCGTTAGACTACAGTTGGTCAACAGTCGGAACAATTTTAAAGGATAATGGAGAAAGTGAGAATAATGGAGCATGTGAAAGGCCCTGCCCCGATGAAAACTACAATTATTAGTAAGCAACGCAGTGGTTTAATTATTGCAATACATATGTTTCTTAAGTGTTTTATATGCATAGAAAAGTAAAATATATACTATATACTAAGACAAATGTTTGACTAATTGACGCTAAATAATACCGGATGTACTTGTTCGACTTAAGTACAAATCCGACTTAAAGACAGACTTGGGAATGGAACTCGTACGTAACCCAGGGACTGCCTGTACCTCTATCAAGTCCCCCCTCAACCTTCTACGCTCCAAAGAATAAAGACCTAACTTGTTCAACCTTTCTCTGTAACTTAGGTGCTGAAACCCAGGTAACATTCGAGTAAATCTCCTCTGTACTCTCTCTATTTTGTTGACATCTTTCCTATAATTCAGTGACCAGAACTGTACACAGTACTCCAAATTTGGCCTCACCGATGCCTTGTACAATTTTAACATTACATCCCAACTTCTATACTCAATGCTCTGATTTATAAAGGTCAGCATACCAAAAGCTTTCTTCACCACCCTATCCACATGAGATTCCACCTTCAGGGAACTATGCACCATTATTCCTAGATCACTCTGTTCTACTGCATTCTTAAATCCCCTACCATTTACCATGTATGTCCTATTTTGATTAGTCGTACCAAAATGTAGCACCTCACACTTATCAGCATAAAACTCCATCTGCCGTCTTTCAGCCCCTTCTTCTAACTGGCCTAAATCTCTCTGCAAGCTTTGAAAACCTACTTCATTATCCACAACGCCCCCTATCTTAGTATCATTTGCAATCCTTGAAAGCTTTGTCACAAATAGACAGGATCACTGGGCTTCATCAGTCAGGGCAGTGAGTGTAGGTTGGTATATTATGCTGTAATTGTATAAGTCATTGGTAGGGCTGTGCTTGGAGTTTTGGTTCCCCTATTATAGAAAAGACGAGGTTAAACTGGAAAGAATGCAGAGAAGATTTATGAAGATTTTGCCAGGGCAAGAGGGTCTTAGTTACAGGAAGAAGCTGGCCAGGCTGGTTCTTCATTCCTCCGAATGTATGGGTCAGCCTTAATAAAGCGTTTAACATAATGGGACGTAATGATTATTATTAATTATTTTTGTATTTGCACAGCTTCTTGTCTTTTGCACATTGGCTGCTGGTCAGTCTTTGGCGTAGTTTTATTGATTCTATTGTATTTGTTCTACTGTAAATGCATGCAGGAAAATAAATTTCAGGGTAGTATTTGGAAACATATATGTACTTTGATAATCAATTTACTTTGAACATCGAACTTTGATAAAGTGGGTGGTAACAATCTTTTTCCTCAGGGTAGGGGAGTCCCAAAGTAGGTTTAGGATGAGAGGGGAAAGATTTGAATGAGACCTGAGGGGCATTATCTTCTCACATGGAGCGGACTGAGCTGCCAGAGGAAGTGGTTGAAGCAGATACAATAGTATTATTTAAGAAGCACTTGAATAGGTATGTGGAGGGGTGAGGTTTGTAGGAATATGGGCTGAATGTACGAAATTGAGATTAGCTAGGTTGGTACCATGGTTGACATGGATGTTCTATGTATTACTGGATGATGCTGACTTTGGTTTGACCACAAATGTATGAATTCCTGGTCACCAAACCACAGGGATAGCACAGTGATGCAGGTAATAGAGCTGCTGCCTCAGAGTGCCAGAAATCCAGGTGGTGTGTGAAATTTGCATGTTCTGTCTGTTGCTATGTACTGCTTACTCCACATCACAAAAATGAACATGTCCCTAATCTGTAGGTGAGTGAAAGAGTCTAGGGGAAGTTGATAAGGTGTTGGCAGAATGGAATTAATGTCAGGGTTAGTGTAAATAAGTAGTTGATTAATGGTGCGCAGATTATTGGTCGGTGCCGTATGACCCTGAAAGGAAGGACATGATTGCTGTGAAGAGGTACAAAGGAGATACATCAAACTTAGAATAGAAAGTCTCAGATATGAGATAGACTGGATAGACTGAGTTTGTTTACCTAGAGCAGAGGAAGTTGAGGGAGGATCCGATGGAAGCATACGAAATTCTGAGAGGCATAGATTGGATAGATATTAAGAAATTTTGCCCCTTGGCAGACCTGTCTTAACACCAGAAGGCGAGATGAGGCATGAAATCATTTGAGGGGATTAATCGCTATTCTGAACCGAGAACACAATCTGCAAACTCACTTGCAAGGACTTTTTACAACTCATGTTCTCAGTAGTTTTTTTTTAATTTGCAGTTTTTTTGCACATTGGTTGTTTGTAAATCTTTGTGTGCTTATGTATTGATTTTTGTAAATTCTGTTATATTTTGTATTTCTTTTTTTCTGTAAATGCCTGTAAAGAAATGAATCCCAAGATAATGTGTGTTACCAAATACATACTTTGAACTTCGAGGATGAAATTTTTCATCCAGAGAGTGGTTGCATCACATGGCCTATGAAAATTTTGGAGGTCTGTACTAACAGATCATTTAAGAAGCATAGAAGCATGAAACTGGCCATCCATCCCAACTCATCCAAGCCAACCACTAGGTACCTTTCCATTTTACCAGTACTTCGTCCATAACCGTCTAATCTAATCAGAATACTTAAATACTTTCGGTGACCCAACTTCTTAGGCAGTTTATTCTAATTACTTTCCATTCTCTCGATGAAGTTGATCCTCCTCATTCCCACTGGATCTCTTCCCATTTGCCCCAAATCTATGTCTTCTGTAATTTTTCTACAACTGATTTGTTGAAGAGTTTCCTACATTTATCCCTGTCTTTATCCCATATAGTCTTCTGCACCTCAGTCATCTCTGTCTTAACCTCCTCTCCAAGGAGAAAAGACTGAGCTTCTCAGGTCTTTCATCACTGAACAACTGCATCCCCAGGCAATGTCTTGGTGAATCTCATCTACATTTGTTCCGACACTATCACATCTTTTACCATATCTTCTAGAATTGTATGTAGTCTGATAATCTTGGAGCATAACTTTTGTGTTTATATATTCATTATGTTGTGTAGTGTTGAGCAGGCAGGGGATCTGCAGAAGGACTTGTACAGATTAAGAGAATGGGTAAGGAAGTGGCAAATGGAATGCAGTTATTGAAGTGTATGGTCATGCATTTTTGTTGAAGGGATAAAGGTGTAGATTATTTTCTAAATGCTAGCAAATTCAGTAATCAGAGATGCAACGGAACTTGGTAGTCCTAGTGCTGGATTCTCTAAAGATTAACATGTACAATGCCTATAAGAAGTATTCACCCCCACCCCCTTGGAAGTTTTCATGTTTTACTGTTTTACTACAATGAACTAGTCAATTTTATTTGGCTTTTTTTTGACACTGATCAACAGAAAAAGACTTGTGTCAAAGTGAAAACAGATCTTTAGGAAGTGATCTAAATTAGTTACAAATATAAAACACAAAATAATTGATTGCATAAATATTCACACCTTACAAATCAACATTTAGTAGAAGCGCTTTCGGCAGCTATTACAGCCTTGAGTCTGCGTGGATAGTGCTCTATCAGCTTTGCACATCCAGACACTGCAGTTTTTCCCATTAGTCTTTGCAAACCTACTCAGTCTCTGTCGGGTTGCATGGGGATCATGAGTGAACAGCCCTTTTCAAGTCCAGCCACAAATTCTTAATTGGATTGAGGTCTGGACTCTGAGTTGGCTGCTTCAGGACATTAACCTTGTTGTTTTTAAGCCATTTATGTGTAACTTTGGCTTTATGCTTGGGGTCATTGTCTTGTTAGAAAGCAAGTCTTCCAAGACACAGTTCTCTTGCAGCTGCATCAGATTTTCCTCCAGGATTTCCCTGTATTTTCCTGCATTTATTTTGCCCTCTACCTTCACAAATCTTTCAGGGCCTGCTGCAGTGAAGCATCCCCACAGCATGATGCAGGCATCACTGTGCTTCATGGTAGGGGTAGTGTGTTTTCGATGACGTGTAGTGTTTGGCTTACGCCAAACATAGCTTTTAGTCTGATGGCCAAAAAGCTCAATTTTGGTTTCATCAGATTACCGAACCTTCTTCTACCTGACTTCTGGCGAACTCTAGCTGAGATTTCATGTGATTTTTTTTTTTCAACAGTGGCTTTCTGTTTGCCACTCTCCCATATATATGACCGGTGAAACACCTGGGCTACAGTCGTATGTGCATTTTCTTCCATCTCAACCACTGAAGCTTGTAACTCCTCTGGAGATGTCATGGGTCTCTTGTTGGCCTCCCTCACTAGTCCCCTTCTTGTACGGTCACTCAGTTTTTGAGTGCTCCAGGCAGATTTGCAGTTGTGCCATATTCTTTCCATTTCTTGATTGACTTAACTGTACTCCAAGGGATATTCAGTGTCTTGGAAGTTTTCTTGAATCCATCTCTTGACTTGTGCTTTTCAATAACCTTTTTGTGGAGTTGCTTGGAGTGTTCGTCTTCATGATGTAGTTTTTGCCAGGAAACTGACTCACCAGCAGTTGGACTTTCCAGATACAGGTGTATTTTTACTACAATCAGTTAAAACAGCTCAACTGCACACAGCACAGTCTCTGTTTAACTAGTTATGTGTCTTCTACAGCTAATTGGTTGCACCATGAATGATTTGGTTTTCCATATTAAAGTGGGTGAATGCTTGTGCAATCAATTATTTTGTGTTTTATATTTGTAATTAATTTAGATCACTTTGTTGAGATCTGTATTCACTTTGACATGAAAGAGTCTTTTTCTGTTGATCAGTATTAAATCCACTGTGATTCAATGTTGTAAATCAATAAAACATTAAAATTTCCACAGGGGGTGAATATTGTTGATAGGCACTGTAGGTTGAGTTGACAATTGCAATATTCAAATTCATTTTAAGGAGACTAGAATAGAAGACCATAACATATTTGAGCAGAATTGGACTATTTGACCCATCAAGTCTGCTCCGCCAGTTTATCATGGCTGATCCATTTTTCCTCTCAGCCCCCATCTCCTACCTTCTCCCTGTAATCCTTCTGCCCTGAGCAATCAAGAATCTATCATCCTCTGCCTTAAATATACATAAAGAATTGACCTCCACACCTGCCTGTAGCAACGAATTCCACAGATTCACTACTCTTTGACTAAAGAAATTCCTCTCCATCTCCATTCTAAAAAGATACCTCTGTATGTTGTGATGTGTCCTCTGGTTTTGGACTCTCCCAACATAGGAAATATCTTCTCCACATCCACTCTCTCAAGGCCTTTCACCATTCAATAGGTTTCAATTAGGTCGTACACACTTCTTATGACAAGTTGTTCTCTTTCAGAACCCTGGGGTGTACACTATCAAGTCCAGATGACTTATCTATCTTCAGACCTTTAAGTTTCGCAAGAACCTTATCTCTGATAATAGTAACATCACACACTTCATAAACCCCGACACCTGGAACTTCCACCATACTTTTAATACCTTCCACAGTGAAGGCTGATGTAAAATACTTATTCAGTTCGTCTGTCATTTCTTTGTCCCTCATTGCTACCTCTCCTGCATTGTTTTCCAGTGGTCCGATAACCAATCCCCTGTCTTTTACACTTTATGTATCTGAAGAAGCTTTTGGTATCCTCTTTAATATCATTGACTAGCTTACTTTTGTATTCTATCTTTACCTCCTTAATGACTTTTTAGTTACCTATTGTTATTTAAAAGCAGCCCAATCCTCTAACTTCCCACTTATTTTTGCTCTATTATATATTCCCTCTCTTTGGTTTTATTTTGGCTTTGACTTCTCTTGTTAACCATGGTTGTGTCATCTTGTCTTTAGAATACTTCTTCCTCTTTGGGATGTATATATCCTGCACCTTCCGAATTGCTTCCAGAAATTATAGCCATTTTTTCTCTGCTGTTATCCCTGCCAGTGTTCTTTTTCAATCACTTCTGGCCAATTCCTCTCTCAAGCCTCTGTAATTCCCCTTTACTCCACTGTAATACTGATATATCTGACTTTATCTTCCCCTTCTCAAATTGCAGGATGAAATCAATCATATTGTGATCACTTGCCTTGGGCTCCAATCAATTCCAGTTCATTGCACAACACCTAATCCATAATAGCTTGATCCCCTAAGATGGCTCAACCAGAGATGCTCTAAAAAGCCATCACGTAGGCACTCTAGAAGTTCCCCATTTTGGAATCCAGCACCAACTTGATTTTCCCAATCTACCTGCATATTGAAATTCCCTATGACTGTTGTAACATTGCCCTTTTCAATTTTGTCCGCCTTTTACGTCGCAACTCATCCTGTTGACTACAATTTTGCCCTATCAATAGCCTCTCATTACTACACATTGCCTCTGTTTGTAAACCAACTACTTCATTGTCAGCACTATCACTCCAGTTGCAACCCTTGCCAAATTAGTTTAAACCCACCCGAACAACTCTAGCCAACCTGCCTGCAAGGATGTTGGACCCCCTTAAGTTCAGTTATAGCCCATCCCTTTTGTACAGGTCATCGCTTCACCCAAAAGAGATGCCAGTGATCCATAAATCTGAACCCCTGCCCCCTGCACCAGTCCCTCAGCCACATATTCACCTGCCAAATCATCCTGGGGCGTGGCACAGGCAATAATCAAGAGATTACGACCCTAGAGGTCCTGTTTCTCAGCTTTCTATGTAGCTTCCTGAAGTTTCTCTTCAGGACCACCTCACCTTATCTGCTTATGTCGTTAATGCCACTATGTCCCAGGACTTCTGGCTGCTCACCCTCACCCTTCAGGATGTCATGGACACCTTCCGAGACATCCCTGATCTTGGCACCTGAGAGGCAAAATGCCATCTGGGTGTCCTTATCATGCCCACATAGCCTAGTTTCTGTTCCTCTGACTAAAGAATCTCCTATCAACACTGCAGTTCTCTTCACCTCTCTGTTCTTCTGAGCCACAGCAGCAGACTCAGTGCCAGAGACCCGGTCACCCCTCCCACCCTCCCCACCCCCGGTAGGTGGCCCCCTTAATAGTATCTAAAGTTGTATACCTATTGAGGGGAGTGGCCACAGCTGTACTTTGCACTGGCTGTACATTTCCCCTCCTTCTCCTGTCTTCTGCAACTGAGGGGTGACTACTTCCCTGTAGCTCCTGTCTTATCACCTTCTCAATTTCCCATATGAGTCGTTGCACCTGGCACAGATGTGTTTATCTGAGAGACTGAACATCTCCCAGACTTCCCACGGCCCACACACAGTGCAAAACTCTGCCCCTGGAGCTATTCTCACTAAAGTACCGCTCTCTATCAGATGAGGACTGAATAAATAAGAATAGAGAAAAAGTAACTTACAAGATAATTTCCTCACCCAAGCTTGATCTCGCATAAGCCTAATGAGCCACAGCCAATCTAAAGACTGGTACACTCACAAGAATGGCTACTCTGCTTGTGTCTGTGTTACTTGTATCCCCCTTTCTAATGGATCTCTCACTGATTGGTCACTCTTCAACTCAGAGGAACTGCTGTGAAACTCTGCTTTTAAAATGCCAATTGCTGTCCTGGTTTTAAAGGATGCTGTTTTTGTGCACCCCTGATGTAGATTGTTAAAAGCAAAGATGCAATACTGAAGCTTTTTAAGGCTGTATTTGGAGTATCGTGAGCAGTTTTTGGTCCTTATCTAAGAAAGTATGTGCTGTGGGATTGGACAGGGTCCAGAGCTTGTTCACTGTAATGATCCCTGGAATGAAAGGGTTAACCCCTGGGGAGTGTTTCCTGGTTTTGGGCCTTTACTTGATGGTTTCAGAAGAATGGCAGGGAGGTAGTGAAATCCCGATGAAACCTACTGAGTATTGAAAGGCTAGATAGAGTGTGTTTGGAGAGGATGTTTCCTACAGTAATTCTGGTCTAAGACCAGAAGACACAATCTCAGAATGCAAGTGTATCCCTTTAAGACAGAGGTGAAGGGCGATTTCTTTAGCAAAAGGGTGGTGAGTCTGTAGGGTTCATTGCCACAGGTGGCTGTGGGGGTCAAGTACCTTTAAAGCAGAGGTTGATATGTGCTTGATTAGTAATGATGTCAAAGGTTACAGGGAGAAGAGGATTGAGAGGGAGAACAAATCAGCCATGATCGAATGGTAGAGCAGACTCTATGGGCCAAATGACTGAATTCTGTCCCTACATCTTGTGGTCTTTATTGAGATGGTCATACCCAAGGTACAGGCTTCAAATAGGTGAGTGACCCCCAGGCAAATTAAATAGACAGTGTAGTGTTCCCCTGTGACCACTCCACTCAGCAAATATACCCCTTTGGTTACTGCTGGGGGTGATAACCTGTCAGGGCACAGCAGCAGCCACCAGGTCATTTGCTGTGAGATTCAGCAGGGAAAGGTAAAGTCAGACAGAGCAATAGCCACAGGACTCGATAAGGGTACAGAGAAGAGATTTTGTGGCCACAAAAGAGACAACAGGATGGTGTGTTGCCTCCTGGATGTCAGGGATGACTATATCTCAGAGTGATTGCAGAATATTCTCTAAGGTGAGGGTAAGTAGCCAGAGGCTGTGGTACACATTGGGCCAATTAGACAGGTAGAAAGGTGAAGAGATTCTGCCCAGTGAGTACAGGGAATTAGGAAGGAGACTGAAGTGTAGGCCATTGAAAGTAGTAATCTCTGGATTATTCCTTGTGCCATGCAGGAATAGAAAGATAGAAGTAATGAATGAGTGGCTGAGGAACTGGTGCAGGGGGACAGGATTTCAAGTTCTTCGGATCATTGAAAGCTCTTCTGAGATTGGGATGACATATAAGAGAGACAGAAGGCACCTTCACTGGAGGGGAACCAATATCCTGGTCGGGAAGTTTATTAGTGCTACTTGGGAGGGTCTAACCTAGTTTCGCAGGGGGGGATGGGAACAGAGCCCTAGGTCAGAAAGTGGAGGAGATTGAGAGGGAAGGTAGATGTTATGATCAGTTACAACAGGCAGGGGCAAGGTAATAGACACAATGGGATAGATGGGTTGAAGTGTGTGTATTTTGTGCTCGGAATATAATGGGTAAGGATGATGAATTTAGAGCATGGACCAGGGCACAGAACTTTGATATTGTGGCCATATCAGAGACGTTGTTGAGAGAGAGAAAGAGGAATGGGCGTTTTGTATTCCTGGGTTTCAATCTTTTAGAAAAGACAGGAGACTTATATGGGTGAAGAGGGGGTATGGTGATATTAATCAGGAACAATATCACAGCTGCACTCAGTGGGAACATAATTAAGGGCTCAACCTCCACCTCCAAGTACATATTGCTTGAGTGGTCCTATCCACTCTTTAGTTATCCTTTTGCTCTTGTACATATAGAATGCCTTGGGCATTGTTGATGGCTTTTAATACCCTTCATGGCTTTCTGAATTGCCTCCTTAGTGCTTTATGGCTTCTTTATTTTTGTGTAGAACTCAAAAATAAGTAAGGTGCATTCACTCTAGAAATAGACTACAGATCTCCACAGAGCCCATCAACGGCCAGTCTTGCTGTCTTTGATGTTCCAGCTCATGCTACACTTCAGTTCGCAACACCAGCGAGAATTCATGTCCATAGGGCCACGTAAGTACCCAAAGGCACCTGACTTCAGGCTGAAACTGATCATATTGAAACACGGCTGATTGGTGGAACACGCTGCCTTACTGAACCACAGTTGGAGTGCTGCTGTAGATCAAAGATCCCAACAAGACCCATCCACCCTGAAAAGGAAGTTAGAAACATTAGAATAGGAACAATTTAACTGCTTTGCTGATGAGCTGGGAGAAGTCACCTTCTGGTGTCATCTTTAGTTCTGCCCAAAGGTAGAAGGTAGTCAAGACCTTAGTGAAAGTGGTTTAGATGGGGTAGATTTTGTTAGGTAGATCCAGGAAGGGTTTTTAAATCAATGTGTAGATAGTCCAACAAAAGAGGGGCAATACTAGACCTGGTGTTGGGTAATGAGCATGGTCAAATGACTGGCCTTTTTGGGAGGACAGTTAAGAAAAAGTGATTTCAACTCTTTTAAGTTTTACTTTAGCAATGGTTAAGTCTTGACCTTGTGGGAAGTATTAAATTGGAGCAGGG
The DNA here is from genome assembly GCF_030144855.1 of Hypanus sabinus. Taxonomy (NCBI): domain Eukaryota; kingdom Metazoa; phylum Chordata; class Chondrichthyes; order Myliobatiformes; family Dasyatidae; genus Hypanus; species Hypanus sabinus. Next base: position 58,742,739 of record NC_082724.1, on the reverse strand, counting down.
CAAATGAGGCAGGGAATAAGGAGAATTAATTAGAACAGCTGTTTTGGGGGGCAAGCCTACATCTGACAAGTGGAGGTTGTTTAAAGACCAAATCCACAGAGTACAGGACAGGTAAGTTCCATTAAGAAGGAAGGACAAGAGTGGCAATGTCAAAAAACCTTGGATGTCGAGAGAGGTAGTGAATTTAGTCAAGAAGAATAAGGAAATATATATAAATTTTAGGAGCTAAGATTAAACAGAACCTTTGAGGATTATAAAGAAGTCAGAAAAGAACTTGAGAACAAAATTTGAGAAGCTGGGAGGGACCTTAAAACATATTTGGCAAGTAGGATTAAAGAGAATCCCAGGGTATTCTATTTATACAAGTGGGCATGGCAAGGACCACTCAAGCAACTTGGAGGTAGAGAGTGTAGCTGAGTTCCTCAGTGAGTACTTTGCATCATTATTGATCAAGGAGAAGAATGTGAAGGATAGCGAGATCATTGAGTTTCTTGTGAATATGTTGGGGTATTTTGAGATAAAGAAGGAGGAAGTGTCGAGACTCTAGTAGAATGTAAAAGTGGTTAAGTCCCTGTGACCTGATGGGACATGTACTCAGGTTATTAACACGCAAGAGCTGAGATTGCTGAATCCTTGACCAATATCTTCAGGTCCTCCCTGGTCACAGTTAAGGTTTGAAGAAATGGTGAGTAGCTAATGTTCCATTATTCAAGCAGGGATAATCCAGGAAACTGTAAACCTATGTGTCTCACATCATTATAGGGTTACTGGAAAGGATTCTTATGGATTGGATTTATCATTTGGGAAAACTGTGGCTTAGTTAGTAATAACTGCATTTCTTTGTGTGAAGCAACTCGTGCCTTATGTTTTTTGAGAGTGTGACAAAAGTGATTAACGAAGGTCAAGCCATGGATGTCGTCTACATGATTTTAAAAAGAGATTTGACAAGTTCCCTCATGGGAGGCTTATCCAGAAGTTTAAAGATATGTGAGATCCATTGTGAATTGAAGGTTGAGATTCAGAATTGGCTTGCCCGTTGAAGACAGGATAGTGGTCGACAGGACTTACTCTGACTGGAGGTCTGTGACTAGTGTTCCTCAGGGGTCTGTACTAGGAACTGGGTTAGTAAGTTCGCAGATATACAAAGATAGGTGGTATTGTTAATAGCCTAGAGCAGTGGTTGGGGACCACTGGCTTAGAAGATGGACAAAACGTACACTGGAATATGGATCAGTTGCAGATATTGGCAGAAAAGTGCGCCGTGTGAATTGTTGCACTTTGGGAAATCAAATCTAAAAAGTCTACACTATTAATGGTGAGACCCTCAGCAATGTTGATGGGCAGAGGGATCTTGGAGTCCAAGTTCATAGCTCCCTCAAAGTGGCTGCGCAGGTTGATAGACTGGTAAAGACATACAGGGGGGGACGTCATGTGATGACATAGGATGGAGACGCGGGAACCCAGCTCTCCTGTAAAAAATCAGTAAATTAATGTTTAAGTGAAGAAAAGTTAGTCAATACTTTCTAAAAGTTACTTATAAACTACTCCGGACTGTTTCAAGTTAAGCCTCACAAACAGAAGATGAAGAAAACTACTACCGTGAAGACAACGCAAGTTGGAACAGAATCAAGGCCCACTTCTGCCAAAGAACCACGGGCTCAGGTACATTTTACCTCCGGCGATACAGAACAGGAAACTGCGGCAATATTGACCATTTCTAAAGAAAAAGACCAATGAGAACTGTGCAAACGTGAAGGAAGGAGCATGCGCAAATGAGAGCAACCTGAACTACAAATCCCAGTTACGATTGAAATCGAAAGTGAAAGTGAATCTGAGGTAGATTCAGATTCTCTGGAAGAATCAGACGAAGATGGAGGTAAAAGTTTTTCTGGAAATATAGAAAAGTCTTTGATGCAAATAATGCGTAAATTAGAAAAATTAAATGCATTAAAAGTAATTTTAAAAATGATAATTATGGAGATTATATTTGATAAAATGACAAAAAGACAGGAAAAAATGGAAAAGAGAATGATAGATTTGGAAGCTACAACGGAAGACATGGTTGAAAGAATGAATAAAATGGAAGATGATATTACTGCCTGGACATCAGAAAGAAAACAATTGTTGGAAAAAATGGATAAGCTTGAAAATTTTAGTAGACGAAACAATATTAAAATTTTTGGACTTAAAGAAGATATAGAAGGAGAAGATCCAAATAAATTTTTTTCAAAAATGGATCTCTGAAAACTTGGAAATGGAAGGAGAATCTCTAATTGAAATTGAAAGGGCCCATAGAGCCTTAAGGTCAAGACCTCAAGCTGATCAAAATCCACGATCAATTTTGATAAAATGCTTAAGACACCAAGATAAAGAAAAGATCCTGAAGGCGGCTGCCCAATGTGCCAAAAAGAGAAACGGGCCATTGATGATAGAAGGGAAAGCAGTTCTTTTCTATCCTGATATAAGTTATAACCTTTTGAAGAGAAAGAAGGAATTTAATCCAGTGAAAAAAGCTTTATGGGAAAAGGGTTATAAATTTATAATGCGTTACCGAGCAACACTGATAATTTTTTTGGAGGATGGAAAAAGAAGATTTTTTACCAATTATCGAGAAGTGGAGGAGTTGGCACAAAAACTCCCAATTATTCACTAGCTACACATAGAGATTTCCAAGCGTAATGGATTAAAGATGAAGACAGAGACAGTGAATGGAAGTGATAGACATTTAAGGATGATATGGGGAGAAAGGCAAAATTTGAGAACTACTAATTGAGAATAGTATTTTTTTTTCTTCTTTTATATATATGTACTTTTTTTATGTTGCAGGCGGGCTGGGGAGCTTTGGATCAATTACTGCGGGATTCACGTGTGTAATCATGGCGATAGCCATGACCCGTACAACAGAGGGGGGTAATGTTGTGTTCTTTTTTTTTACACAACATTAGTAGGGGGGTATTTTGTTTTTTTCTTTATAATCTATTTTTCTTCTGTCTTTCTGCCTGGATGATCGGTGGGGACACACATAGCAACATGGAGAATTTTAAAAAGATTCCCCAAGATACCACGAAAGTTGAAAGATTAGGTATTATTATAGATTGGAGTAACACAATTAAAAATAATGACTAATTTACTGAGTTTTTAAAGTTTTAATGTTAATGGGCTTAATGGCTTAAAGAAAAGAAAAAGAATCGACATACGTTAAAAAAATGAAAATAGATATAGCTTCTATACAAGAAACACACTTAACAGAGATAAAACATCAGAAATTAAAAAGAGACTGGGTTGGAAATGTTATTGCAGCTTCATTTAATTCAAAGGTGAGAGGAATTGCAATTTTGGTTAATAAAAATTTACCAATTAAAATACAAAATGTATTAATTGGTTCTGCGGGAAGATATGTAATTATACATTGTCAAATTTTTTCAGAACTATGGACTCTTATGAATATTTATGCACCAAATGAAAATGATGTAAAATTTATACAAGAGGTCTTTTTGAATTTGGCTAATGCACATGACAAAATATTAATAGGTGGTGATTTTAACTTTTGTCTAGATCCAGTTTTAGATAGATCAACAAAGGTTGTCACAAAATCAGAAGTAGCAAAATTAACTTAATCATTGATGAAAGATTTAAATTTGATTGATATATGGAGAAGTATTAACCCAAAAGAAAGAGATTATTCATTTTATTCAAATAGACATAAAACATATTCAAGGATTGATTTTTTCCTATTATCAATGAATATTCAAGACAGAGTGAAAAATAAGGAATATAAAGCGAGAATATTGTCAGATCATTCTCCTTTGATAATGATAATGATAGATAAAGAGGAATCAATTTATAGATGGAGATTTAATTCAATATTACTAAAACATCAAGATTTTTGTGATTTTATGAAAAAGCAGATTCAGTTCTTTTTAGATACAAATTCACATTCAGTTGATGATAAATTTATATTGTGGGAAGCAATGATGGTATATTTGAGAGGCAGATAATGTTATACTTCTAAAATTAAGGAATATATGATAGAAATAGATCAATTGGAAAAAGAGATTACAAAATTAGAAAAAGAATCTCAAAGATGTATGACAGAAGAAAACGAAGACAACTCATTCACAAGAAGTTACAATATAATGCACTTCAGACATACCAAACAGAAAAAGCAATTATGAGAACTAAACAGAGATATTATGAACTAGGTGAAAGATCACATAAGGTCCTTGCATGGCAGTTAAAAACAGACCAGACTTCTAAAACGATAAATGCAATTTGAACTAGAGTAAATAAAGTTACTTATAAAACTTTAGAAATTAATGAAACATTCAAGAATTTTTATTCCGAATTGTATAAATCAGATTCACAAAATGATAATGTCAAGATAGAAAGGTTTTTATCGCAAATAACTCTTCCAAAATTGAATACGGAAGAACAGAAGGGATTAGATATGCCTTTTACATTAAAAGAGGTCGAAGAAGTGCTAGGATCATTTCAAAGTAATAAATCTCCAGGAGAAGATGGTTTTCCGCCTGAATTTTATAAAAAGTTTAAAGATTTATTAATTCCTCCTTTTATGGAGTTAATACATCAAGCGGAAAGAACGCATACACTTCCAGAATCTTTTTCGACAGTTCTTTTAATAGTATTGCTAAAAAAAGATAGAGATCTTTTAAAGCCAACATCATATAGACCTTTGTTAAACACTAATTATAAAATAATAGCAAAAATCTTATCTAACAGATTATCTAAATACTTACCAAAATTAATACATATGGATCAAACAGGATTTATTAAAAATAGACAATCAGCAGATAATGTAACTCGGTTATTTAGTATAATTCATTTGGCTCAAAAGAGGGAGAAAATGAGTGTGGCAGTTGCTTTAGATGCAGAAAAATCATTTGATAGATTGGAATGGGATTTTTTATTTAAGGTATTGGAAAAATATGGATTAGGAGTATCTTTTATAAAATTGATTAAAACCTTAAATACTAATCCCAAAGCTAAAGTAATGACAAATGGTCAAATTTCAAAACCATTTCAGTTAACAAGGTCAACTAGGCAAGGTTGACCATTATCACCTGCTTTATTTGTGTTGGTGATAGAACCATTAGCTGAATTAATTAGAAAGACCCTGATATTAAGGGTTTCAGAGTTAACCAGGAGGAATACAAGATTAACTTATTTGCTGATGATGTTCTGCTTTATTTAACAAACCCATTGCACTCGTTGCGTAAATTATTCTCTAGATTAGAAGAATATGGGAAAATAGCAGGTTACAAAATAAATTGGGATAAAAGTGAAATTTTACCTCTTACTAAAGGAGATTATAGTCAATGTCGATTAATAACTCAATTTAGATGGCCGACAAACGGTATAAAATGTTTAGGTATAAGAGTCGATAATGATATAAAGAACTTACATAAATTAAATTATTTACCATTATTGAAAAAAATTCAAGAAGATGTTGATAAATGGTTGATATTACCAATAACATCAGTAGGTAGAGTAAATACCGTAAAACTGAATATATTCCCTAGACTACAATACTTATTCCAATTACTACCAATACAACTACCCCAGAAGTATTTTCAAGAGTTAAGTAAGTATGTGAGGAAGTTTCTTTGGAAAGGTAAGATGTCAAGAATATCGTTTGGAAAATTGACATGGAAATTTGATCTAGGAGGGTTACAACTTCCAAATTTTAAGAATTATTATAAAGCAAATCAACTTAGATTTATTGCATCTTTTTTTGAGAAAGATAGACCGGCATGGATTAGAATAGAACTAGATAAAATAGGAGAAAATACACCAGAAGATTTTATATACAAATGGGAATCTAAATGGATACGGGAAAAGAAAGAATCTCCTATATTAAAACATCTGATTGACTTATGGAATAAGATAAATGTTGATGATGAGACAAAGAAATCTTTATTAGCAAAGAGATCTTTAATTCAAAATAGACATTCCTTTTACAATGGATAATCAGCTATTATATAATTGGTTTCAAAAAGGGATTAGATATTTGGGAGATTGTTTTGAAGGAGGTATATTAATGTCATTTGATCAATTAAAGAATAAATATAAAGTATCAAACAACACTACAACACTCTTTTTTGTTACTTCCAATTAAGGGCTTATTTAAGAGAAAAATTAGGTCAAACAATGTTATTGCCGAAATCTAATGAAATAGAAACTTTAATTCAGAAAGGAAAAACTAAAAAATTTATTTCTTGTATGTGTAGTTTGATTCAAAAACAGGCAATTAAACAAGGAATTCATAAGTCAAGACAAAAATGGCAAAGTGATTTGAATATTAAAATTGAAGAAACAAGTTGGTCAAGACTATGTCTTGACAGTATGACAAATGCAACAAATGTCCGGTTAAGATTAGTGCAATATAATTTTTTACATCAATTATATATTACACCACAAAAAATAAATAAATTAAATCCAAATTTATCTGATCAGTGTTTCTGATGTAACCAAGAAATCGGTACTTTTTTACATTCTACTTGGTCTTGTTCTAAAATTCAACCTTTTTGGACAAATTTAAGAGTTTTATTGGAACGCAACTTCCACATAATCCAATATTATTTTTATTAGGCGATATTGAAGGGATAAAATCAAAACCCAAATTGAATAAATATCAGAAAGAATTCATAAAAATTGCACTGGCAGTAGCCAAAAAGGCTATTGCAATTATTTGGAAATCGGATTCATACTTAAGTATAGATCGTTGGAAGAATGAAATTTCCAGCTGTATTCCACTTGAAAAAATTACTTATAATTTAAGAGATAAATATGAAACAGTTTTGAAAATTTGGCGCCCTTATTTACAAAAGACAGGATTAAATATATAGGTGCTCCGAAGATAAAATAATTGGTTATTTGGGGAAAGAAATAAATATATATACTAAAGTTATTACGAACTTCGTGGAGCATGTGGGGATCTTCCGATATCCAGGCACTCTCTCTTTTTTTTCTTTTTCTTTTTTTCTATAGGGATGTTGGAGGGGGAGGGTATATATATATTTTTTCTTTCTGTAATCATTTGAAAACACAATAAAAAAAAGTTTAAAAAAAAGACATACGGCGTGCTTGCCTTTAGTAGTCAAGCAATTTAGTTCAAGAGTAATAAAGCGATGTTGTGGCTTTAAAAACTATTTAGGTTACATCTGGGTTATTAAATTCAGTTCTGATCACCTCATTATAGGAAGGGTGTGGAGACCTAGAAGAGGGTGCAGAAAGCATTTACTAGGTGCTGGATAAACCTAGGGCAGGCAGCACTGATGGAGAATGAAACAGGGTTATGTTTCAAGTTAATGACTGTTATCAGAGCAGGGTGAACTGAGGGAAAACAAAGGGTAGGTGTGAAAGGAGGAAATCCAGATGACAAAAAAGTGCTGACTGTGAGAGGATGGTGGAAGTTTATAAATCATGGCAGGTCTTTCTGGAGGACTTGTAAATAGAAGGAAGTGAATGAATGAAAAAAGACATCCCTGCAACTGCGACAGAACTTTGCAGCAGCTGAAGTTTTTTTTTTGTTTTTGGAAATGCTTTATCTGTTAATATGTACCCTATTTGTTCATTGTAGATTCTGAAAATATTTGTTGACAATCCCTTTGCGATTGTGCTTCTGAAGCAAGCTACTTCTGTACGCTGTTTAGACATGAGCATGTCTCGCAACAAGCTGGCTGTGGTGGATGAACACAATACATGCCTTGTATATGATTTAAGTACCAAGGAACTTCTTTTCCAGGTATGTTGGGTATCGTCGTGATGTAATATTCACTTTTAGTTGTATGTTGCAACATACTTGTTCTCAGTTGCAGACTTGTAATTGTATATCTGTTCTGTCCCTGAACCATTTTCTTTCCTGTTAAACTCTTCTGTGTCCTTGACACTCACCTATGTTGTAAGTGGGAGGAATTTGTGGATTTGATCATCATTGAGATTGAGGAAAAGAAATGCCCTGCCAGAGTGTTGTTGATTGGTCAAAATTATGGACTGAGTTTAGAATGTGGATGAAAGTAATGTGCAACTGCCCTCCACTGATTGTATGTTTCTGAAGGAGATTACCCTGTTTTATCCAGTTTCTTTCCTCCTTGTTTTCTAACTGGTTTAACTTTGTTTGAGTCATAGTGTTGTACAGCAGAAAAATTGGTCCTTCAGCTCACCACGTCCATGCTGACCTTTTAGCACATTCTCACTAATCCCATTTGCTTGCGTCAGGACCCTATCCTTCTATGCTTTGTGTATCTAAATGTCTCTTAAAGTTAGTAATTATATCTGATACTACCACGATAGGGTCTTTTAAGAGACTTTTGGATGGTACATGAAGCTTAGAAAAATAGAGGGCAGTAGGTAAGCCTAGTAATTTCTAGGGTAGGGACATGTTCGGCACAACCTTGTGGGCTGAAGGGCCTGTATTGTGCTGTAGGTTTTCTGTGTTTTCTATACCACCATGTCCTCTAACAGCATCTTCCAGGCAATTCAAAGACTCTTGTAGACACTACTTTAATGCCTTTAGTAACTCTGCATTGCACCACTGTCTCAGGCAGTCCATTCCAGGTCCTCTTGCTGGAAAAAGTTTCTACTCAGATTCTGTCTAAATCTCTTATCCCTTACTCTGAAATTTATGCACTCTAGTTTTTTCTTTTTCTGCTATGAGGAGAAGATTCCTGCAGTTAATCCTATATATACCATTCATAATTTTATATATCTCACTAATGACTCCTCTTAATCTCCTCTGCTCCAGGAAAAACAGATCTAGTCTTTCCCAGGTAGCATCTTGGTAAATGATTTCTGCTCTCTTTCCAGTACTGTTATATCCTTAGTAAAGGGTGTTGAAGGGAATTCCACTAGTGTTCTGACTCTACTCCAGCTGAAATCTGACTATTGTAATAGAAGAACACAGAACAATACAGCACAGTACAGGCCATTCGACCCACAATGTTGTGCTGACCCTTAAACCCTGCCTCCCATATAACCCTCCACCTTAAATTCCTCCATATACTTATCTAGTAGTCTCTTAAATTTCACTAGTGTATCTGCCTCCACCACTGACTCAGGCAGTGCATTCCACGCACCAAACACTCCCTGAGTAAAAAAAAATATTCCTCTAATATCCCCCTTGAACTTTCCTCCCCTTACCTTAAAACCATGTCCTGTTATATTGAGCAGGGGAAGTGGTGCCCTGGGGAAGAGGCTCTGGCTGTCCACTCTATCTATTCCTCTAAATATCTTGTATACCTCTATCATGTCTCCTCTCATCCTCCTTCTCTCCAGAGAGTAAAGTCCCAGCTCCCTTAGTCTCTGGTCATAATGCATATTCTCTAAACCAGGCAGCATCCTGGTAAATCTCCTCTGTACTCTTTCCAATGCTTCCACATCCTTCCTATAGTGAGGTGACCAGAACTGGACATAGTACTCCAAGTGTGGCCTAACCAGAGTTCCATAGAGCTGTATCATTGCCCCGCGACTCTTAAACTCTATCCCTCGACTTATGAAAGCCAGGCTTTCTTAACTACCCTATCTATCTGTAAGGCATCTTTCAGGGATCTGTGAACATGTACCCCCAGATCCCTCTGCTCCTCCACACTCCCAAGAATCCTGCCATTTACTTTGTACAGTTGCTCTGGGCCATCACTCTGCAGAGTGATCTCTGGCAAGAGATTAAAACGAATATTATAAATAGCAGGGAATATTACAATTACTGTTGAAGAGTGAAACCAGCAATGGTGTCTATGGAGTCCTATACAACTCCTGCCCAGTCTTCCTTAACTTGTAGCTTCTAGCTGGGTTATGGACAGCTAAATCAGTGATGTTCCAGATAAGAACTGGAATTCAGTTGTAAACAAAGTGCGACAGCGGAAACCTGATTGGATGTGACCTTACCAATCAGGAGGGACAGATGATGGGGATAGAGCACCACCAAACTAGACATGCCTAGGCATCATCCCTGATGAAGATGGCAGAGTTTGTAATCAAAATGTCGGTTAAAATAGGTACCTGTACCCTGCTGGAAGTCAGAGAAGTGTTTATTCATTATATATGCCGGGAAAGCACTACATCCTTTTTCAAAAAGTCATGTGCTAGCCAATTTGAAGGGCCACAATGCAGATTGCCACTATTTTGGCAGTGATGTCATGGATGGTCTGGCTCGTGTATCAAGTAGCAATAAGGTTGTGTCAGTAGTTGGTTTTCCCAGCAGAGCTGAGACCATGTTCTTTCTTTATCAATCTTTTTATTAATTAAATGAAAGGGGGTATATATATAAATAAACAAGAGGAGAATTATATGCAATATCTATATCAATAACAATACATATAAAAGGTAAAATAAACATTATCAAGATCATACATAGTATTAATCTAAGTGTATGTAATAAAGAAGAAGATAATTGATTCTCCTCTTATCCATGAAAAGAAGAAAAAAGATAAAGAAACTTTTATAATAATATACATAAAAAAACCCCACTAAACAAAAAAACAACAAAAAAGGGAGGGGAAAATAGGGAACTGGCAGCTTAAACTGAGAAGGAAAGCAAGAAGGAAGAAAAACTTTCTGATCAAATCCAACATTTCAAGAAGGTAACTGGAAAGCCATAAATCAAAGCATATGAAATTATTGAATAAAAGGTCACCAAGCTTCCTCAAATTTAAAGGATGTATCAAACGTCTGACTTATTATTTTCTCTAAACTTAAACAGGACGTAATGGAAGTAAGCCAATAAAGAGCAGTAGGTGGATTAGAATCCTTCCATTTGAACAAAATGGCTCTCTTAACCAGTAAATTTGTAAAACTATCATCCGCTGAGTGGAAACAGGAATATATCCTGCTTCCGATGGAATGATCCCAAAAATTGCTGTAAATAAATTTGTTTGTAGATCCAAATTCAAGGCTTTTGATAAAGTTTTAAAGACCTCTTTCCAAAAATTATCTATCTTGATACAAGACCAAAACATGTGTTAAAGTAGCCACCTCAATATTATATCTATTGCAAATAGAATTAATATTGGAAAAGATACAGGCTAATTTGTCCTTTGACATATGTGCCCGATGCACTACCTTGAACTGTGTCAAGGAATGACAGGCACAAATAGGTGAAGTATTTACCAAATGAAAAATTTTATCCCATTGATTATCTGAAAGTGACTCTCGAAATTCCAATTCCCACGTAGCTTTAATTTTATCATTAGGTAACATACGCAAATTCAATAACCATTTATAAATTATAGCTATCAGTCCTTATTGAAATGGTTTATCTTGAAAAAGAGTATCTATTATATTGGGTGAATAAGCCGAGGGAAAATTTGGAAGAAAACTATGTTAAAAGATTCCTTGGAGATTGTTCTGCATTCCCCACTGTGTTTTTAAGGATTAAGTATAAACACTTTTTTCTCTGAACTTTTATGTTGGATATGGGGAGCAAGATATTATAGAGAAAATCAGACCAGTGCTGGCCTTTTGGCCCATATTGTTCGGCTTACCCTTCAATTTCTTTTATGATCAATTTAATACTTATGTCCTCTAGAGAATTCTGTTCGTCTTTCACTATGAGCCTATTCAGGAGCTTCTTGAATGTCCTTGTTGTGTCTGCCTCTATGACTACCCATGGTAGATCTTTTCACATACCCACTGGTCTATGAAAAAAAATCTCTGAGATCCTTATACTTTCTTCTGATCACCGTAAAATTGTGTCCTCTTGTATTAACCACTTCAGCTGGGAATCTGTTCCATGTTTTAATGATTATCTACCCTTACCAGTTTCTATGGTTTCAGTACAATAATCCTCTGTAAAGTAATGGAAGGCATTAAAGTAAACTGATATTTAAATTGCATATATATTAGTTAGAAGTAAGGCCTGTAAGTGGGCAGCAGAACCAGTTAACATGACTTGATATAGTGCTATGTTGCTTTGTAGTGTTAGGCTTTTTATACTTAGCAAAATATTTTTTTTCCTTAGTAGGGCTTTTTTATTTTAGGACTGTGTGTTGTCTTTTTTTGTAACTGGGGGAGGAATTAAGGAAAGCTTTTTAAAAGCGGTATTATAACATGGGCAGCTCTCTTTTTATTCTATGGGGAGGCATTTCGGCTTTTTTTTGCCAAATGTCAGGCTTTTTGGAGTGGTGGGAGGATTAGGGTTCGTTTTAATTTACAGGATCAATTGTAAGATTAATTTTAGTTTTCTTTTCGGTATTTTTTCCCATTACGGAGCTCCGGAGATTGCATATTTTGTGTATGGTTGTACTTATCACCACCAGTTTTGGTTAGCCTGCACTGGTATGCGTTCATTTATATGTTAAGTAAAATAAAAAAAAATTATGGCAATTAAACAGATAAATGTTATAAGTTGGTATGTACGTGGTTGGAATCATCCTATTAAGCAAAAGAAGACTTTTAAAATTATTAATTGATTCCAACCCGATATAATTTTTGTTCAAGAAACGCATATCAAAATAGGTTTTTGTAAATGTGGAAGGGCCTTCAATTTCACGCTACTTGTCAAAATAAAACAAGGGGAGTATCTATTTTTATTAAATCTAATATTTTATTTATCCAAGAAGATACTGTGTCAGATATTAATGGTAGAATTTTAATTGTTAAATGAACAATTTGTAATAGAAAAATTGTTCTGGTTAACCTATATGGATCTAACGTAGATTATCCTTTCTTATTTTAAAAATGTATTTGCTTTATTGCCGGATGCAAATGAATATATGTTGTTAATGGGTGGTGATTTTAACTGTTTGAATCCTTTGATTGACAAGAGTTCAACCAATCAGCGGCTTTCGAGTTGTTCTGCATCACTTATTAACTCTTTTCTAATTGATTGGTTGAAATTTGGAGACATTTACATCCTAATGATGGAGATTATTCTTTTTTTTCCACACATTCACAAAGAATATTCGAGAATCGATTACTGTATAGTTGATCCCTGATTTTTGTCCAAGGTCCTGAAATGTGAATATGATGCTATAGTTCTTTCGGATAATGCGCCTTTAAGTTTAGCTTTTGAATTGAATGATGTCGCTATTGCATATTTGCCCTGGCGTTTTCCAGAAAATTTATTACAAAGTCCGGACTTTGTCAAATTTATTGAGACTCAGGTAAAAGATTTTTTTCTTAACAATACAGGAGATGTATCGAAATTGATTATGTGGGACACATTTAAAGCATATTTGCGTGGTCAGACAATTTCCTATTCAGCTAAGCTTAAGAAACAGACAAAAACAGAGTTAGATAAGATTTCCAAACAAATTAAAGACTTGGATAATATTTATGCAGTTTCCCCTAACATTGATTTATTTAAACAAAGAGTTGAACTCCAATCACAATACAATTTATTATTAACTTATCCTGTTGAAAGTAATTTGCTTAAATTGAAAAGTCAATTTTATGTGTTTGGAGATAAAAATGATAAGCTATTAGCATCTCAATTAAAAGCAACTAGAGCTAAAAGACAAATTTTAAAAATTCGTAAGGGAGATGGTAGTTTAGCATGCAATTATGAAGATATTAATAAAATTTTTCAAGACTTTTATATGGAACTTTATAAATCTCAGTTTCTCGTTCATTCTTCCAAAATTAATGCCTTTTTACAAAGGATTGATTTTCCTCAAATTTCTGTTGAAGATCAACAAACTCTTGATGCTCCTATTACTGAAAGCAAAATTCAGAAAGCTATTTTTTCAATGCAATCTGGTAAAGCTCCTGGACTGGATGGTAATTCTGTAGGATTTTATTTTAAAAATTTGAAGAATTGCTCTTCATATATATTGGAAACACTTAAAGATTCTTTTTTGATAGGAGAGTTACCTCCCACATTTTATGAAGCTTCTATTTCTTTAATTCTTAAGAAAGATAAAGATTCTACTAACTGTGCTTCATATAGACCTATTTCATTATTAAATGTGGATACTAAAATTCTCTCAAAAATAATGGCTATTCGGCTGGAGAACGTTTCAGCTAAAATTATTTCTCAAGATCAAACAGGTTTTGTAAAGGGTCGTTATTCCTTTTCTAATGTTCAGAGACTGTTAAATGTTATAAATGCATCCTTTTCTCAGGCTCCCCAATGTGTCGTCTCTCTTGATGCTGAAAAGGCATTTGACAGAGTTGAATAGAAATACTTATTTAATGTTTTAGAGAAATTCAGCTTTGGTATTAATTTTAATAAGTGGATTAGAATGATATTTAAAAGTCCAATTGCTACTGTTATTACTAACAATTGCAGATCTCCTTGTTCAGCTTTCATGGGGTACGAGACAAGGATGTCCGTTAAGTCCTTTATTATCTAATTTGGTGCTGGAACCCTTGGCTATTGCACTTCATGAAGCTAAAGATATTCATGGAATTCTTATAAATGGGACTGTTCATCAGATTTCTCTTTCTGCTGATGATCTTTTAGTTTATATTTCGAATCCTGAAGAATCTATTCCTAGTTTATTGAAACTATTAAATGATTTTGGAACGTTTTCGGGATATAAACTAAACCTTCATAAAAGTGAATTATTTCCCCTAAATGATTCTGCTTCTATATATGATGACATTTCTTTTAGAGTTACGGACTCATTTAAATATTTAGGTATTATTATGACTAAAAATCAAAAAGATCTTTATAAAGCTAATTTGGTTCCTTTCGTGGATTTTATGAAGCAATTATTTTGTAGATGGAATCCACCTACACTTTTGTTAGTTGGCCGAATTCATGCAGTTAAAATGATGATTTTACCAAAATTTTTATATGTATTTCAAAATATCCCTATTTTTTTAACTATGAAGTTCTTCGATCAGGTTGACTCCATTATTTCATCTTTTGTTGGGAATAATAAAAAAATAATTTACAAAAATTTAAAAAAGATGGAGGTCTTGCTTTGCGTAATTTAAGAATGTATCATTGGGCTGTAAATATACGTTATATGTGTTTTTGGTTATATTGGGCTGATAGAGATGAACGACCTCCGTGGGCTGATTTGGAATTGAATGCTGTGAAACAGTTTCACTTAACCTCATTATTCGGAGCTTCTCTGCCTGTACAGCTGGCCACAATTACTAATTTAAGTTTACATCCTGTGATTAAGCAGTCATTACAAATTTGGTTCCAGTTTCGTAATTTTTTTAATCTTAAAAAAATAAACTTTTTAGTTTAATTTATGGAAATTATTTATTTAAACCTTCATTAAGTGATCCTATTTTTCTTCTTTGGAGGATTTGTTCCAAGATGGCCAACTGATGTCTTTTGAGAAATTAGTAACTAAATGCTCTCTCTCATATTCACATTTTCTGCAATATCTTCAGGTCATACACTTCTTACAAAAATACTTAAGTAATTTTCCATATGTGCAAGATTCTGGCCTGTTAGATATTATTTTAAAAATGAATCCTTTAGTGAAGGGTTTTATTGGGAAAATTTATAATTTGTTGTTACAACAGCACAATTATCCTTCACTTAAGATTAAGCAAGATTGGGAGAGGGAGCTTTAACATGACCCTGATAACAGAAGATTGGTTGCAGATTTTGAAGTTGGTCAATTCTTCTTCGATTTGTGCCAATCACTCTTTAATTCAATTTAAAATTGTACATCGTTACTATCTGACAAAGGAGAGACTGTCTAAAATGTTTCCTAATGTTGATAGTCAGTGTGACAGATGTAAAACTGAGACAGCCACATTGACACATATGTTTTGGTTGTGTTCTGTATTGAAACATTTTTGGAAGTCTCTTTTCTCTACAATTTCTAAAGCTTTAAAAATTAATTTAACCTAATAAATCGACGGTTTTATTTGATATAATCCCTCAATATATTCATGGTATTTCTCCATCAGACCAACATGTATTTGCATTTGTTACATTATTGGCCAGAAGGGCTATTTTGTTGAAATGGAAAGATGCATCTGCCCCTACTTTAATACAATGGTTTTCTCAGGTGATGTTATGTCAGTTTGGAGAAAATCAGAAGTCCAACTTTTGATCCTCGATTTGATTTTGAGAAAAGGTGGGGTTCATTCACCCGCTACTATCATCTGATTTGAGTTAATTAATATGGTTTCCTTCTGATTTTTTTAAAATGGATTTGAGTTATTGGATTAGTATTTTTTTTATATGGAAGCTTGTATGATGAAAAGCTCTGGGGTTGTGCTCCCAATGGGTTTTTTTTTGTTCTTTTTCAATTAGTAGGGATTTTTTTTTAGTTAGTGGGGGTTCTTTTTTTCCCTTCTTTTTCTTTCAAAAAAAATATTCTTAACACCTGATGAAGGGTCTCGGCCCGAAACGTCAACAGCGCTTCTCCCTATAGTTGCTGCCTAGCCTGCTGTGTTCTACCAGCATTTTGTGTGTGTTGTTGTTTTCTTAACACTTTATTTTTTCTTCTTATTATTGATATATCGCTTAGCTTTGTTAATCAGTTATTTGATAATTTAATTCTTTATTGTACATAATGACATGTTGACTTAATTAATCTTTTTGTTAATCTTCAATAATAATTAATAAAAAAGATTTTAAAATGAAATGAAGTGTAAATATCTAAAAAAAGTGTGCATTAGATAGGTCATATTTGTCCACTAACTGAGTGAAAGACATTAAACAATTCCCCATAATTAAATCTAAAAAAGTTACTATTCCTTTGGCTTTCCAAATTGAAAAGGTCTGATCAGAAATTGATGGTTTAAAAAAAATAATTGAGATGGATTTTACTAGAAAGAACAAAATTATTAAAGTCAAAGAATCTACAAAACTGAAACCAAGTTCTTAATGTATGTTTAATAATGGGATTAAGGTCTTGACTACCAATCTTAGAAAGCAAAAAAGGAAGAGGAGCTCCCAGTAGAGGCCAAGGAATACCCCTTCACCGAGTTTTTCTCCAAATCCACCCATAAAGGACAGTCGTGTATGTCTGAGAAATGAATCCAAAAAGAAATGTATCAAATATTAATTGCCCAGTAATACATTCTAGCCATATCACTATACTTTTTAAATTTCTGCCGTAAAGGATTACACAATCTAGGATTTTATTCCAAATGAAAGATAGAATTTTAGAGTCTATTCTATCAAAAAACCGTTTAGGAACAAAAGAAGGGATTGCTTGGAATACATATAGAAACTTCGGAAACACTATCATTTTAATAGCATTAATTCGACCAATTAATGGTAATGTCAAAGGCAACCATTTAGAAAGTACTTATTGTGTGTACTCAATTAATGGAAGAAAGTTATATTTATACAGGTCCTTAAAACATTTGTTAATTTTTATACCAAGATAAGTGAAGTTATTTTTAGCAATACTAAAAGGAATTTGGTCATATTGATCTAAATAGTTGTTAATAGGAAATAACTCACTTTTGTGCAAATTTAATTTATATCCTGAAAAACTACTAAATTCAGAAAATATAGATAACATAGCAGGAATAGATTTCTTAGGATCTGTAATATAAACTAACAAGTCATATGCATGCAACGAAACCTTATGCATTTCTCTCGTCTCTTAATACCTTGAACTTTATTGGAGTCCCGAAGAGCAGTAGCAAGAGGTTCTAAAGCCAGGTTGAATAACCACGGACTATGAGGACAACCCTGCCAGGTACCTCTATATAACCTAAAATAAGGAGATTTTTGATTGTTAGTTATAACTGCTGCCATAGGGGCTTGATAGATCAACTTAATCCAGGAAATAAAATCTGGACCAAAATTAAATCTTTCTGAAATATCAAATAAATAGGGCCATTCTACCCTATCAAAGGCTTTCTCTGCATCAAGGGAAACAATACATTCAGATTCTTTAGATGGAGAGGAATAATCAATAATCTCTGAATATTAAAATATGAGTATTTAGTCTGAATAAATCCAGTTTTAGAAATAACCTTACATAAAACCGTATGTTCAAAATCTGCCTTCTAGCCGTAGTTGCTTTGAGTTGAGCAGCCAAGAATTTGCCTGACTTATCTCCATGTATATAAAATTGACTTTTAGATTTCAAAAGTTGCTGCTCAATGGGATAAGTCAATAGCAAGTCATGTTGTGTTTGAAGTTTCACCCTTTCCTTATATAAATCTTCAACAGGTGTTACTGAATAAACTTTTAAAGTTTATGCTCCAAATACTGATTATCCTGAATTTTTTAAATGCTTATTTACATCCTTTCCTAATCTGTATCAATATAGATTGATAATGGGTGGGGATTTTAACTGTTGTTTAAACCCTTTGATGGATAGATCCAAGCCCACCCAAATTTTTCCAAATAAATCGGCTTCTCTTATTAACTCTTTTATGATTGATTCAGCTATTTGTGAAATTTGGCGTTTTCTACACCCTAATGACAAAGAGTTTTCATACTTGTCCCATGTTTATCATAATTATTCAAGAATTGATTACTTTTTCATTGATCACCATTTACTTACAGATGTTACTGATTGTAAATATGACTGTATTACCATATCTAATCATGCACCTCTGAAGTTATCTATTAAAATAACAAATTCATATATCAATGCTAAATTTTGGAGGTTTAATCCTATTTTATTGCAGGATTTAGACTTTGTTAACTTTATTAAACAACAAATTGATTTGTTTCTCGCAACAAATTCTACAGTAGAGATCTCTAGTGGAATTTTGTGGGATACTTTTAAAGCATATATTTGTGGACAGATTATTTCATACTCTGCTGGAGTTAGGAAATGAACTAATTCTAAAATATTAACATTAGTTGATAAAATCAAAGCAATTGATAAAATTTATTCAATTACTCCTAGTAAAGAACTTTATAGAGAAAGAGTGGAACTTCAAATGGAACATAGTTTATTATTATCCTCTTCGATTGAAAGTCAGTTAATTAAATCAAAAACTCAATTCTATATGCATCGAGATAAGTCTGGTAAATTATTGGCTAACCAATTGAAAATTGTTTTGGATAAACAACAGATTACTAGAATTCGTAAACAAGATGGTACTCTGACGATCGATCACAAAGAGATAAATAGAGCCTTTCAAGATTTTTATAACTCCTTATATCAATCAGAATTCACTAAGGACTCTTCTATAATAAATGAATTTTTAAGGAAATTGAATATTCCAAAAGTAACTGTTGAGGATAATGTAATTTTAGATACACCTATTACGGAGTCTGAAATAGAAAAGGCTATTTCTTTAATGAATTCTGGTAAAGCTTCTGGTCCAGATGGTTTTCCTGTAGAATTTTTTAAATCTTTTTCTCCTATACTTTCTCCTTGGCTTTGTAAAATTTTTGAAGATGTATTAAGTGTAGGTAAATTACCACAATCTTTTTATGAAGCTTCTATTTCTTTAATTCTTAAGAAAGATAAAGACCCTACTGAATGTACATCCTATTGACCTATATCCTTATTAAATACGGATTTTAAGATTTTAAGATTTTCAGTAAAATTTTGGCTATTAGATTAGAAAGTATATTACCTGGAATTATTTCTGAAGATCAGACTGGATTTATTAAAAATCGCTATTCATCTTTTAACATTAGAAAATTAATTAATATTATTTATACTTTTTCATCTAAAATACCAGAATGTGTTATTTCTTTAGATGCTGAAAAAGCATTTGACAGAGTTGAATGGCCATATTTATTTACTACAATGCAACAATTTAATTTTAGTTCAAAATTTATATCATGGATTAAATTAATATACCATAAACCTTTAGCTTCGGTTTTTACCAATAATCAAAGATCCCCTTTTTTTCAGCTATTTCGTGGTACAAGGCAAGGTTGCCCTTTAAGTCCTTTGCTATTTGACATTGCTTTAGAACCGTTGGCTATAGCTATTCATGAATCACCTCATATTCTGGGTATTACCCGTGGGGAGAGGACGTATAAAGTATTATTATACGCTGATGATTTGTTATTATATATGTATATGACCCTGAAAAATCTATCCCTGCTATTTCATCTTTGCTTGCTCAATTTAGTAATTTTTCTGGTTATAAATTGAATTTTAACAAGAGTGAACTATTTCCATTAAATATGCAAGTTCCAATTTATAAACATTTACCATATAAAATTGTTACAGATTATTTTACTTACCTAGGTATTAAAATTACTAAAAAACATAAAGATCTATTTAAGGTTAACGTTTTACCTTTAATTGATAAAATTAAGCAACTTGCTATTAGGTGGTCTCCACTATCTTTGTCATTGGTTGGTAGAGTTAATGTTATTAAGATGATGATACTCCCTAAATTCTTATATTTATTTCAAGCATTACCAATTTTTATTCCTAAAGCTTTTTTTGATACTATTGACTCTAAAATATCTTCTTATTTGTGGCAGAATAAAATTCCTAGATTGGGTAAAAAATATTTACAGAAGCCTAAGAAGGAGGGCAGCTTGGCTTTACCAAACTTAAGATTTTACTATTGGGCAGTCAATATACGGTAATTAATATTCTGGACACAAGAATGGACTATAACTACTTGCCCACAATGGGTAAATTTTGAATGTAAATCTGTGCAAGATTTTTCACTGATTTCAATCTTAGGATCTTCACTTCCTTTTTCTTTATTCAAATTGAATAAACAGATAACTAATCCTATAGTTAGATATACATTACGAATTTGGTTTCAATTTCGTAAATTTTTTGGTTTGAATAAATTTATTTTATCATGTCCTATAATATCTAATTATTTTTTTCGGCCTTCATCTATGGATCAAGCTTTTCTTTTATGGAAAACAAAAGGTATAACATGTTTTCGTGATCTGTTTCTGGATGATAACATTATGTCCTTTGAACAGCTATCTAATAAATATAATTTACCTAAAATCCATTTTTTTAGATATTTGCAAGTTAGAAATTTTTTGTATAATGAGTTACAGTCTTTTTTGAAAGAATGTCCATTGGACATTACAGAAAGAATTTTAGCCCTTAATCCTTATCATAAGGGTTTAGTAGCCATCATTTATAAGATGATCATGAATTTACAGTCAGATGTATCAGAAAAAATTAAGAAGGAATGGCAAGAAGAGTTGCATTGTCCTATATCTACTGAGCAATGGGATAAAATTTTATTACTGGTAAATTCGTCCTCTATTTGTGCTAAACATGCCCTCATACAATTTAAGGTTGTACACAGAGCTCATATGTCTAAGGATAAACTGGCTCGATTTTATTCTCATCTTAATTCAACCTGCGATAGATGTCATTCTGATGTTGCTTCATTGACTCATATGTCTTGGTCTAGTCCTTGTTTACAAAATTATTGGAAAGATATTTTCAGTATTATTTCAAGAGTTTTAAATATTAATTTCCAACCGCATCCTCTTACTGCAATTTTCGGTTTACCAATGACGGATAATAACCGTTTATCCGCTTCATCTCAACAAATGATTGCATTTGTTACATTAATGGCTAGAAGATCTATTTTATTGAATTGGAAAGAAATTAATCCTCCAACTGTATTTCAGTGGTTTTCTCAAACTATTTCTTGTTTGAGTTTAGAAAAAATTAGAAGTGTTGTTTTTGATCCTTCAGTTAAATTTGAAGAAACTTGGAGACCATTTATTCAACATTTTCATATGAGTTGAATTGTCTTTTCCTAAACCTTACTTATATTATCCTTAATTATTTGGATGGAGGTTCAGAGTTATTGGCACTACTGTATATGTACTTAATATTATTCAATGGCCCATGTTGGTTAGTGTTTTTTTTTTGGTTTTTTTTCTCTCTTTTTTTTTGGGGTTTTTCTTTTTTTTCTTTTTACTTTGTTCATTAATGTTCTGAGTTTGAGAGGTTATATATTTTTATTATTATATATCTGAATGTCTACTTAAACTATTAATTATGTACTCTCAAGCACTTTGTATTCATGTTTCATTTATGTTTGTTTAAAACTAATAAAAAGATTTAAAAAGAAAGAAAGAATAAACTTTATCTATCTCTTTAATCCTGTTAGTAATTACTAAAAGTTCTGCTTTAGTTTTCCTTCTTAAAGCTGCTGAATGTGAAATTATGTCCCCTAAGAAAAGATTTCATTGTATCCCAAATAACCAAATTCGACATACCCTCAGTTGTATTTAATTCAAAAAATAAAGAGATTTGCTCTTTAATAAAACTTACAAATGCTGAATCGTGGAGCAATGCAGCATTAAGTCTCCACTGAGATGCATTCCGTGTATTATCAGGGAGCTTCTGTATTAGTTTCCTGGGCGCATGATCCAACAATGCAATAGCGTCATATGCACAATCAGCAACAAAAGACACCAATCGTGTATCTAACAGAAAATAATCAATTCTTGAATATTTATGATTTTCATGTGAAAAAAAAGAAAAATCCTTATCTTTAGGATAAAGAAATCTCCAAATACCAACTAAACTGTACTCTAGTAAAAAGAAATTAATACAGGATGCAGCCTTATTAAGAAGGCACGGATTGGTTGATGATCTATCAATCGAGGGATTGAGACAGCAGTTAAAGTCACTGTGCCCATAATCAACTTATATTCATTTAAATTCAGCAGTGCAGAAAATAACCTCTTAAAAAAAATTCAGGGCTATTTACATTAGGTGCATGCATACACACCAAAGCCACCTTTTGACCACATAACAAACCGGTAACAATTAAATATCTTCCACTTGAATCAGTGACAGTATTAAAATGTACAAAAGATACTTTAAAATTAATAAAAATAGACACTCCTCTAATTTTAGTTACTGATGAAGAGTGAAACTAAGAGTTCTTCCAAAATTTATGAAAACAGTTTTCATCCCTACAGATGTAGGTCTCTTATAAGCATATAACAATTACAGCACGGAAACAATCCGTTCTAGTCCGTGCCGAACGCTTATTTTCACCTAGTCCCACCTACCTGCACTCAGCCCAAAACCCTCGATTCCTTTCCTATCCATATATCTATCCAATTTTCTTATGCAAAAATAATATCGGCTTGAAGTGTTTTAAGTTTCTTAAAGATCTTTCTACACTTATAGGTTGGTTCAAGCCATTCAGGTTCCAGGAAATTATATTAATTTTATTAACGTCCATACTACAACTGAAGTTTTATGAAATAAATTAGTGCACCGACACAAACTAAACCCACAGGTTTCTGATCAAATTATGGATTCGATCAGAAAGAAAAACAACATAATTGACAGGAAAACCTCTCAGGACTGCCCAGTTGAGAAAACCTAAACTAATAGCCCCACCTGTCTCCCCCCAGAGCCAGAAAAAAAAACATCCAATAGGTGGACAATATGCTAAACTAAACTCCCTAAACCCTTAGTTTCTAATAGGAAGACTTTTTTTTTTAGAAACAGTTATATACTGACACCATTGTCTAAAGACACAACATCAAATACGTAAAAAATAGAGAAATTCCAAATGTTTTGATATTATGTCTAACAGAGGTTAGAACGCAGTTAACAGTGGCCAACTTAAAGTCGTTTAATAAAAATTGATCATATATTCAGAAAAGACAGATCCAACCAAATAACATGCTATGACTAATATTAAGCTCTTACAAATCCTAAAGAAAGAAGAAAAAAAAACAGCCCAAACGATGTCTGGACCAATATAGAACGTAAATTGAACTTTCAAAGATTCAGCTGCAAATGACTTTCAACTAAAGATTAAATTTGATATGGTCTAATAAATGTTAGAACGTAATTAACAGTGGCCATCTTAAATTCATTTATTAAAATTGATCTTATATTCAAAAAAAGATAGATCCAAGCAAATAATATGTTACAACTGGTGGTAAATTCCTAAAGGAAAAAAAGAGTCAAAGCGATGTCTGTGCAGACATAGAACGTAGATTGAGCTTTCAATGATTCAGCTACAGATGACTCTCAGCTAAGGATTAAGTGTTGGAGTTGCTTGCAAAACAGGCAGTGTTGGAGTTGCTTACATGACAGTTTTAAGCTCGTTGACAAATTTCCAAGCCTCCTCTGGGGAATCAATTTGTTTTGGACAGGCGTTAGGCGGAAAAATTATCGAACGAGCTGGATAACACAGAGAGGGATGACAGTTCTTATAAAGTTCAGCCATCACTTCCCGATATTCCTTCTGCATAAACCTCAAGAGGCAACTATACGAAACTCTACTCCATTATAAATTAGCTTCCCCCGCTTCCTAGCATCTCGAAGAATTGCTTCTTTAGTAGCTTAGTAATTCAGACAAAGAATCACCGGACGTGGCTTCATCTCAACTGAAGGCTTTGGGTGGGGGATTGGGTGAGCTCTATCTATTAACGGAGAAGTTTGGAGTATCTCACTAAAAAGTGAGTATAACATATTCCTAAAAAACTTTAATGGCTCACTGGTTTCCATGTTTTCAGGCAAACCCAGTATATGTAAATTCATCCTTTGACTTCTGTTTTCCAGATCAATAGTTTTCTTCTTAATTCTTGATAATTCCAAAGAAACCTCAACAATTTTCTTTTCCATGGTAGAAATCTTTAATTCTTGTTCTTTAATCACTTGATATATTGTCTCCTGTTGTCTTCCGATTCTATTGGTGTCCTTTTTAAGCATTTGATATTGAGATTCCAGATTCCTCAAAGATTCCTGGACAGCAGAGACAGTTTTTTTCAAGCTTTTCATTAGCATTCGTCAGTTTTAGAGTCCACCATTCTGATCTTGGTATTACTACCTTGCATCAAAGAAAATATTCTTTCTGGAATAAAGGCTTCCTCTGCCTCCTTTGTTTGTTCAATTTGTTCAGTTTCAGAAACAATTTTGCCATGTTTTAAGGCTGATTTATACTTCTGCGTAGTAGCCTATGCCGCAGCCTTCGTAAGTGGCCTGCGCCATTGTGAGCATTTATACCTGTGCATTGGTGTGTCTGCGTCGCTCTCCAATTCACTATCAAAACGCTAGTTGGTGGTAGGGTTTCTAATGACGACTGAGCGCATCGTGTTGGAGTTGGAGCTAATAAATGTTGAACAAGGGTTACTTTTATTGAAATTACTGCAACGTAGAAAAGAGAGAAGACGTCAGAGGAGATGGTATGTACAACCATTGAACAGATCGAGGCAGAAGGAGGGTGAATTTTCTGTGCTTGTCCGGCCACTGAGAGACATGGATGAGGAAATGCATTTCAAATATTTTCAGATGTAGGCAGGTAGATTTGACAATTTGGTTCAACGTCTCCAACCATTTATTTCGCATAAGTATATGCGCAATATGCCTATAGACAGGAGGAAATGCGGTGCTACCAAGTGGACCAATGACAGTTGTTGCGGTCTGCGTCTCCGTGATGCCCAGTTACATTTTTGGAGAGGTGCGCGTCAGGCTATAGAGTAGGGTAGGGCATAGGGTACAGCATAGTTTACACAGCTACGCCATAACTATTGCGTTCATTTGACGCAGAAGTATAAATCAGCCTTTAATTCCATTCCAGTTCGGGTTCCAGCCATTGTAATTAAATCTTAAATCCTTCACTAAAAGTAATAAATCTTCAAAGTTTAAACAAAGGTAGCACTGGAAAGTAGGTTGTAAAAGGAAGGAGTAGAGCTAACACACGTCTTACTCCATGAGCTTCCCAGAAGAGACTGAGCTGAGACCGTGTTAATGCTTTCACGTAGCCAGGTCCCTCAAACAGGAACACTACAATCCAGAAATGTTCCATAGTTCTCTGATGGCAACCCCACTCAGTATGATAGAGAAAGAGAGAGGGTGGGCAACTGGTACTTTTTTGGTACTACATAGACCAGATAACAATAACCCCTCCACTGATTTGGTTCAAGCCAATAATTCAATTTTTAGAAGGGTACCTCTGGCAGCCAGTGCTAGTCCTGACAGCCACATACCCATTAGGTACTGTTATCAGGATTGAGAGGATCACCAGTAATATAAATTTTGCATGTACTCTTACCAAAATCTAGTCCTATCACATGGTTACAATAACAAATTTCATCCTTAACCTCATGAAGCAGCTTCAGAGTAGGGGAGTTATGCAGTCCATTGCAGGAAAGTTGATAACATCTTTCAAAACAATTGCATTGGCATGAGTCATTTCTATGGACAGTGCAGACCCGTGCTCCTTTCCCAGCTCTTTTCCTTATCAAAATAAAGCACAGAATCAAAATCACTACAATTCAGGGGTATAGGCTGCATTGGCAAGCCAATTTTCAAATGTGTGAACCTTCTAGAACACACCCTACAACCTGACTAGTTAGTAACCAATGCCAGTAATTAGGGTGAAGTGTTAAGAGCATTAGTGTTGTCAGTGTTCTGCACTTAAACAGGAAATAGATGGCCAGATTTCCCAAAACCTATAATGTGTAGTGAATCCTTAAAGTCACAGTTAACAAAGTTTCAAATTCAGCCTTTATCATCAAGGTTCTTCTGGCCACTGGTTCCCTGTTCCAGTAGCACCACTGTGTTAATATGCAATGTGTGGATCCATATCTGCTTTTCTTGGATCTTCAGAGCAACATATGTAGTTAGAAATACTTGAAGCAGGTTTGTCCACTGAGGTTCAAGGCAGTTCTTTCGTCAGTAGGATCTCACCAGTACCCAATCTCCTGCTTAGAACCATAGAACATTACAGCACAGAAACAGGCCTTTTGGCCCTTCTTGGTTGTGCCAAACCATTTTTCTGCCTAGTCCTGCTGACCTGCACCTGGACCATATCCCTCCATACACCTCTCATCCATGTACCTGTCCAAGTTTTTCTTAAATGTTAAAAGTGAGCCCGCATTTACCACTTCATCTGACAGCTCATTCCACACTCCCACCACTCTCTGTGTGAAGAAGCCCCCCCCCAATGTTCCCTTTAAACTTTTCCCCCTCCACCCTTAACCATGTCCTCTTTTTTTTCTCCCCTAGCCTCAGTGGAAAAAGCCAGCTTGCATTCACTCTTATCTATATGTTTGGTTAGTTCTAAAATCTGCAGCCAGCACATTCTTCTGTGCTTCAAGTATCTATGGATGGAAACCTCTAAAAGCTAGTGCTGTACAATACTGTAACATGTTTTTTTCTCATAGTATGCATCTGTTTTACCAAAAAGGAAGGAATAACTGGCAAGTTCATGGGACATCCCAATACTATCTCCTGCAGAGATAGACCTGTTACACGGTTTGGAGTGCAGTGAAGTTGTCACGAGGGTCAGTGGAAGCACCTCTGGAGCAGCTTAGCTCAGTCTCATTGCACAATTTAGCTAGCCTACGCTTCAAGGCCCTGTTCTGTCTTTCTGCTACCCCATTAGTTTGTAGGTGGTAAGGGTAGCTGAAATGATCCTTGCTCTACGAGGCTTTTGTTAACTCATAACATCACCCGTGAAGTGAGGAATGTTATCACAAACGAGAAAATCTGCTGATGCTGGAAATCAAGCAATACAAAATGCTGGAGAAACTCAGCAGGCGAGGCAGCATCTATGGAAAAGAGTGAACAGTCGACATTTTAGGCTAAGACCCTTCAGGATAGCAATTCACAAATAGTGAATAATCAATTGGCAAATTACACACTGCGTGTTGTGACAAATACAACATAACACTTTTCAACCTGCCTGTTGAGTTAATGATGCTCCCTTCTCCGACACACAATAATCCAACTAGATGGGGCAGTGTTTACCTGGTTCTGTTTGTACTTATTATAGCAGGTAATGAATCACCAGTAATAGCTTTGCTTCTCTCATTCTAATCTTTACTTCTAGTTTCTCCTAAAGTGCTATCCTTTTCTGCATAGTGGCCTTTGAAAATCAAGGCTATTTAGCTGATGAAAACCAACCAGAGAAAGTGCAGTGTGAATAGACAGTAATGTGCAAGGTCACAAGAAGGTTCTGGCAAGATAGTGCTAGCGACCAGCACAACCTGCAGACAGTTCACAAAACTACAGTACTGCTTCTTTTAAGTAAGCTTCTACTACTAATCTACATGCAACCGGAGCCTGTAATTCACATTTTGATAATGTGTTTTTGGGCCAACTGAGCATCCTGGAGCTTTTGCTGTCTCCGAGGAAACTCAACATGGATGAGAACAAGGTTGACAACACAGTTTATGGCCTAATGGCAGAGCGCCAGTCTGGTCAATTAGAGCATCGAGAAGCCAAGCTGTTGTTCAGCATTGTCTGCCCAAATTTGACCAGTCTCCCTGTCCCTCTTGCTGCTGCCAGAGGAAGTTGCAGGAGTCTTGGGTGTTGGGCAAGGTTTGATTGGCGTGACTTTTGGATTGGATTTTTAAAGGACTCTGCAGTTTTTAAATTGCTATTTTGTGTGATTTTGATCAGGGTGCTTCAATGTGGACTGGCTCTGCAGCCTACAGTCAATGAATGACAGAGCTAAATTGAACTGAACTAAACTGAACATTCCTAGACTGTTTCAAGGACTCTGTGGTTTGATGTTTAAGATTCTGTGTGTTATTTGCTCTTTTTTTCCTGTTTGTACGATTTGTGTTTTTTGTACGTTGGGTGTTTGATATTTTCCTTGAATGGGTTCCACGGTGTTTCTTTGTTTTGTGGCTGCCTGCAGGAAGACTAATCTCAGGGTTGTATACTGCATACGTACTTTGATATTAAATGTACTTTAAATCTTAAAGATTGTGGGGTTAGAGTCCATCTTATTGTAGAGGGAACAATTCTAAAGTCTTATAACAGTAGGTTTCAACCTGTCTTTGAGTCAGGTGACAAAAATCACTGTCTTTTGAACAGAAACACCATGCAACACACACTATTTAAAAATGACATACATAAAATGCTAGTGGAACACAGCAGGCCAGGCAGCATCTATAAGGAGAAGCACTGTCAATGTTTCGGTCCTTCGTCAGGACTAACTGAAAGGAAAGATAGTAAGAGATTTGAAAGTAGTCAGAAGAGGGGGAAATGCAAAATGATAGGAGAAGACCAGAGGGGGTGGGATGAAGCTAAGAGCTGGAAAGGTGATTGGCAAAAGTGATACAGAGCTGGAGAAGAGTAAGGATCATGGGACGGGAGGCCTCAGGAGAAAGAAAGGGGGAAGCACCAGAGGGAGATGGAGAACAGGCAGGGTGATGGGCAGAGAGAGGCCATGGATAGACATATCAGAATGGGAATGGGACGTGGAATTAAAATGTGTGGCCACTGGGAGATCCTGCTTTCTCTGGCGGACTGAGCGTAGGTGTTCAGCGAAACAGTCTCCCAGTCTGCGTCGGGTCTCACCAATACATAAAAGGCCACACTGGGAGTACCGGACGCAGTATACCACACCAGCCAACTTACAGGTGAAGTGTCGTCTCACCTGGAAGGACTGTATGGGGCCCTGAATGGTGGTGAGGGAGGAAGTGTAAGGGCAGGTGTAGCACTTGTTCTGCTTACAAAGATAAGTGCCAGGAGGGAAATCGGTGGGAAGGGAGGGGGGGGGGGGAACGAGTGGACAAGGGAGTCGCTTAGGGAGCGATCCCTGTGGAAAGCAGAAAGACGGGGGAGGGAAAGATGTGCTTGGTAGTGTGATCCTTTTGGAGGGGGCGGAAGTTACGGAAAATTATACGTTGGACCTGGAGGCTGGTGGCGTGGTAGGTGAGGACAAAGGGAACCCTATCCCGAGTGGGGTGGCAGGTGGATGGGGTGAGGGCAGATGTGTGGGAAATGGGAGAGATGCGTTTGAGAGCTGAGTTGATAGTGGAAGAAGGGAAGCCCCTTTGTTTAAAAAAGGAAGACATCTCCTTCGTCCTGGAATGAAAAGCATAATCCTGAGAGCGGACTGCATTGGCGCTGCCTCCTGTACGCATGCTGAGCTCGTTGACTTCATTAACTTTGCCTCCAACTTTCACCCTGCCCTCAAATTTACCTGGTCTATTTCCGACACCTCCCTCCCCTTTCTTGATCTTTCTGTCTCCATCTCTGGAGATGGCTTATCTACTGATATCTACTATAAGCCTACAGACTCTTACAGCTACCTGGACTATTCCTCTTCCCACCCTGTCTCTTGCAAAAATGCTATCCCCTTCTCATAATTCCTCTGTCTCCACCGCATCTGCTCTCAAGATGAGGCTTTTCATTCCAGGACGAAGGAGATGTCTTTTTTAAACAAAGGGGCTTCCCTTCTTCCACCATCAACTCTGCTCTCAACTCATCTCTCCCATTTCCCGCACATCTGCCCTCGCTCCATCCACCTGCCACCCCACTCAGGATAGGGTTCCCTTTGTCCTCACCTACCACCCCACCAGCCTCCAGGTCCAACGTATAATTCTCCGTAACTTCCGCCACCTCCAACAGGATACCACTACCAAGCACATCTTTCCCTCCCTCCCTCTTTCTGCTTTCCGCAGGGATCTCTCCTTGTTCACCCATTCCCCCCCCCCCCCCCCATCCCTTCCCACCAATCTCCCTCCTGGCATTTATCCTTGCAAGCGGAACAAGTGCTACACCTACCCTTACACTTCCTCCCTCACTACCATTCAGGGCCCCAGACAGTCCTTCCAGGTGAGGCGACACTTCATCTGTGAGTTGGCTGGTGTGGTATACTGCGTCCGGTGCTCCTGGTGTGGCCTTTTATATATGGTAAGACCCAACACAGACTGTGAGACTGTTTAGCTGAACACCTACGCTCTGTCCGCCAGAGAAAGCAGGATCTCCCAGTGTCCACACATTTTAATTCCACGTCCCATTCCCATTCTGATATGTCTATCCATGGCCTCCTCTACTGTCAAAATGAATCCAAACTCAGGTTGGAGGAACAACACCTTATATACCGGCTGGGTAGCCTTCAACCTGATGGCATGAACATTGACTTCTCTAACTTACATTAATGCCCCTACTCTCCTTCTTACCCCATCCCTGACATATTTAGTTGTTTGTTTTTTTTTCTCTCTCTCTCTCTGCCTGTTCTCCATCTCCCTCTGGTGCTCCCCCCTTTCTTTCTCCCGAGGCCTCCTGTCCCATGATTCTTCCCCTTCTCCAGCTCTGTATCACTTTTGCCAATCACCTTTCCAGCTCTTAGCTTCATCCCACCCCCTCCGGTCTTCTCCTATCATTTTGCATTTCCCCCTCCCCCCACTACTTTCAAATCTCTTACTATCTTTCCTTTCAGTTAGTCCTGACGAAGGGTCTCGGCCCGAAACGTTGACAGTGCTTCTCCTTCTTCTGCCTGGCCTGCTGTGTTCCACCAGCATTTTGTGTGTGTTGTTTGAATTTCCAGCATTTGCAGATTTCCTCATATCGGCTATTTAAAAATGGTTCGCTTTAAGCATGCTGTAGTGTGCAACAGCCATGTAAGTGCATGTGACTGACTCTAGTTACAAACTGTTCGGCAAAAGTCTCCTGTCCCAACGAAGCAGCGTAATGTCCCAAAAGAAGGGAATCCCAGCTCTTGATTAATTTTTGTTCTTTGAGAGTTGCTCCAATATGGGTAGCCATGCACGTGGGGATAGCTCTTAAAGAGCAAAGATATATCAGAAAATTGTGGGATTTCCTTTGTTTATTTGGGATACTATGCTGCTTAATTGGGCCAGGAGACTGTTGCTGAACAACTTCTAACCATATCATCTTCAGTAATCTTCCTGATTTGTTTTTTTCAGTGCCCAAGGCATTGTGTAATCATGTTGTAAATTGATATATTCTTAAAGCGATCATAATTATTTGAATATTAATTCTTTAATGTCATTTTTAGGAGCCAAATGCTAACAGTGTGGCCTGGAATACCCAATGTGAGAATATGCTTTGTTTCTCTGGTGGTGGATTTCTCAATATAAAAGCCAGTAATTTTCCAGTCCATCAACAGAAGCTCCAAGGTTTTGTGGTAGGGTACAATGGCTCCAAGATCTTCTGCCTTCATGTATATGCTATGTCTGCTGTTGAGGTCCCACAGGTATGCCTCCTCATTTTGGTTGATTTATTGTCAAGAGCTAGTTACGATAAAAAGCTGTAAAACATCTTTGCTTCTGCTTGAATGATCAAAGTATGATAATGAGACAAAAGGAAACTGGACGTAGTTGATGATATCAACATTTAATTTGGTTTCATCACCGCTACCATTCCAAGTGACTAATGGATAGCTGAGTAATGGAAAGGAGGCTGGTACTTCAATTTAAGTTGAAGAAAGTGAGCAAAAATATTAGATTTTATTTAAGATTGGGGATGCTAATAGTTTGACAATGGTAAAATCTGGATTCCAATCTATCAAAATTTTCATTTTTTTCAGTGCCTTATGTATAAGACATTAGTGTAATAAGTCTTTTAGGGTCAATTTGCTAGTGATGCCTGAACCCCAAAAGTTCTGTTTGAGCTGAGAGCAAAAAAAAAGCCAGGTAGTGTTAACATAGAACAGTACAGCGCATTACAGGCCCTTCGGCCCACAGTGTCATGCCGACCTTCAAACCCTGTCTCCCATATAACCCCCCACCTTAAATTCCTCCATATACCTGTCTAGTAGTCTCTTAAACTTCACTAGTTTATCTGACTCAGGCAGTGCATTCCACACACTGACCACTCTCTGAATGAAAAACCTTCCTCTAATATCCCCCTTGAACTTCCCTCCCTTTACCTTAAAGCCATGTCCTCTTGTACCGAGCAGTGGTGCCCTTGGGAAGAGGCACTGGCTGTCCACTCTGTCTATTCCTCTTAATATCTTGTACTCCTCTATCATGTCTCCTCTCATCCTCCTTCTCTCCAAAGAGTAAAGCCCTAGCTCCCTTAATCTCTGATCATAATCCATACTCTCTAAACCAGACAGCCTCCTGGTAAATCTCCTCTGTACCCTTTCCAATGCTTCCTCATCTCAGAACTGGACACAATACTCCAAGTGTGGCCTAACTAGAGTTTTATAGAGCTGCATCATTACATTGCGTCTCTTAAACTCTATCCCTCGACTTATGAAAGCTAACACCCCATAAGCTTTCTTAACTACCCTATCTACCTGTGAGGCTACTTTCAGGGATCTGTGGACATGTACCCCCAAGATCCCTCTGCTCCTCCATACTACCAAGTATGCTGCCATTTACTTTGTACTCTGCCTTGGAGTTTGTCCTTCCAAAGTGTACCACCTCACACTTCTCCGGGTTGAACTCCATCTGCCATTTCTCAGCCCACTTCTGCATCCTATCAATGTCTTGCTGC
The DNA here is from genome assembly GCF_030144855.1 of Hypanus sabinus. NCBI lineage: Eukaryota > Metazoa > Chordata > Chondrichthyes > Myliobatiformes > Dasyatidae > Hypanus > Hypanus sabinus. The sequence continues at coordinate 58,709,746 of NC_082724.1, read as the reverse complement.
AATCTTCAACAATCCTCTACACTATCTACAACACCACCAACCCTTGTGTCATCTGCAAACTTGCCAACCCACCCTTCTAGCCCCACATCCAGGTCGTTAATAAAAATCAGGGAAAGTAGAGGTCCTAGAACAGATCCTTGTGGGACAGCACTAGTCACAACCCTCCAATCTGAATGTACTCCCTCCACCATGACCCTTTGCCTTCTGCAGGCAAGCCAATTCTGAATCCACCTGGCCAAACTTCCCTGGATCCCATGCCTTCTGACTTTCTGAATAAGCCTACAGCGTGGAACCTTGCCAAATGCCTTACTAAAATCCATGTAGATCACATCCACTGCACTACCCTCATCTATATGCCTGGTCACCTCCTCAAAGAAGTCTATCAGGCTTGTTAGACACGATCTGCCCTTCACAAAGCCATGTTGACTGTCCCTGATCAGACCATGATTCTCTAAATGCCCATAGATCCTATCTCTAAGAATCTTTTCCAACAGCATTCCCACCACAGACGTAAGGCTCACTGGTCTGTAATTACCCAGACTATCCCTGCTACCTTCTTTGAATAAGGGGACAACATTTGCCTCCCTCCCATCCTCCGGTACTGTTCCCAAAGGACAACAAGGACATAAAGATCCTAGCCAGAGGCTCAGCAATCTCTTCCCTTGCTACGTGGAGCAACCTGTGGAATATTCCGTCAGTCCCTGGGGACTTATCCGTCCTAATGTATTTTAACAACGCCAACACCTCTCCCTTAATATCAACATGCTCCAGAACATCAACCTCACTCATATTATCCTCACCGTCATCAAGTTCCTTATCATTGGTAAATACCGAAGAGAAGTATTTATTGAGGATCTCGCTCACTTCCGTAGCCTCCAGGCACGTCTTCCCACTTTTATTTCTAATCGGTCCTACCTTCACTCCTGTCATCCTTTTGTTCACATAATTGAAGAATGCCTTGGGGTTTTCCTTTGCCCTACTCGCCAAGGCCTTCTCATGCCCCCTTCTTGCTCTTCTCTGCCCCTTCTTAAGCTCCTTTCTTGCTACTCTATATTCCTCAATAGACCCATCTGATCCTTGCTTCCTAAACCTCATGTATGCTGCCTTCTTCCACCTAACTAGGTTTTCTACCTCACTTGTCACCCATGGTTCCTTCACCCTACTATTCTTTATCTTCCTCACCGGGACAAATTTATCCCTAACATCCTGCAAGAGATCCCTAAACATCGACCACATGTCCATAGTACATTTCCCTGCAAAAACATCCCAATTCACACCTGCAAGATCCAGCCTTATAGCCTCATAATTTGCCCTTCCCCAATTAAAAGTTTTCCTCTCCTCTCTGTTGACTGTTTGGTCGACAGAACTAGGTTAGGAAATTCACCACACAATTCATAATTAATTGTTCACACTTTATTGTTATTGTCTCTGCACAAACAACAGCAAAACTATGTTGACCCTGGGCCAACAATTTATAACAAGAATTCTACTCTGTACCAATACTCACTCAGACCACTTTTCCAACTTATAACACCAAAATAGGGGATCTCTGTTGGCTAGATGATCAATGCCTTCTTCTCCCAGAACCTAGCACAGGTGTTCTTCCTTGCGATGGTAGGTCTCTTGAGAGAGTTATCACTGATAGCATACTCAAACTATCCTGAAATATCATTGCCTACTTTAAAACACAGAAAGCAAAACAACTTCATTTCACAAAATGGAGGACATAAAACAGTTCCACAAAATGGCAGCCTCCATCTCCAAGCACATGACAGGAATAAAGACAAGTGATCTGTCTGCTTCCTCTGTTCTTGACCGATTTGAGCTCGATGTTTTCTTCAATATTTTAAATCTGCCATGGCCAACGGTATTATGTGCCTTTCCATGTAGATCTGAGGTTGATTATCAAGGTATTGCCGCAGAACTAGAGATGCCAGGAAGGATCATTGAATGCTTCCCTTGCGGACTGTAGGAAAGCAGGGAGACCTCCAGTGTTCCTAATGACTTCACCTGTGAGAAGTGCATTTAGCTGCAGCTTCTAACGCTCCACATTAAGAAGCTGGGGCTGGACCTGGATGAACTTTGGATCATTCAGGAGGCTGAAAGGGTGATAGATAAGATGTATAGAGCGGTAGTTACACCCAAAGAGCAGAACACAGGAGCCTAAGTGACTATCAGGAAGAGGAAAGGGGTTAAACAGCCAGTGCAGAGCTCCCCTGTGGCCATCCCCTCAACAACAGATATATCACTTTGGATACTGTTATACTGTTGGGGGGGGAGGGGGAGGAATGACCTAGCAGAGGAAAGTCACAGTGGTCAGGTCTCCAGCATTGAGTCTGGCTTCGTGTTTCAGAAGGGAAGGGGGAGCAGAGGTGAGCTGTGGTGATAGGGGATTTGTTAGGCAGGGGAAAAGAAAAGAAATTCTGTGGGCTAGTCTGAGATTCTTGGGTGACAGGGTGCAGGGCATCTGGGATATACTTCTCAGCGTTCTTAAGTTGGAGGGCGAACAGCCAAAGGTCGCGGTTCATGTAGGTACCAATGACATGGGTAGGGAGAGTGTCAAGCTTCTGCAAAGTGAGTTCAGGGAGTTAGGTGCTAACTTAAAGGGCAGGAGCTCTTAGATGTTGATCTCTGGATTGCTACCTGTGCCATGTGCTAGTGAGGCCAGAAATAGAAAGATCATACAGTTTAACACGTGGCTAAGGAGTTGGTGTAGGAGGGACGGCATAAGATTTTTGGATCATTGGGCTGTCTTCAAGGGAAGCTGTGATCTGTACGGTGGTGATGGTTTGCACCTAAACTGGAGGGAGACTAATAATCCTAGAAGGAAGGTTTGCTAGTGCTGCACTGGGGGGTTGGGGGTTATTAAACTAGAGTTGCAGGGGGATGGAAAGCAGAGTGCCTGTACAGATAGTGGAAGGGTGGAGACAGATGTTGTTATGACCTCAAACTCATGGAATCAAAAGGTTGCGCATTTTGCGACTAATGTCTTGAGCTGCATATATTTCAGTGTGAGAATTATCGGAAAGGCAGATGCTCAGAGCATGGATCAACACATAGAATTATGACTGTAGCCATTAATGAGACTTGGTTGTAGGAGGGGCAGGACTGGCATTCCTTTGTTTTAGATATGACAGGGCGGGAGGGATTAAAGAGGGAGGGGAAGTGTTAGGAGTCGGAAAATTTCACACTGTATTTTATCAGAACAAATGGAGAACTTGGCTAGTGAGGCTTTATGGGTGGAACTGAGGAATAAGAAAGATATGACCATGTTAATATTATAGATAACCCAACAGTCCACAGGAATTAGAGGAATAGATCTGTAGAGAGATCACTGACTGCTGCAAGAAACATATGGTTGTTACAGTAGATGATTTTTATTTTCCACATAATGACTGGGACTGCCATACTGTAAAGGACTAGATGGTTTAGTGTTTGTCAATTGTGTTCAGATAAGTTTCTTTAATCAGTACATAAGTCCCAATGGGAGAGTTTGTGATACTTGGTTTCCTATTAGGAAACGAAGCAGGGTAGATAACAGAAACTTGTGTATGGGAGCACTTTGCATCTAGTGATCATAATGCCATTAGTTTCAAAATAAATATGGAAAAGGATAGGTCTGGTGTATGGGTTAGGGTTGGAGAAAATTGGAGAAAGACCAATTTTGATGATATCAGAAAGGATCTGGCTAGTATAGATTCGAACAGGCTGTTTTCTGGCATATGATGTGGGAAGTGTAACATAGAATAAAAATATTTGAGAATAGAAAATTTGAAAAAGCGGTCTGCTGCCAAATGTGCATCATGATATAAGCTGGTCCATGAAGGAGACTTATTTTAAGAATTATTCAGATCTTTCTACATTAGAAAATTATAGAAGTATACAACACAGAAATGGTCCCTTTTGGTACACCTTGTTTTTGCTGACTATGATGCCTATGTGAATGTAGTTTGCCTACATAAGACATATATCATATAATTTTATGATCTAAATATCTGTCCAGGTGCCTTTTAAATGATTTATTATATCCAACTCCAACATTTAACATTTTCTTTGCTGCCACCCTGAATTTCATCATAGTCATCACTAGCAAAATTTCTGCCCCCCCCCCCCCATCTTAAACCTGTGCTCTCTGGTTTTCTAGGCTAGTCCCTATCCTATGAAAAATACTCTATCCTATCTATGTAAGTTTCACATCACATGCCAGTGATAATAAATCCGATTCTGATTCATAATTTTGGAAGCCATTTTTAAGATCATTTCACATCCTCCTAGTTCCATTGACAATAAGTATCCTATCCAATTTTTCCTTATTTCCAATTTGTGCCCTCATTCCTATTATATCTCTTCTGAACTCTCTTTATTGCTACCACATCCTCGATCTCACATGTGGTTACCAGAGTTGTACACAATACTCAAACTAGTGTTTTCTGGCAAGTGCAACATGATGTTTCAACCCTTAGACTCTATTTCTCTGCCTAGAAAGCAAGTATGCCAGATACTCTCTTTATCACCCTATCCCCTTGTGATGCACTTTCAGTAAACTGTATATAATTCTTTGGAAGCTAAAGTTAGATTGGGCCCTTGTGGAATATAAAGACAGTAGGAAAGACCTTGAGCAGGAAAGCCAGACGGAGATGTGCTGGGTGAGCAGAGTCAAGGATAATCACAAAATATTTTATATTTGCATTATGAAAAAGAGGATAACTAAGGAAAGGGTAAGTCCACTCAAGGATAAATGAGATAATTTGTGCTTGGAGTCAGAGCAAGTGTCAAGTATTTTGTGTCGTTATTTAGTAAAGATAAGGATTTAGAGGATAGCAAAGGCAAAGTGGGAAATGCTAATGTGCTGGGATATTTTCACATTAAGAGGGAGATGGTGCTGGAGTTTCTGAAAAGCATTAAGTGTCACTTGGGCATGATGGCATATATATCACAAAATATTGAAGCAAGTGAGGAGATTGTTGGGGCTTGACAAGGATCTTTGTATCCTCAGTAGCAACAGGCAGTCTCAGAGGACTGAAGAGCAGCAAATGTGTGTGTTTGTTCAAGAAGGGAAATGGGAAAAGTCCAGGTAATCGTAGGCCAGTGAATCTCGTGTCAGTGGCAAGGAAGCTGTTGGAGAAGATACTTGAGTGGTAGGATTTGTACACTTTTAGAATGTCACGGTCTGCTTAGGGGCAGCCAGCATGGCTTTTGTGAGGGGCAGGTCATGCCTTACAAATGTTATTGAGTTTTTTGAATAGGTGACAAAGGAGGCTGATGAGGGTAAGGTGGTGAACATTAACTACATGGACTTTAGTTTTAGCATGTGATAAGTTTCCTCATGTTTGGCTGATCCAGAAAATAAAAATGCATGGGATCCGGCGTATATTGTAAGTTTGGATTTGGAACTGTTTTGCCCATAGAAGACAAAATAATGGTAGAATGATGTTATTTCTGGCTAGAGATCAGTGACCAGTGACCACTGCAATGATTGGTACTGGACCTTTGATGTTAGTGATACAGTACCTATAAAAAGTATTCACCGCCCTTAGAAGTTCTCATGTTTTATTGTTTTACAACATTGAATCACAGTGGATTTAATTTGGCTTTTTTGACACTAGTCAACAGAAAATGCTCTTCCGTGTCAAAATGAAAACAAATTTCTACAAATTGGTCTAAATTTATTAATTGACTGCATAATTCCTCACCCTTTCAAATCAGTAGATGTACCTTTGGCAACAATTACAGCACTGAATCTGTATGGATAGGTTTCTATCAGCTTTGCACATCCAGACTGCAATTTTTCTCCAATTTTCTTTACGAAACTGCTGAAGCTCTGTCAAATCGCATGGGGGTAGTGAGTGAACAGTCCATTTCAAGTCCAGTCACAAATTATCAGTTGGATAGAGGTCCAGACTCTGACTTGGCCACTTCAGGACATTAACTTAGTCGTCTTTAAGCCATTCCTATGTGGCTTTGGCTTTATGTTTGGGGTCCTTATCTAGCTTGAAAACACATCTTCTCCCAAGTCGCAGTTTTCTTGCAGACTGAATCAGGTTTTCCTCCAGGATTTCCCTGTATTTTGACGCATTCATTTACCCTCTACCTTTACAAGTCTTCCAGGGCCTGCTTACACCAAACATAGCATTTAGTCTGATGGTCAAAAAGCTCACTTTTAGTTTAGAACCTTCTTCCAGCTGACTTCAGAGACTCCCATATGCCTCCTTCAAACTCTAGCAGAGATTTCATGAGAGTTTTTTTCTCAACAGTGGCTTTCTCTTTGCCACTCTGCCATAAAGCTGTGACTGGTGAAGCACCCAGGCAACAGTTCTATGTGCAGTCTACAATCTTCTTGTAACCTTCTCTTGACTTGTGCTTTTCAGTAACCTTATCGTGCAGTTGCTTGGAATGTTTCTTTGTCTTCATGGTGTAGTTTTTACCAGGATACTGACTCACCAGCAGTTGGACCTTCCAGATACAGGTGTATTTTTACTACAATCGAAACACCTTGACTGCACACCGGTGATCTCCATTTAACTAATTATGTGACTTCTAAAATCAAGGGCAGCAGCAGTGCTTTGGTGTGTCATATTAAAGAGGGTGAATATTTACAGTGGCATGCAAAAGTTTGGGCACCCCGGACAAAATTTCTGTTACTGTGAATAGTTAAGTGAGTAGAAGATAAACTGATCTCCAAAGATGAAACAATCTTTTCAACATTTAAGCAAGATTAGTGTATTATTTTTGTTTTGTACAATTTTAGAGTGAAAAAAAGGAAAGGAGCTCCATGCAAAAGTTTGGGCACCCCAAGCAATTTGAGTTCTCAGATAACTTTTACCAAGGTCTCAGACCTTAATTAGCTTGTTAGGGCTATGGCTTGTTCACAGTCATGGTTAGGAAAGGTCAGGTGATGCAAATTCCAAAGCTTTATAAATACCGTGACTCCTCAAACCTTGTGCCAGGTGACTGGCTGGCGGGGGAGGCAATGTGGGAGCTGTGACCGAGGGCCCGGGCTGAAGTAGGGTGGGGAACGGCTGGAGGAAGAGGGCTGCGGCGGCGGCTGAGGAACTGCTGGGACATTGTGGGAAACATTCTGTGGGAATATTGACCGACAGCATGTATAAATCCAGAACGATATTCGTACATGGTTCCTTGCAGACTCTGATAGGATGGCAGGGAGGGAGACTGATGGTGACAGCAGCAGCACGGAGTTTGAGTGGGAAGAGGTGGGGAGAGGGACTAAGAATAAGAAGATGATGGGTCAGAAGAGAAAGAAAGAAGGTGGGTCTAGTGTAGGTGGATTGGAAAATGAGGGAAGAGAAATTGAGGAGAAGGGCCCGAGGGCAAAATTGCTAAATGTAATGGTAAGATTTGGGGGGGAAGGGGGAGTAAAGAAAATCAATCCGCTTAATCTAACAAAAATCATCAGGGCAAGTAGGGGAATTGAGCCATGTGAGAATTTTAGGAGATGGAAACCTGCTGATAGGATGTAAAACTAAAGAGCGGATGGAGAAGGCAATGAAGGTGACTAATGTTGGGAAAGTCATAGTGTCCAGGGTTGTAAGAGTTGGAGCACAAAAGGTCAATGATCTCTGGGGTTCCCCTCTGTTAATATGAAGGGCTAGTGGAGAACTTAAGGGTGAGGAATAGTTCAGTGAAGAGTGTGAAAAGAATGACAAGGGGAGCAGAGAAAAGGGAGACCGAAACTGTTCTGGTAGAATTTGAGGATAAGGTGCCTCCAAAGGAGTTATATTTTGGATTCCTGAGATACAGTGTAAGAGAATATATACCAAAACCTATGAGGTGTTTCAATTGCCAGGAGTGTGGCCAAAGTATGCAAAGGAAAGAGAAGGTGTGCAAGATGTGGTGGGGAACATGAATATGGAAAATGTGGAGAGGGAGTGGGACCAAAGTTCTGTAATTGTGGAGGTAACCATAGTGTAGTGTACGGGGGAATGTGAAGTGGTGAAAAAAAAGGTGTAGGTGCAGCAGATAAGGGTGAAGGAAAAAGTCTCATATGCTGAGTCAGGAGAGAAAAAAATGAATGAGGGAGGATCTAGCAAAGAGCAAGTGGCAGCTAAAGAAAGGCAAGATAAGAAGAATGCATGAATAGAGAAGAAGAAATTGGTGAGGTGACCTTTATAGCAGGAGTGGTCAATGCAGCTTCTGAGATCAAATCTAAAGCTGAAAGGATTCAGATGATGGTGAAAACTGCAAAGCACCATTTGGGTATGATAGGATTAAAATGGGAAGAGGTAAATGATGAACTCGGGGTACAGTCAAGACAAGTATGTGTGGGTTGATATTACTAATAATGCTACTTCTTCAATGGAAGCCTGATTGGTAATGGACAAGATTTCAAGCAGTTTATAGCTAGTAGGAGAGAAAAGCCAGATGTTGAGACCTGGTTGAAACCTAATTTAGATTTTGATTTATATGGTTATGAGGCAGTAAGGCATGACAGGAGAATGGGGTGGGGGGGAGGAGGAGGATATGCAACTTATGTAAAGCAAGGTATTCCTTATAGAATACTAGGTATAGGAAGTGAACAAGAGTATGTGGTAGTAAAAATAGGGGCTGAATGGAAAGAGTTGGTGATTGTGAATTATTATAATCCATTCAAATGACTAGAGTTAAACAAGCTTGAGGAGATAGAAGGGCAGAATAGTAGTGACGTCGTTTGGTGTGGTGATTTTAATGGACATAATGTAATATGGGGGAGCGACAGAACAGACATCAGTGGTCAAGTAATAGAGGAGTTGCTAGAAGAGAAGTATTTAGTGTACCTAAATGATGGCAGTAGTACTAGAATTGATGTTAATACAGGTAAAGAATCCGTGCTTGATCTTACATTAGTATCAAACTCTATTACATCAGTATGTGAGTGGTTAGTGTACCAAGAAGGAACTGTAGGGAGTGATCATTACCCAATCTGGTGCAAGATAGATATTTCTGCCTCATTGATCACAGAGAATACAGGTAGGAAATGGATCCTTGAGAAAGCCAATTGGGAGAAGTTTCTGGAAAAAAGTGATAGATGTCTAAGTCAGGTCTGTGATGAGATGGACATAGAAACACTTGACAGCGTATTAAAACAAGGTATAATATCAGCTGCATTAGAATCTATTCCTAAAAGTAAAGGAGGAACAAAGAAGAGAGTAATTCCATGGTAGGATGATAATTGTAAGGAAGCAGTGAGAAATAGAAATAAGGCTTTTAAATTGGTTAAAAGAACTCATAACTTCCAACATACGATTCAGTACAAACAAGCTCAGGCGGTAATGAGGACAATAAGACATGCTAAAAGGACGCACTGGAAAAAGTATTGTAATCAGAAATGATAAAAAGGATGGGAGGGGACAGGAGAGAGTGGAGGTACCCAGTTCTGATGGATGGAAATGTGACTGCAGTAACAAATAAGGAAAAGGCAGAGTTGTTGGCAAGTACTTTTGTTATGGTACATAGTTCTGATAATTTGAGAAGGGAAGAAGAGGTACAGGGAGAACAAAAGCTGAAAATATGGAGGCTTTATGTAGGAAAACTAACCTTGACGGTGTGCAAGATGACCCTTTCAGCATGAGAGAATTAAGAAAGGCACCAGATAGAACAGGAAAGACTGCATCAGGTAGAGATGAAATATGTTATAGTATGATAAAACATCTGAGTGAAGCAAGTCTGGAGAAATTACTGCTTCTGTATAACAAAGTCTGGGATGAAGGGAGAATACCAGGGAGCTGGAAAGAGGCAATAATTGTTCCAATAAGGAAACCTGGAAAAGATGCCAGCAGGCCAGGAAATTACAGGTCAATTGCCTTGACGTCTCCTGTATGTAAACTTATGGAACGTATGATAAATGAGAAGTTAGTGTACTTTCTGGAAAGTAGAGGTATGGTGGCTATGTATCAAAGCTGGTTCAGGAAAGGAAGGAATACTATGGATCCAGTGGTGTGTCTAGAGGACGAAATAAGAAAAGCACAAGTAAATAAAGAGACAGTGGTTGCAGTTTTTTTTGATGTTGAGAAAGCTTATGATATGTTATGGAAAGGGGGGCTCCTAATCAAGCTACATTTAATAGGAATCGGGTGGGAGGGGCAGTTCAATTGGGTTAAGGACTTTTTAAACGGGAGAACTATTCAGGTGAAGATAGGATCAGAGCTATCAAGCCAGTATGCTATAGAAAACGGGACGTCTCAGGGGAGTGTAGTGAGTCCAACTTTATTTTCCATTTTGATAAATGATATATTCGTAAATATACCAATGGAAGTGGGGAGGTCATTGTTTGCAGGTGGTGGGGCTTTGTGGAAAAGAGGGAGAAATATTGAACATATAGTTACAAAAATGCAAGATGGAATTAATCAAGTTGAAGAGTGGGAGACAAAGTGGGGTGTTAAATTTTCAGTGGAGAAGACAAAAGCCATGTTCTTTACAAGGAAGAAGCTCAGGGGACTTAATCTGACTCTGTATGGAAGTAACCTGGAGAGAGTTGAAAGTTTCGGTTTTTGGGAGTGCACTTTAACTTGAGATTAACATGGAGAGAATTATGTTAGATATGTAGTTACTAAATGTAAAAATTTGATAAATGTCATGAGATGTCTTGCTGGTTTGGAATGGGGTGCTAATTTTTCATCACTGCAGTAAATTTATGTAGCTTTAATATAATCAAGATTAGAGTATAGAAGTATTGTATATGGGTCAGCAGCAAAATCTGTGTTAGCAGAACTGGATATCATGCAAGCTCAGGCTCTAAGGGTGTGCATGGGAGTGGTTAGAACTTCCCCAGTGTGTGCACTTCAAGTTGAAGCAAATGAAATGCCATTGGGGCTGCAACGTAAATAGCTGGAGGCCAATTACTGGATTAACTTAAGGGGGCATGGTGATAGCCATCCTACAAGAAGGGTGTTGCAGACATGCTGGGAGAAGGAAAGGATGCAAAAAGAAAGTTTTGGCTGGACAGGAGATTAAACAGCGAAAGATATGGGTGTATATGATAAAGAGTTTTGTCCAAGTGTGGTGTGGCCTGTCAGACCTTTCTGGGTATTAGAAAATCCCTCTGTAGATTTGGAATTGCTTAAGGTTAAATGCAGTAATAAAACGACTGATATACTCAGTGAATATATTAGGTATAGGGAATGTAAATATAAAGACGTACAGATTTTTACAGATGGATCAAAGGATCCAGAAACGAGTGCAACAGGGTCTGCAATTGTTGTGCCAAGTTATCAAGTGAAAATTAACAAGAGAACACTGGATTGCTTGAGTATTTATGCAGTTGAAATGTTTGCCATATTATAGACAATAGACAATAGGTGCAGAAGTAGACCATTCGGCCCCTCGAGTCTGCACCGCCATTCTGAGATCATGGCTGATCATTCACTATCAATACCCAGTCCCTGCCTTGTCCCCATATCCCTTGATTCCCCTATCCATCAGATATCTATCCAGCTCCTTCTTGAAAGCATCCAGAGAATTGGCCTCCACCGTCTTCCGAGGCAGTGCATTCCACACCTCCACAACTCTCTGGGAGAAGAAGCTCTTCCTCAACTCTGTTTTAAATAACTGACCTCTTATTCTCAATCCATGCCCTCTGGTACTGGACTCTCCCAACATCTGGAACATATTTCCTGCCTCAATCCTATCAAATCCTTTAATTATCTTAAACGTTTCAATCAGATCCCCTCTCAATCTCCTCAATTCCAGCGTGTACAAGCCCAATCTCTCCAATCTCTCTGCGTAAGACAGCCCTGCCATCCCAGGAATCAACCTAGTGAATCTACGCTGCACTTCCTCAATTGCCAGAATGTCCTTCCTTAAACCTGGAGACCAAAACTGTACACAATATTCCAGGTGTGGTCTCACCAGGGCCCTGTACAAATGCAAAAGAACATCCTTGCTCTTGTATTCAATTCCCCTTGGAACAAAGGCCAACATTCCATTTGCCCTCTTCACTGCCTGTTGCACTTGCTCATTCACCTTCATTGACTGGTGAACTAGGACTCCTAGGTCTCTTTGCATTTCTCCCTTACCTAACTCGACACCGTTCAGACAATACTCTGCCCTCTTGTTCCAGCTTCCAAAGTAGATAACTTCACATTTATTCACATTGAATGACATCTGCCAAGTATCTGCCCACTCACTCAGCCTATCCAAGTCTCCTTGTATTCTCCTAACGTCCTCTTCGCATGTCACACTGCCACCCAGTTTAGTATCATCAGCAAACTTGCTGATATAGTTTTCAATGCCCTCATCTAAATCATTGACATAAATCGTAAAGAGCTGTGGTCCCAATACAGAGCCCTGTGGTACCCCACTAGTCACCTCCAGCCAGTCTGAGAAACACCCATTCACTGCTACCCTTTGCTTTCTATCTGTTGTTAGCACTAGATTGGAGTGAGCAGGTTGATTGTAATAATATTGTGATATGTAGCGATTCTGTATCAAGCACTAAGGTGGGTACAGCTAGAGGACACCAGGATCTGCTTTATAAAATCCTGTTTGCAAATTCAAGACTGGCTAGACAAGGCAAAAATATCGCATTCATGTGGGTTCCAGCACATTCGGGTATTATGGGAAATGAGACAGCAGATAAGCTGGCAAAAGCAGTAGTCAAAAAAGGATCTGTAGAGGTGAATATTAAACTATCAAAATCAGAGGGGAAGAGCATAGTGTGGAAAAGGATAAATCAACAGTGGCAGCAGCATTGGGATAAAGCAATAAAAGGAAGACATTTACATTCAGTTCAGAACAGAGTAGATATGGGAAGAAGCAAGTAATTATAAGTAGACTGAGAATTGGGTACAGCAACCTTAATGGTACTCTGGCTATCATAAAAAAACATCCGACAGGTTTTTGCGATCTATGTCAGGAGACTGAAACAGTAGAGCATATCCTTATTTCATGCAGGAAATTTGCACAGGAAAGACAACAAATGCTACAACTATTACGCAAAATAGGACTGGTAGAGAACAGTGTTAAAGGTTTATTAGAATGTGGGGAGAGTGATCAGGGGAGGAAATGGTTGTTTAGTTTTTAAGGGCGACAGGACTGGAAAGATGACTTTAGGCAGTCAAGCGAATGGACAATGAAGGACAGTAAATCCTGAAGATGCAACAGTGTGGATGCCAACTGCTGTAAAAACTCAAGGAAGAATAAACCTTCTACCAACAATCAGCAGCCATGGGCTCCTCTAAGCAGCTGCCTAGCACTCTGAAAATTAAAATAATTGATGCCCACAAAGCAGGAGAAGGCTATCAGAAGATAACAAAGTGTTTTCAGGTAGCCATTTCCTCGGTTCGTAATGTAATTAAGAAATGGCAGTTAACAGGAACAGTGAAGGTCAGGATGAGGTCTGGAAGACCGAGAAAACTTTCTGAGAGAACTGTTCATAGGATTGCTAGAAAGGCAAATCAAATCCCCTCTTTGACTGCAGAAGACCTTCAGGAAGATTTAGCAGACTCTGGAGTGCACTTTTCTACTGTGCAGCAACACCTGCATGAATATGACTTTCATTTAAGAGTCAACAGAAGAAAACCTTTCCTGCGTCCTCACCACAAAATTCATCATCAGAAGTTTGCAAAGGAACATCTGAACAAGCCTGAGGCATTTTGATAACAAGTCCACAATGGACTATCTCAAGAGGCGCAAGCTGAAGGTTTTGCCATGGCCCTCACAGTCCCCTGACCTACACATCATCGAAAATCTGTGGATAGACCTCAAAAGAACAGTGCATGCAAGAAGACCTAAGAACCTCACAGAACAAGAAGCCTTTTGCGAGAAAGAATGGGCAAACAAGAATTGAAAGACTCTTAGCTGGCTACAGAAAGTGTTTACAAGCTGTGATACTTGCCAAAAGGGGTGTTACTCAGTATTGACTATGCAGGGTGCCCAAACTTATGCTTCGGGCCCTTTTCCTTTTTAGTTATTTTGAAACTGTAAAAGATGGAGATAAAAAAAGTAATCTTGCTTAAAATATTAAAAAAATGTGTTATCTTTAACTTCATGCCTTTTGGAATTCAGGTCATCTTTTACTCACTTAGCTATTCACAGTAACAGAAATTTTGACCAGGGGTCCCCAAATCTTTGGATGCCACTATATGCAATCAGTTATTTTGTATTTTATATTTGTAATTAATTTAGAGCACTTTGTTTTCACTTTGACACAAAGGAGTCTTTCTGTTGATCTCTGTCAAAAAAGCCAAATTAAATCCACTGTGATTCATTGTTGTAAAACAATAAAACATGAAAATTTCCAAGGGTAGTGAATATTTTTTAGAGGTACTGTATATATCTATGACAATACTCAACTATTTGGCATATACATTTGGACTAATAAGGAAATCTTTTCTTTTTAAACAAGTCTGCACCCATGTATCAGTACTTGGAAAAGAAGATGTACAAGGAAGCCTACCAGATTGCTTGCTTAGGAGTTACAGAGAATGATTGGAGAGACCTGGCAATGGAGGCCTTGGAAGGAATGGACTTTGAAACGGCTAAAAAAGTATGTGGCTGATGAGATGCTTAATGTACAAAAACATGTGGAGGTGCACGTACAACATTTAATTGGTACATCTGAGCAGAGACAATTTCATTTCTGGATAGTTATCAAATGAATGAGGTACACTTCCAATTATTGTCTCTGAATTTCTGGTTATTTCATTTATTTTTTATATTTTATGATAGCCTATCAGTAATCAAAGTGCCACAAAGTCAGGACAGTTGAGATTTTGAAAGGTAGAAGAAGAGGAGTATGCTTCATGATTAACTCATCACGGTACTCAGACATAATGGTTCAGAGTCAGTCCTACTCACCTGACCTAGAGCATCTACCAGACCAGTGTTGTCCATTTTATTTGCGGAGGGAGTTTTATGTGGTCATCTTGGTAGTGTCTTTGTGGCCACCGTCATGCAGGGGCTGGAGGAGCTTAGCGCTGTGATCAGCAGTCACAATGCAGTGCACCCTGATGCCTTCCCATTCATTGCGAGGGATTTCAACCAGGCCAATTTGAAGGGGTCTTCAATTTGCCACGAGTATATCACCTGTGAAACCAGAAAAATTAACACACTTGACCACTTATACTAACATCTGAAATAATATCTGCTCACTGATGATCAACACTGGCACACCTCAAGGATGCATGTTTAGCTATAACTGGTCTACTGTATATTCATACCCTCGAATGTCTGGCTATGCATAGCTCAAACACTATCTATAAGTTTGCCAATGACACAGCTATTGTTGGGAGAACTTCAGATGGTGACATGGAGGCATACAAGAGTGAGATAGATCAGCTAGTTGAGTGGTGTCACAACAGAAACAATAGACAATAGGTACAGGAGTAGGCCATTCGGCCCTTCGAGCCAGCACCACCATTCAATGTGATCATGGCTGATCATCCACAATCAGTACGCTGTTCCTGCCTTCTCCCCATATCCCTTGAGTCCGCTATCTTTAAGAGTTCTATCTAACTCTTTCTTGAAAGCATCCAGAGAATTGGCCTCCACTGCCTTCTGAGGCAAAGCATTCCATAGATCCACAACTCTCTGGGTGAAAAAGTTCTTCCTCAACTCTGTTCTAAATGGCGTACTCCTTATTCTTGAACTGTGGCCTCTGGTTCTAGACACCCCCAACATTGGGAACATTTTTCCTGCCTCTTGTGTGTCCAATTCCTTAATAATCTTATATGTTTCAATCAGATCCCCTCTCATCCTTCCAAATTCCAGTGTATTAAGCTCAGTTGCTCCAATCTTTCGACATATGACACTCCCTCCATCCCGGAAATTAACCTTGTGAACCTACACTGCACTCCCTCAATAGCAAGAATATCCTTCCTCAAATTTGGAGACCAAAACTGAACACAATACTCCGGGTGTGGTCTCACCAGGGCCTTGTACAACTGCAGAAGGACCTATACTCAACTCCCCTTGTTATGAAGGCCAACATGCCATTAGCTTTCTTCACTGCCTGCTGTACCTGCATGCTTACTTTCAGTGACTGATGAACAAAGACACCTAGATCTCGTACTTCCCCTTTTCCTAACTTGACACCATTCAGATAGTAATCTGCCTTCCTGTTCTTGCCACCAAAGTGAATAGCCTCACATTAAATTGCATTTGCCATGCATCTGCCCACTCATCCAACCTGTCCAAGTCACCCTGCATTCTCCTAACATCCTCCTCATATTTCACACTACTACCCAGCTTTGTTTCATCTGCAAATTTGCTAATGTTACTTTTAATCCCTTCATCTAAATCATTAATGTATATTGTAAATAGCTGCGGTCCCAGCACCAAGCCTTGCGGTACCCCACTAGTCATTGCCTGCCTTTCTGAAAAGGACCCGTTAATCCCTACTCCTTGTTTCCTGTCTGCCAACCAATTTTCTATCCATATGAGTACCCTACCCCCAATGCCATGTGCTTTAATTTTGCCCACTAATCTCCTATGTGGGACCTTATCAAAGGCTTTCTGAAAGTCCAGGTACACTACATCCACTCGCTCACCCTTGTCCATTTTCATAGTTACATCCTCAAAAAATTCCAGAAGATTAGTCAAGCATGATTTCCCCTTCGTAAATCCATGCTGACTCGGACCGATCCTTTCTTTCTTTCTTTTTCTTTTTCAATCTTTTTATTGAATTTCATATATAAAAAAAACATATCGTGATATTGAATAGGTTATGAGTACATTAGACTTAGTTAAATTAGTAATAGAATAACAATATCTTATTAAAATATCAGCAAAAAAATAGTACATTAATCAATTTAACCTATATTAATTATACATGAAAAAGAACAAGAATAATCATCAAAAGAAGAAAAAAAAATTTTTTTTAAATGCAAGAAAAAAAAATATACATTGAAAAAAAATATAACCTAAACTAAACTAACATGGGCAATAATAACAGTTTATATGTATATGATAGTGTCAAAAGCTCCAGAACTCCATACCAGAACAAGAATAAAAAGAGAAAAGGTCTGGAAGAGATCAAATTAATTCATATGAAAATGTCGAATGAACGGTCCCCAAGTTTCTTCAAATTTAATTGATGAATCGAAAATAGTACTTCTAATTTTTTCTAAGCTCAAACAAGAAATAGTTTGAGAGAACCACTGAAATGTGGTAGGAGGATTTACTTCTTTCCAATTTTGTAATATAGACCTTCTGGCCATTAATGTTACAAAGGTGATCATTCGTCTAATTGAAGGGGAAAACCGGTTACCATCATCATTTGGTATACCAAAAATTGCAGTAATAAAATGAGGTTGTAAATCAATATTCCAAATTGAGGAAATAATAGCAAATATGTCCTTCCAATAGTCATGTAAAGTGGGACATGACCAAAACATGTGGGTCAATGAGGCCACATCTAAATGACATCTGTCACATTGAGGGTTAATATGAGAATAGAATCGAGCAAGTTTATCTTTAGACATATGGGCTCTATGTACAACCTTAAATTGTATTAAAGCATGTTTAGCACATATAGAAGAAGAATTAACCATTTGTAGATTTTTTTCCCATTTTTCTGTTGATATATTGTATTGAAGTTCTTTTTCCCATTCTAGATAGGGCTATCTAGAACAAAGTTTTTCAGAGTAAAAAACTTACAAAATTGAAACCAAATTCGTAATGTGTGCTTGACAATAGTATTGGATAACTGTTTATTGAATTTAACTAAATCAGTAGGAAGAGAAGAACCAAGAACAGAGAATAGAGAATATCCTTGTGCATCATTGCATTCTAAATTTACCCACTGTGGGCACAATGGTGAATCCAAATCTAATTTCCAATATATTAAATTTCGAATATTATTCTCCCAGTAGTAAAATCTAAAGTTAGGTAAAGCTAAACCACCATCTTTTTTTAGATTTTTGTAACTGCCTTTTACTTAACCTGGGGTTTTTATTTTGCCACACAAATGAGGAAATTTTAGAATCAATGTTATCAAAAAAAGATTTAGGAATAAAAATTGATAAGGCTTGAAATAAATATAAAAATTTCGGTGAAATCATCATTTTAATAGCATTAATCCAGCCAACTAATGATAAGGATAAAGGAGACCATCTTGTAGTAAGTTGTTGAATCTGATGAAACATAGGTAAAAAATTCAATCTGAATAAATCTTTATATTTCTTGGTAATTTTTATACCTAAATAAATAAAGTTATCAGTAACAACTTTAAATGGTATCCTGTCATTCAATAAAGTTTGCGCATTTAAAGGGAATAATTCGCTCTTATCCAAGTTTAGTTTATAACCAGAAAAACTACCAAATTGAGCCAATAAGGATAAAATAGCGGGAATAGACCTGTCAGGATCAGAAATATATAACAAGTCATCAGCATAAAGTGATAACTTGTATAACTTCTCATTACGGGTAATACCAAAAATATTAGGGGATTCACGAATAGCAATGGCTAAAGGTTCTAATGCAATATTAAATAATAAAGGACTTATTAAGGACCTTGTCTCGTACCACGAGATAATTGAAAAAAAGGGATCTGTAATTATTTGTAAGAACAGAAGCAACAGGTTTATAATAAATTAATTTAATCCATGATATAAAATTAGGACTAAGATTAAAATTTCTCAAGGCATTATATAAGTATGTCCATTCAACTCTATCAAAAGCTTTTTCAGCATCTAATGAAATAACACATTGTGGGTGAAGAAGTGTAAATTATATTAATCAATTTTCTAACATTAAAAAAGGAATACCGGTTCCTAATAAAACCAGTTTGGTCTTCTGAAATAATTTGTGATAGTAACTTTTCTAATCTAATAGCTAAAATTTTTGTAAGAATCTTAGAGTCTACATTTAATAGCGATATAGGGCGATAAGATGCACATAGAGTAGGATCCTTATCTTTTTTAAGAATTAGAGAGATAGTAGCTTCATAAAAAGACTGGGGTAGTCTCTTCTTAGTAAATGCATCATTAAAGATTTCACATAACCAAGGGGAAAGCAAAGAAGAAAAAGTTTTAAAGAATTCTATAATATAACCATCAGGACCAGGAGCTTTCCCTGAATTCATTGATGAGATAGCCTCTCCTATTTCAGCCATAGAAATAGGAGCATCGAACAAGCTCCGATCTTCATCTGTCAATTTAGGAATATTCAAATTGTTAAAAAAATTATCCATTATCCATCATGGATAGATCGCCATCAAATTCTGATTGATATAAAGATTTATAAAAATCTTGGAAAGTATTATTAATTTCTTTATGATCAGTAGTCAGGTTACCGTCTTGTTTACGAATTTTAATAATTTGTCGCTTAGTCGAAATAGCTTTTAATTGGTTAGCTAACAATTCGATCACTATGAATATAAAATTGAGCCCTAGTCTTAATTAATTGATTCTCAATTGAAGAAGATAATAGTAAACTATGTTCCATTTGAAGCTCAACTCTCTTCTTATAGAGTTCTTTGGTAGGAGTCACGGAATAAATCTTATCAATTTCTTTAATTTTATCCACTAATAAAGCAATATCTAAATATCTTTGTTTTCTTTTACCGACAGAATATGAGATCATTTGTCCACGGATAAAAGCCTTAAAAGAGTCCCAAAGCATTCCTCTGTCACTGTTAATAAACGATGATCAATAAGGAAATAATCAATTCTAGAATAACTGTGACAAACATGTGAGAAAAATGAAAATTCTTTATCTTTAGGGTTCAAAAACCGCCATATTTCAGTAATTCCCGAATCAACCATAAAGGAATTAATAAGTAAAGCTGATCTATTCGGAAGAATTCGAATAGGTTTAGATCTATCCATCGAAGGATTCAGACAACAGTTGAAATCTCCACCCATTATCAGCATATATTCATTTAGATTAGGGAGGGAAGTAAATAACCGTTTAAAAAATTCAGGGCAGTCAAAGTTTGGAGCATAAATATTAACTAGAGCTACTTTTCGATTGAAAAGTGAGCCAGTTATCAACAAAAATCTGCCCTGTGTATCAGAAATAATTTCATGACGTGTAAACGAAATTGAGGGGTCCATAAAAATAGACACACCCCTAATTTTGGTGGTACAATTTGAGTGAAATTGTTGACCCTTCCAGAACCTAAAAAAGCGTTGATTATCCTCCCTCCTAATATGGGTCTCCTGTACAAAAATAATATTAGCATTTAGTCTATGGAATACTTTAAATATTTTTTTATGTTTAATCGGATGATTTAAGCCATTAGTATTCCAAGAGATAAAATTAATAGACTTATCCATCATGCCAATACTAATTGTATATATCATAAAAGGTTAAAAAAATACATAACCCATAATTCAGGAAGAAGGAAAAAATGATTCAGGAGCAACCGGAGAACATGACACTTCAACAATATTAATAATCTAAAGTTGGCCCATAAACTAAAAGCAAAAAAATAAAAAGCAAAAGCGTGAAAAAAGATCCCTACCCCCTC
This sequence comes from Hypanus sabinus, assembly GCF_030144855.1. Lineage (NCBI taxonomy): Eukaryota > Metazoa > Chordata > Chondrichthyes > Myliobatiformes > Dasyatidae > Hypanus > Hypanus sabinus. The sequence goes on along the minus strand of NC_082724.1, from coordinate 58,689,342 downwards.
CCCCAACCCCACGAAAAAAAGCCAAGCGGCAGGCGCACAAACTAATACTAATATTAACCCCCATTTCAAGATGGCAACTTCATTAAAAGAAAGAAAAAAGACTATATAACACCCAGATATAAATACAGGGTTGTAAAAAGAAAAAAATATATCAATCAAAATGAAAAAATAATATAACAAAGCAAAAGAACATTAGTAAAAAAGGATAAACATTAAAGTTTAAAATAGTGTAATATACCTTTAAGAAAAGATTCCATATTCAGATACAAGAAAATGACGTTTCAAAAACAGAGACTTATGGGAAGAAGAAACGACATTTTGAAAAATCTATATTACGGAATATAAGTGTAAATTCACCAATCTATTAAAAAAAGGTCATCAAAAAAGGATTAAAAAAAGGTCACCAAAAATGGATTTAAAAAAGGATTCAATAATCACTACAATATATATATAAAAAAAAGGTCCAAAACATTCGTCCCATTTTCAAGTACAAGCAAATAAATGCTTACGGAAAACAAAGTCTTATGGGAAGAAGAAACGACATCTTAAAAAATAAATCATTATTACAGAGTATTAACATGTATATCCAATTCAGAAGAAAAGAATTAAGAAATAAAAAAAAACATTATAGTAAAATTAGAAGAGCTTCTCTAAACCATGATAATAAAAAAAGACCAGGTCTACAGACCAAAGTAAAAAGCTATACCACGGTTTCATGAGTTAAATGAAATGGCATCTTCTCTCCAAAAATTCTTCAACATAACACATAGTTCAACTTGTACTAGAAGACCGATATTCTTCGACGAATTTCTTCGCTTCTTCTGGAGTATTAAAGAATCGCTGACTGTAGTCACTCAACGTAATTCTGAGATTCGCTGGGTATCTTAAAGCTTGTTTAAGTCCAATCGAATGAATCTCTGCCATCACTGGTTTAAAAGCGATTCTCGCCTTCATCATGTCAAATGAATAATCCTCAACAATTCGAAACTTGATGTTTCTGTGAGAAATCATACCTTTCTGACGAGCTAATCAGATTAAAAGCTCTTTCTCCCGAGGATAATGGAGGCGAACAATTACAGCTCGTGGTTTATCTCTCGAGATCGAAAATCTTGAAACTCTGTGAGCACGATCGATAGTAGGTTTAGCCCGCAAAGCGTCCTCACCGAAAATTTCCCACAATAAGTTAGAGAAATATTCAGTTAAGTCACCATACTCAACATTTTTGGGAAATCCAATAATACGCAAGTTTTGTCTGCGAGATCGGTGATTTTAAACTTACTCTGCTCCACTATTTTAACGGTCGACCATAGCTTCTCCTCCAAAGTTTCAATAGTACGTATTTTTTCACAAATTAACTTGTCAAGAGCTGCAAACTTTTCTTCATGCCGTTCAATGTCTGCTGCCTGCGATTGAAGCTTGGTATCAAACGATCTAACGACTTCTTCCTCAGACATTTTCGCAGTAAGCTTATTTTCCAGACTTGCAAATTTAGTATCCAGTTTAGTATCCAGAAGACTGGAGATTGCCTCAAGAGATGGAGGGTCTTTAGACGATTTCTTAGATACAGACATTTTAAGTTTGAGAAGATTAAATCAAGTATTATTTTAAAAAAGAAGTAAATCATGAGTATCAACCCATGTAATTAAGTACGAAAAGATTTGATTAAAGGGTGATTATAGTTTAAAAAATGAAGAGCATCCGAAGGCAGATGTCTATGTCGCCATCTTGAAACTCCACCCCGGACCGATCCTGTTACTGCTATCCAAATGTGCTGTTATTTCATAGAATCATAGAACATTACAGCACAGAAACAGGCCTTTTGGCTCTTCTTGGCTGTGCCGAGCCATTTTCCTGCCTAGTCCCACTGACCTGCACCTGGGCCATATTCCTCCAAACCCTTCTCATCCATATACCTGTCCAAGTTTTTCTTAAATGTCAAAAGTGAGCCTGCATTCACCACTTCATCTGGCAGCTCATTCCACACTCCCACCACTCTCTGTGTGAAGAAGCCTCCCCCAATGTTCCCTTTAACCCATGACCTCTGGTTTTTTTCTTCCTTGGCCTGAGTGGAAAAAGACTGCTTGCATTCATTCTATCTATACCCATCATAATTTTATATACCTCTATCAATTCACCCCTCATTCTCCTACGCTCCAGGGAATAAAGTCCTAACCTATTCAACCTTGCTCTGTAACTCAGTTTCTCAAGTCCGGACAACATCCTTGTAAACCTTCTCTGCACTGTTTCAACCTTACTAATGTCCTTCCTGTAATTAAGTGACCAAAACTGCACACAATACTCCAAATCTGGTCTACCAATTTCTTATACAACCTTACCATTACATTCCAACTCTTATACTCAATACTTCGATTTATAAAGGCCAATGTACCAAAAACTCTCTTTACAACCCTATCTACTTGTGCCGCCACTTTTAGGGAATTATGCGTCTGTACTCCCAGATCCCTCCGTTCTACTGCACTCTTCAGTGTCCTACCATTTACCTTGTATGTTCTACCTTGGTTTGAACTTCCGAAGTGCAATACCTCACAGTTGTCTGCGTTAAACTCCATCTGCCATTTTTCAGCCCATTCCTCCAACTGGTCCAAATCCCTCTGCAAGCCTTGAAAACCTTCCTCACTGTCCACTACACCTCCAATCTTTGTATCATCAACAAATTTGCTGATCCAATTTGCCACATTATCTTCCAGATCATTGATGTAGATGACAAATAACAATGGACCCAGCACTGATCCCTGCTGCACACCACTAGTCACAGGCCTCCACTCAGAGTAGCAATCCTCCACTACCACTCTCTGGCTTCTTCCATTGAGCCAATGTCTAATCCAATTTACTACCTCTCCATGTATACCTACCAACTGAATCTTCCTAACTAACCTCCCATGCGGGACCTTGTCAAAGGCCTTACTGAAGTCCATGTATACAACATCCACTGCCTTCCCTTCATCCACTTTCCTGGTAACTTCCTCGAAAAACTCTAATAGATTGGTTAAACATGACCTACCACGCACAAAGCCATGCTGACTTTTTCTAATAAATCCCTGTCTATTCAAATATTTGTAGATCCTATTAGTCTTTTATAATTGACTCCAGCATCTTCCCCACAACTGATGTCAGGCTAACTGGTCTGTAATTCCCTGTTTTCTCTCTCCTTCCTTTCTTAAAAAGTGGGATAACATTAACTATCCTCCAATCCTCAGGAACTGATCCTGAATCTATAGAACATTGGAAAATGATTACCAATGCTTCCACAATTTCTAAAGCCACCTCCTTAAGTACCCTGGGATGCAGACCATCAGGCCCTGGGGACTTATCGGCCTTCAGTCCCATCAGTCTACCCAACACCATTTTCTGCCTAATGTAAATTTCCTTCAGTTCCTCTATTACCCTACGTCCTCTGGCCACTATTACATCTGGGAAATTGTCTGTGCCCTCCCTAGTGAAGACAGATCCAAAGTACCTGTTCAACTCATCTGCCATTTCCTTGTTCCCCATAATAAATTCACCCGTTTCTGCCTTCAAGGGCCCAACTTTGGTCTTAACTAATTTTTTCCTCTTCATATACCTAAAGAAGATTTTACTATCCTCCTTTATATTCTTGGCTAGCTTACCTTAGTACCTCATCTTTTCTCCCCATATTGCCTTTTTAGTAATCTTCTGTTGCTCTTTAAAAGTTTCCCAATACCCTGGCTTCCCGCTCATCTTTGCTATGTTATACTTCAACATGGTCCTTCAGGAGCTGAACCTGGGCACATTTATCACAGTTATAGCAGCCGGTGGCATCATCAGTGTCCCTGACCTCCCACAGCAGGCAAGCATCACATTAAATCAGTTTACCTGTCATCTCTTCACCATCTCTCACCCTCTCCAACTGTGGCGTAGTCTCCTCCCTTAGCCTCCTCGCCGAAGGCTCTCAAGCCAAAGACTTGCACTTTCCTGACAAGGCCGCTCCCCGAGTCAAAGCCGCAAAGCTCCACTCCTTGCACTCAATATCAGTAAGAACAAGGAATTAACTATGGACTTCAGGAAGGGGAAGTCGAGAAAACATACACCAGTCCTCATCAGGAAATCAGCAATAGAAAGTGTGAGTAGTTTTAAGTTCCTAGATATCAGCATATCTGGAGATCTATCCTGGGCACAACAGATTGATGCAATTAAAAAGGAAGCATAAAACAGGTAGGCAACCTATGGCCCGCGAGGTTTTCTAGCATGCGTTATTCGTTAATTTGAGGCAAAACATGTATTTAAATGGATAATTCCCATATTTCAAGTTTTTTGTGGCATTTATCTGGCCCACTGTCCACTCATTAATGCGTGATCCAGCCCACAGAGGCAAAAAGGTTGCCGACTCCTGGCATAAAACTATAAGATATACGAGTAGAATTATGCCATTTGGCCCACCAAGCTTGCTTCGCCATTTAATTATAGCTGATCCAATTTTCCTCTCAGCCCCGATCTACTGCCTTCTCTCCGTTTCTCTTCATGCCCTGATCTATCAAGAATATATCAGCCTCTGTCTTAAATGTACATAAAGACTTTGCCTCCACAATTACCTGTGGCAACAAATTCCAGAGATTCACTACTCCTTGGCTAAAAAAATTTCTCCTCCTCTCTGTTCTAGAAGAACATTCCTCTCTTCTGAGTCTGTGTCCTCTGGTCTTAGACTCTCCCACCATAGGAAACATCCTCTCCACATCCACTCTTATCAAGGCTTTTCACCATTTGATAGGTTGCTATTAGGTCACCCCTCATTCTTCTCTGTATTCTAGTGAACATAGGCCCCTGGCCATCAAACGCTCTTCATGTGACAAGCCATTCAATCCTGGAATGATTTTCATGAACCTCCTTTGAACCCTCTCCAGTTTTAGCATATCCTTTCTAATATAAGCCACCCAAACCTGCTCACTATGCTCCCAAGTGAGGCCTCACCAAGGTCTTATAAAGTCTCAACATTACATACTTGTTTTTATATTCTAGTCCTCTTGAAATAAATACTAACATCACATTGGCCTTCCTTACCAGAGACTCAGCCTGCAAATTAACCTAAGTCCCTCTGTGCCTCAGTTTTTTCGTATTTTCTTAGAAAAGTCAACCTTTTTATTTCTTCTACCAAAGTGCATGATCATACACTTCCTGACATTTTATTCCATTTGCCATTTCTTTTCCCATTCTCCTAATCTGTCTAAGTCCTTTCGTAGCCCTCTACTTCCTCAAAACTACCTGTCCCTCCACCTATCTTCATACTATCTGCAAATTTTGCAACAAAGCCATCGATTTCATCATCTCAATCATTAACAAATAACTTAAAAAGAATTGGTCCCAACACAGACCCCTGTGGAACACCACTAGTAATAGGAACTATATTTCATTATTAGTTTGAAGAATGTTGGTATGTCACCTAAGACACTCGCAAATTTCTATGGATGTGCCGTGGACAGCATTTAAACTGGTTCCATCACTAGCTGGTATGGAGGGGTCACTGCATAGGATCAGAAGAATCTGCAGAAAGATGAAAAACTTAGCCAACTACATCATGGGCACTAGCCTCTCCAGCATTGAGGACATTTTCGGAAGGTGATACCTCAAAAAGGCAGCATCCATCATTAAGGACCCCCCCATAACCCAGAACATGCTGTCTTCTCATTGCTACCTTCAAGGGGGAAGTACAGAAACCTAAGACACACACACAACATTTTAAGAACAGCTTCTTCCCCACAGCCATCAGATTTCTGATTGGATAATAAACTCTTATACAGTACCTGACTATTTTTATTGTTTTGCTCTCTTTGTGCACTACCTATTTATAATTTTTCTGTAATATATGTTGCAATGTACTGCTGCTGCAAAACAATGAATTTCACAATATATGTTAGTAATATTAAATCTGATTCTGACAAAATAACCAGTCAAATATGAAATTGTGGTACTGTTCGTAAGACCATTCTCATTCAGATTTTCAAAGCACTTTTACATGGGATTCTTGTTTGTCAGTCTTCACGATAATTTGTATTGTCTCTTACCTAGAGTTAATCCTTGCTGCTTCTGATGATGTTTCCTTAAGCAAAATCAATTTGACCCCCAAGCTTCTAGATGTCTGCTACTTTAATTCTCCATTGAACTCTCAATCCAAATGGATACAGCTTGATCTGCTGAGTATTTCCAGAAATTTCACATTTTATTTTAGATTTCCTGCATCTGCAGTTTTACAATTTTTTTTTCTTATTTTGACCTCTAAATTATTACAAAAAATGCTGGAGATAAAAAGCTATCTGACAGCACACTGGAGTAAAAAATTAGTTAATATTTTAGGTTGATGACCTTTCATCAGACTTAGGAATGAAAGAAAATGGACTATTTCTAAGTTGTTAAGATTGGAAAGACCAAAGAGAAAGAAGGAAATGCCTGCATTAGTTTGCAGTCAAGATTGTATAGGTGACACAATGCTCCAGTTAATCAGGCTGTCTAAATTCCGATGCATCACAACAAGCCCACATTTCTTTTATTCTGCCAAACCATTCCTGGGTAAACAGTGGGAACTCACCACCAGGGCTGTAAGAAACATTGGCTCCATCTCATTCTCTACAAAATGCCACACCTGCAGAAGATAATTTCAGTTTATGATAGTATTGGTGGGAGAGGAAACCAAAATTGCTGACTTGGTAAGGACTTGGTGTGTTAACTGCGAGTGGCGAAGAGAAATATTATGTTTATTTGCAACAAAGGCATCCATGATTAATCCAGAAGTCAGAGATTGGTTTGGATATTATTGTAATCAAGTGATAAGAAATTAATACCAGCGACTGAAGTAAAAGGGGATCTGAACAAATCACAACAAAGGACTCAGTGGCATGATTCTTCCATTTCTTAGCATAATAATCTATTAACAATGATACTGATGACAGTGAAACATTTGATATTATGCTATATCGGAGGGAAATTGAAAATCTGGCTGAGTGGTGCCATAACAAAGAACTCTTACTCAATGTCAGTAAGACCAAGGAGTTGATTATTGACTTCAGGAGAGGGAAACCAGAGGTCCATAAGCCAGTCCTCATTGGAGGATCAAAGGTGGAGAGGGTCAGCAACTTTAAATCCCTCAGCGTTATTATTTCCAAGGACCTGTCCTGGTCCCAGCATGTAAGGGCAATTACAAAGAAAGCACAGCAGCACCTCTACTTCCTTAGGAGTTTATGAAGATTTGTATTAACATCTAAAACTTGGACAAATATCTATAGATGTGTAGAGGAGAGTATATTGACTGGCTGCATCACAGCCTAGTATGGAATCACCAATGCCCTTGGATGGAAAATCCTACAAAAAGTAGTGAATACAGCCCAGGCCATCATGGGTAAAGCCTTCCCTACCATCAAGCACACCTATATGAATCATTGCCACCACCCAGGTCATGCTCTCTTCTCACAGTCACCATCAAGGAGAAGGCACAGGAGCCTTGGGACTCAAAACACCAGGTTCAGGAATAATTATTACCCCTCAACCATCCGACTCTTGAACCAAAGGGGATAACTTCACTCAATTCACACCCCACCATTGAAATGTTCCCACAACCTATGGACTCACTTTCAAGTACTCTTCATCCCATGTTCTCAATATTTATTTATTTATTTACTTATTTATTCTTTCTTTTTGTATTCGCACAGTTGTCTTGCACACAAATTAAACACCCATGTTTGTGCACTCTTTATGGTTATTATTCTATAAATGGATTTATTGATTATGCCTGCAAGGAAATGAATCTCTGGGTTTTAAATGTTGATATATGTACTTCGATCATAAATTTACTTTGAAGTTTAATGGAATTGTGTCCATATTTTAATTTAATGTTTTTATTTATCGGCAGGCTTTTGTTCGAGTGCGAGACCTCCGATATCTAGAATTAATTAACAGCATAGAAGTAAGGGTGTCATCTTTTAAATTATTTAACTGTCTCAATATTGTTGGGATATATTATTCTGTATTTGTTAATACAAAATATGGGGACCAAGTTGTCCCAGAATAATTCAAAATGATGCTCTAACTGAGGCCTGATTCACCATTCTTAAAATTGAACTATAACCAAGATGATGGTCTAGTTAGATCAGAAAGAGTGGATCAAAATACTCAGGACATTGTAATCTTCCCCCACCCTTTTACATTGAACTTGTCATGGAATATAAGTATAGTCAGTTTTCAGTTAAGCCCATCACCCCAACTGGGGCTCAGGCGTTTCGCGAAAGTCCTTTATCCCAGGTTAGTCTTTCAAGTTGTCCCCAGGTGTAGTCCATCCTCAAAGATTCTTCCTCTCCTAGGGGCAGGACTTCTGAGCCTCTGTTGGCATTTCTGTAGCTTTGGATTTTTATTGGATGGGGTTGCTAACTCCATGCCCAACCCTCCTTTTGCAGCCAGGCTTGGGACTTTACATGGTGGAGTTAGTATGAGGTCAGCAGCCATCAAAAGTACCCACGGAGCTCTGTTACGTCCCAGGTACTCTCCAGACAGTTCATATTCAATATTTTGTGGTGAATCCTACTCTTATAATAGACTAAATGGCTTTAAGGTAAGGGGTGGAAAGTTCAAGGGGGATGATAGAGGAAGGTTTTTTACTCCGAGAGTGGTTGGTGCGTGGAATGCACTGCCTGAGTCAGTGGTGGAGGCAGATACACAAGTGAAATTTAAGATGCTACTAGACAGGTATATGGAGGAATTTAAGGTGGGGGGTTATATGGGAGGCAGGGTTTAAGGGTCGGCACAATATTGTGGGCCGAAAGGCCTGTACTGTGCTGTATTATTCTATGTTCTAACATGATGTCTGGAAATTATTAATTTTTGGAATTTCTAAGTATGCTGTTAAGCTTTAGGATATAGGGTTTTGTGAGAGTGTAGTGCATAGCTAGCAATCTGTGGGAGGGATAACTTCAGATTCATGGCAGATATCGGCAAGAACATGTCTATGTTCCTGTAATATTCTGGGAAGGATAGTATAAAACTAAATAGGCCAGAAATTGCAACTAAGAAGTAGATGCAGGGAGTACAGAACAAGAGGGAATTAGAAACAATAGACAGGTGGAATCATATATGTATACAATCGTCTGTAATGGTTGGAATGTACGATCTGCTGACAAGTCTGGTGAGCACTGGTACATTGAGCCACATGGGAAGAGAACTAGATGTGTTTTGAAAAAAACTGGGGAAGCTATGCTGGAGAACAAGACAGAGATATATAGGAAGAGTTTTGGTTGACTAAAATATAATAGACCAATTTAAAATATCCTGGAGACATCAAAATGAGATTTCTTTATTGAAGGTAAACAATAAGACTTTATTAATTCTACTTTGTTTCACTGAGATTTTTGGAAAAGGAAACAGAACATGGTAGCACAAGAGCAGCATGGTAGCATAGTGTTTAGCACAACACTTTACAATACCAGCAACCTGGGATCAATTCCTGCCGCTGACTGAAAGGAGTTTGTACATTTTCCCCGTGACAGCTCAGATTTCCTCCGGTTGCCCCGTTTCCTGCCACAGTCCAAAGACGTACCAATTGGTCATTGTAACTTGTTCTGTGATTAGGCTAGGGTTAAATCGGGAGTCACTGAAATGCCATCACTTCTAGTTTATATGTTGAGATGCATGCATTCATACATTTCATGTTCTGTCCTTTGTGAAGGTAATGAGCAATTGAGTGGTACTTTTCAGAACATGAAAGGCATTGAAATGGTTTACGAGGATTCAAAGATAGACGGAAAACATGTCTTGTAATGTTCCCCTTCAGTATGGTTGATTGGGAATCAAATTTACTGTGTAATCTACATTTGTGTTTAAGTTATTCAATGCAATTTTCTTTCCCCTCAGGAGCGTAAAAAGCATGGTGAGAATGATAATGAGCTGTTTTTAGCAGATGTGCATGCCTACCAGGCCAAGTTTCATGAGGCTGCCAAATTATACAAGAAAACGGGAAATAATAGTCGAGCCCTAAACATGTACACAGATCTTCGGATGTTTGACAATGCCAAGGTACTGTGCTGTGAGTAATATATCCGAGGTGAAAGTTGCACTTTGCAGTTACTCCTACTGCCTTTAATGACCCTTTTTTTCTCACATGATCCTTTTTGTACTACACATGTGTTTAAGTCACTTATTCTGCTGCTTCTTTTTAAGTGACTGCAGTGGAAAGCAGAGAACTGTTAAGTGAAAAGCTTGTATTATTAAGTTTTGTTGATCTAGACTGATGAGAAGGGTGAAAGTGGACATAGCCAACTTGAAATGAAAATTTCAAGTTATGGAATAACAGAGAGCAAAGTGATGGTGCAAGATGAGGTTGCAATACCTCCTGATGTGTTGCTGTGCAGAGATTTTGTCACATCTGAGAAGAAGGGAAGGAAAACAGGACTTATAATCACATGGGGAGGGGCAGTCATCACCAAATAAATTTCACATGTTTTACATTCTGTTTGAGAATAAGGATTTGATTGCTAGTACATCTGATTCTCAGTTAGTAACATTATAGGCCCTTAAGCTCAAATTTCAGGCCTCAAATTGTCATGGTATCCTTGAGTGGCATAGCACAGAAGCACATAATGCAAACTTTTTCTACACACTAATCCCATTTTCCCTCATGAGAGCATTATCCTTCTAAGCCTTGTCTATTTAAATGTCTGGCTAAATACCTCATAAACAATGTAGTTGTATTTGTTTCCTCCACCTCCTTTGGCTATGCATTCCAGATGTCAGCCACTGTACCTGTTTTTAAAAAAGCTTAACCCTCAGATCTCTTTTAAAACTCCTTTGCACCTAAAACCAAAACAATTTTGTATACCTTTCTCAGCCTTCTTCACTCCAGTCCATCCAGCCTAGGTTATCAATTTCTCTCTCTATGGTGAAAGTCCTCTAATGCAGACAACATCTTGGTGAATCTCCTCTGTACACTTTCCAATGCAATCATATCACTTAGTTTGGTAAACAGGACTTCAAGCTATACTTCATAGTCTGACCTAATTAGTATTTTGAAAAGTTTGCCAGTTTATGTTGCAATTTTTATGTTCTGTGCCCCAACCTATGATGGCAAGTATGTGATACACCTTCTTCGACATATGTTCCCACTTTCAGAGAACTATGGACCTCAGTCTGTTTGTTCCTCTACATTCCTTAGTATCCCATTTCTTGCATGTCCAACCCCTATTTAACTTCTTAAAAAGTGTCACCTTGCATCTGTTATTAAATTCCATCTTCCAATATTCTGCCTAACTTTCCATCCTACTGTATCCTTAAACAACCTTCCTCACAAGACCACCAATTTTTATGTCACCTGCAAAATTACCTCCTTCATTGACATCCAAGTCATTGACACATATCAAAAACAACAAAGATTCCAGCACCGGTCCCTGCGGGTACACCATTGGCCATATGCAGAAAGCCATCCTCTTATCACCAAGTCAGTGTTAGATCCAGTTAGCCAGAACGCCCTGGATTCCATGAACCTACCATAACGTTATGAACTGCCTTACTAAAGTCCATATGAACTATGTCTTTTGCCCTGCCTTCATCAGTCTTCTTAGTTATTTCCTCGATGTGTTCAAATTAGTTTAGTGAGGCAGTAATTCCTCTTCCTTAGAATTTTCTCAAATAACTGTAGATACCTATGTTGCTTTTTTTAAATAACGAAACAAAATCAGATGAACTTCACTGGTACCTTGTGGTCTTGCAGTACCTTGCTTGTGGCTAAGGAAGATGGTGATACCTCTCCGGGGCCCAGCTATCTCCTCCCTTATTTCCATAACATTCTGGGATAGATCTCATCCAGCCTAACAATTTATTCACCCTTATGCAATCCAGGAGATCTAACATCCACATCATCTTGTTATGGACATGCTCCGGACTATCAAGTGTAGTCCTCTATGTAGTCATTATCCTCCTTTGTGAAGTATTCATTTAAGTTCTCGCCCACGTCCTTCAAGCGAGGGCTACTCAGTCTTTCCCAGATACCTCATTATTCCTAGTACCCCTCTCTCTCTGTCCCCCCTCTCTCTCTGTACCCATCCTCTCTCTTGTCTCCCCTCTCTCTCTGTCCCCCCCACTCTGTACCCCCCTCTCCCCCTCTCCGTGTCGATGACCCGTGCTGGCTGTTCAGATCATTTTAAATTAAACATTTAATTGTGCCATATAGCGTTCCCCTCCATATGAAAAGCTTAACTCCTCATTTCATTCTTAATATTGAAGAAGGCCATTCAGTCCATTAAGCTGACTTTCCTTCATTTTCTTGCAATTAAATCCTTGAACTTACTGCCCAACAGCTTTATAGAAGTACCTTCATAGGGACTGTGGCAGTTGAAAGTAACATCTTCTTGAGGGTATTTAGGACCGATTTTGCCAATGATGCCCACATGATGAAAATTGCATAAACAAGAATAGCCTGGCTTTTACTGTATATTACTCCACCACTGGTGTACTAAGGCAGAAGTGTGTTCTTTAGTTGTCTTAATTGCAGGCCTTGCCTAATTTATTCATAACCTGACAAGTGCTTAAAAGAAAGTAAGTGTCTTTGTGAGATACCTGTTAAAGAAAACCCAATTAAAATTATGTAGAAAAATAAATGGACTGGACTAAATTGAGTTAGTAAGGTGCTGAATACAAGTTGATGTTTATTTTATAATGTTGTAGCTGAAAAACCAGAAAAGCTAGTAATCATGCATTTTATGATGACTTCCTCAGGATTTCCTTGGCTCAGGCGATCCCAAGGACACTAAGATGTTGATTACGAAACAAGCAGACTGGGCCAGAAACCTCAATGAGCCAAAAGCAGCAGCAGAGATGTATCTCTCTGCTGGAGAACATCTGAAAGCAATTGAGATCATCGGGGACCATGGATGGGTTGATATGTAAGTCTGTAACATAGAAAGAATTGCTATTTGTAAACCTGAGGAAAATGAACAAAAGATCACATGCAGAACGTTTGGGACGCCATGGCAGCATAGTGGTTAGCGCATTGCTATTACAGCTGGGAGCATCGGAGTTCAATTCTGACACTGTCTGTAAGAGTTCATATGTTCTTCTTGTGACCGGATGGCTTACCACCATGTGCTCTAGTTTTTTCCACATTCCAAAGAAGTACTGGTTATTACATTAATTGGTCATTGTAAATTGTCCTGTGATTAGACTAGGGTTAAATAGATGGTTTGTTGGGCGGTGCAGTTTGCTGGGCCAGAGAGGGCTGTTCCACACTGTATCTCTAAATAAAAATATACAAGTATAACCCCCTGTGTCGCCTCAGGCTCGCTCAGCTCGTTCTCGTCTAGGGGGAGCAGCCTTCGGCCCCGCCAAACTGGGTAATCAGCTGGTGTGGATGCTGTGTGATGTCCCCGCCTCGCCCAAAACCAGACAGTACACCATATGCGATTAAATGAATACAATTTATAAAGGTTACTATAACTAAGTGATTAATAACGATACAGTATATATGAAGAGAAAATTAAAGAAAAGGCGCCAAACTTATCAAAGTCCAAACCACTTCGTGCACAACCGTTGGAGCTCAATTTCTGAAGTCTTCTGGCCACCATTCGATCCCCTCCGAACTCCTCGACTTGCAGCTCAGGACCCTCCGAACTCCTCGACTCTCCAAACAGCTCAGGACCCTCCGAGTGGTCAACCAAGCACATCTAGCTTCATCCCCCCCCCCTCCTCGGAGAATCTCCCGGCCTCGGACCCCCCTTTGGGGTCCGATCCTCGCCCAGCTTAGAGCATTACGTCCTCTCTCTCGACCCCCTCGCGCCGATCTGCCCAAAAGCCCGTCAACAAAAGCTTACAGACTCAGAAGAAAGAACATTAATCCCCATTTGGTTTACAAAGGAATACCATTCTCGTTATCAGTAAATTAGCATTCCTGCTAGTTAACAAAAAGAAGAAACCCTCTTTACACTCTCCCTCCACCAAATAAAAGTCATGTCCTCATGACTACTAAATAACTCGCCACCTTTCCTGCCAACACACCGTAACCCAAGCACAAACAGTGACATCTTCTCCCCACACAGTAACCCTCACGCCCTGTTTTTCAGGCGCTACTTAGGCCAACTATCTGGGAGTTCCCTAACCCTTCTGAGACCTCCGTACCCCCTCACCTAAACCCTTCAGGCTCGGACACAACTGGGGATACCTTGGGCCCACTACCAACTCCTCTCTCAACCTCTCACTCATGCCCCACACTGCACACAGCTAACCCTCCCCGCTACACCTGACTCAATGGGAGAAGGGCCAAAGGTCTCTTCCTCAATCGAGGGAAAGTCAGCAAAAGGCAGCATGTACCACACATCCAGCACATCATCCATCGAATCTGTATTCTTCCTCATTCCTGTGATCGGTAGCTGCTGTTTGATCTTCTCCAAACGGAAACACATGGCCTGCACTGCTCCCGCAGTCTCTTCAGCCTCCTGTTCAGTATTCACTGCACTTCTCTCCAGCTTTTTCTTCCTCATGACTTCTTCCAGATCAACTTTCAGGTTTTGCACTTCATTTGAACTGTCGATGGTCATCTTCAGGTTCCCTTCAAGCTTCCGCTTCTCTCTTCTGAGATTCGTCTGTAATTTCTTCATCTCTGCAAACTCCCCTCTCCGGGTTCTCAGTTTGCTATTACCCTCAGTCAGACAACTTTCTTCATTCTCTCCAACTTGTAAGTCTTCCGAATGGTTCCAGATCACTTTCTCCAGTCTCTCCGTCTTCATATCAAACTTGATTCCGTAGAGACAGTCTCTCATGAGCTGCGACCTTCGCCAGCCCTGGCACGTGTCCCGAAAACACTTTAACTCGGTAGTTCTCAGCTGCTCCTGCAACGACCTCACTTCATATTCTCCTGAGGCAAATCCAAATACCAAGAGATCATCCACATACACCAAAACTCCAAACGCCTCCACATCCCCTATGGTCTTCCACCTGCCCCGCAGGAAGGTTGCAAGGGCTCCAGATATGCCCTGTGGCATCTTTTCGGACCCGAAGACTCCTAGGGAATTTATAACGGCCGTCTTCTCCTTGTCGGCCCCACTCATCGGGATCTGGCAACATCCACTCCTCAGATCCAGCACCTTAAACCACTTCACACCACTCAGACAGGCCATCGCCTCTCTGGCCCTCAGGGCCATATTCTGGTCACTGACAGTGCGCCTCTTCAACGCAATATAATCCATACACACACTGCCTACATCTTCCACGGCTGTAGGGGCCAGTCGCCGCAACCTCTCTCTCTCCGAGGTGTCTTCAGCAGTCAACTCCCCTCCCTCGTGGTATTTCGCAGCGTCCACTAAGAGGGTCTCACCGTCAGATACTTCCCCCAGGCCGTACCACCACTGGCTCTTGTTTGAATTCGGTATCAGCCCAATGCTGCTACACACGTCCACACAAGCAGCTCGAAACTCTGGGTGCATCGACAATGCCTCCAAACAACGCTCACCCGCCTCCTCCGGGCAGGCCCCCAAGCGCACCAGCAGGATTTTGGTTCTCTCTAGAACAGAAACGCTGCCCGTCTCAACAGGGTCCGGACACATCAGCATTAACAATTCATGAACCTCAGTCTCCTCCACATTTGCCTCTAAGAACTCCATTTTCACTGACCAACAACCGTTGTCTGGATAATCACCGGCACTGGTACCCCGAATCTCCAGTGTCCTCAATGTTGTCAAGGGTAAATGCTTCCAATAACGGTTATGAAACAAACTGTACAGCAACTTCACCGGCGCCCCGGTGCCGAGGATGGCTTTAACTTGACTTCCATCCATCCGTAACAACACCTGTGCGCATGGCCCCTCTAAGCCTTCAGGAATAGGGTCTGTTCCTTTCGGGAGTTCCTTGGTACATTGCTGGGAACGCGCTCCCCCAGAGACCCCAAGCCGTTCCCCCACTGGGCCTCCTCTAAGTTTCCCGACACCTCTCGAATCAACGGAACAACTGATCCCCTTGACAGATCCCCTTGGCACCACAAGCAATTTATCTGCCCCCCTAGGCAAAAAGGGATACCCTAAAAACTTCCCACCAATCTCCTGCCACAGATATAATAAGCCCCCCAGCTGCGGCATTTGACTTCCAGTCGAACCACACGCATTTTCCCACACTTTCTCAGAACTGGCAGCGGTCACTTCGAGGTAATTGCGCCTGACAGTTCTAACAAAGTCACCAGCCCGCCTACTCAAACTTTCAACCCGTCCCTGTCGCTTTTCCTCAGCCAAGCACTGCCACTCACCCAACAACTGAGGGGTCCGCTCCGCCCACGCTTCCGCCCCTTTAGGGCTGGACATTATTCCAATAACTGGGTGGAGCTCACCACTGCTGAAACATCCCAACCTGATACTCCTCAATCTCCAAACAGTACGGACAACCCATGGTCTCACCACCATTTCGTCAGCACTAGTCGGAACTCGAACAACGACCTCGAGGCTACCAACAGCAACCACCCCACCCAACACACACACTGTGATAACCAGCAATCGCACACCCACAAAGGCACACCAGCTCTTCGCCGCAGACACAATTCAAAGAAGGTGATCACACAGCTTCCACAGAAATCAACCCCGGACGAGCACCCCACAATGTAACCCCCTGTGTCGCCTCAGGCTCTCTCAGCTCGTTCTCGTCTAGGGGGAGCAGCCTTCGGCCCCGCCAAACTGGGTAATCAGCTGGTGTGGATGCTGTGTGATGTCCCCGCCTCGCCCAAAACCAGACAGTACACCATATGCGATTAAATGAATACAATTTATAAAGGTTACTATAACTAAGTGATTAATAACGATACAGTATATATGAAGAGAAAATTAAAGAAAAGGCGCCAAACTTATCAAAGTCCAAACCACTTCGTGCACAACCGTTGGAGCTCAATTTCTGAAGTCTTCTGGCCACCATTCGATCCCCTCCGAACTCCTCGACTCGCAGCTCAGGACCCTCCGAACTCCTCGACTCTCCAAACAGCTCAGGACCCTCCGAGTGGTCAACCAAGCACATCTAGCTTCATCCCCCCCCCCACTCCTCGGAGAATCTCCCGGCCTCGGACCCCCCTTTGGGGTCCGATCCTCGCCCAGCTTAGAGCATTACGTCCTCTCTCTCGACCCCCTCGCGCCGATCTGCCCAAAAGCCCGTCAACAAAAGCTTACAGACTCAGAAGAAAGAACAGTAATCCCCATTTGGTTTACAAAGGAATACCATTCTCGTTATCAGTAAATTAGCATTCCTGCTAGTTAACAAAAAGAAGGAACTCTCTTTACACACGTAAATAAAACACTACAGCACAGTATTAGCCCTTCACCCCACGGTATTTAACCTACTCTAATATCAATCTGACCCTTCCCTCCTACATAGCCTTCCATTTTTCTATCACTGATGTGCCTATCTAAGTGTTTCTTAAATGTCCCTAACGCATCCACCTCCACCAAACCCCGAGGTAGCGCATTCTACACACTCATCAATCTCTGCCTTTTTACAAAAGAACAACCTACTTCTGACACCTGTGCTATAATTACCTCCATTCACATTAAAATTATGTCCCTTGTATTAGCCATTTCCACCCTGAAAAAAAGTCACTTCTCATCCTCCTATGCTCCAAAGAGAAAAAAACTAGTTCGCTCAACCACTCTAATCCAGGCAGAATCCGTGGAAATGAGCAGTCAACATTTCAGTCCTGACGAAGGGTCTCAGCCCGAAACGTTGACTGTTCGTTTCCAGGGATGCTGCCCGACCTGCTGAGTTCCTCCAGTGTGTTGTATGTGTTGATTTGACCACAGCATCTGCAATGTACTTTGTGTTTAGCATCCTGGTAAATCTTTTCTGCACCTTATCCTTGCTATAATGAGATGTCCATAACTGAACACAGCATTCCAAGTGTGGTCCAATCAGAGTTTTATAAAGCTTCAACATTACCTCACAGCACTTGAGCTCAATCTCCCAACTAACGAAGACCAACACACTTCATGTCTTCTTATCCCTATCAACTTGTGCACCAACTTTGAGGGATCTATGGCATGAATCCCAAGATCCCTCTGTTCCTCCACACTGCTAAGAATCCTGCCATTAACCCTGTACTCTGCCGTCAAATTTGACCTTCCAAAATGAATCATTTCACACTTTTCCAGGTTGAACTCCATCTGCCACTTCTCAGACCAGCTCTACAACCTGTCAATGTTCCATTGTAACTTACAACCTTCTGCACTGTCCATACCACCAACCTTTGTGTCATCTGCAAGCTTGTTAACCCCCCCTCCACCTTCTCATCCAAGACATTTATAAAAATTATAAAGAGTTGGGTCCCACAACAGATTCCTGTGGAACACTGTGATCACTAACCTCCAGGCAGAACATGCAATGTCTAATAAGCTAGCTATATTACTATCATTTTACTTGTGCTGTTTTTCTGCTGGATTAAGATTCATTGCTACATAATGCTCTGGCAAAATATTGACTAATGACTACTTAAATATGCTGCAGTATGCTAATATTCTTTTATTATTTTTCATTGTGCAGTCATGTACATGGTTTATAATGCTTTCTTTGAGTTTCTTTTTGTGTTATAATCATGCAGTGTCAGAAAAAGACAAAGTAACATTTAATCTAAACTGCTTAGTTTTCTCTTAGTTTCATTGAAATCCAGTGTCGTTGATCAGCCAGCTCTGTTGCCCTCTGTTTAAACATGTAGAATCATCACATAGGTTCACATTGCATATGTTTATCATCATTGCTGTTTTCACAACCTTCCATTGCTGGTAGTGTGTGCTATATCTTGCCACCCAATTCTTCAGTTTGATAACCTCATGAGCCAACATCTGATAGCGCACAAATAACTCACCTATCAGCAAAGAGACATAGACCAAGCAATAATGCTTCAGAAATGTACAGGGATAACCAAATTATGAGGAAGTACTTCTGTCAGTTAATGGCAAAGCACTGACTTAAAGAACTGTTTGTATTATACAGGTTAATTGATGTAGCTCGTAAGCTAGACAAGGCTGAACGGGAACCCCTATCAAGGTGTGCTTATTTTTTGAAGAAGCTGCAGCATCCTGGATATGCTGCAGAGACGTACATGAAGATGGGTGACCTGGAGGCTCAGGTTCTACTGCATGTGGAAACCAGGCATTGGGAGGAGGTGAGAAAGTTTGCCGGCAGAAACAATTAAATTAACAATATTTACAATACATTTTCCAATCCCTGTGTACAGAATTCTCACGATGGTCTAAGTTTGTTTGACAGTGAAAGATGTCACAGTGTGATATAGAATGGTAATAGGTTCTAAGGCCTTGCTGACCTTTACACACACTAATCTCATTTTATCCTCCTATCAGCATTCCCAGGTTCTACACCTTACGGACAGCTTATGCAAGCCAATTAACCATATGCCTCTGAGATGTGGGGGTAAACTGGAGCCACCCCAGGGAGAATGTGAACATCCACTGTCAGGATCAGATCCCTGTCGTGGCAGCTGATATAGTAGCTCTGCAGATGGAGCAGTTGGTGACCAGTGGTGTTCTACAGGGATCTGTTCTGGGACCCCTGCCCTGAGATTTTTATAAATGGCTTGGATAAGTCAGTTTACTGATGACACAAAGGTTGATGCTGTTGTTGATAGTGCAGATGGTTGTTGTAGGTTACAGTGGACAATGACAGGATGCAAAGCTAGGCTGAGAAGCGGTAGATGGAGTTCACTCTGGAAAAGTGTGAAGATGAGCTCTGAAGGTCAAACTTGAAGGCAAAATACAAGGTTAGTCACAGAATTCTTAACAGTGTGGAGGAACAGAGGGCTCTTGGGCATAGATAAAGTGGATAGCCAGAGACTTTTTTCCCAGAGCAGAAATAGCTAAAACGAGAGTGCATAATTTTAAGGTGATTGAAGGGACAGTATGGGGGAAATGTCAGAGGTAAGTTTCTTTTACACAGAGTGGTGGGTGCTTAGAATGTCCTGCCAGGATTGGTGGTAGAGGCAGATGAATTAGGAACTCTGGGATAGGCATAAAGATGAGCAACAAATAGATGAGTGTGGAAGGTGAGAGTTAGATTGATCTTTCTGTTTGGTACACCAAAGGGTCTATACTGTGACATTTTAGCAATGTGCTACACACAGCGCTGAAATAACGACACGCAGTTGGTAAGTCGTTTGGAGACTAGTTTATTCAAACTTCGCGGCACTGGCATTTAAATCCCTAGCACCCGCCCTCTCTAGGCGGAAATGACGTCAGAGGTACATTACCAAAGTCCCCCCGCATGCTGGCTATTTGTGAGCCAGTTCGCCTGCGCAGAAAATGGGTCGCCACATAACCCCTCCCGTCCCCAGAACAGACGATACACCCCCCCCCCCCCCCCCAATGTCCACAATCTGGATCAGCCTCTGTTTAGGAGGTCTGCCTCTGCGCCGCGGTGCCCAAACCTCCACCGGCTCCACATGGGCTGGTTTGAGTTGGTCCATCGTGAAAACCTCCTCTCTCTCCCCAGTGTCCAGAACGTACGTGGACCCGTTGTTGTTGATCACCTTGAATGGCCCCTTGTACACCCACTATAGTGGTGCCCGGTGTCCGCTCCTTCGTACAAACACAAACTTACAGTTCTGCAGGTCTTTGCGTACATGGGTCGGGGTCCGTCCGTGCTTTGAAGTTGGTACGGGAGCCAGTTTGCCGAGCCTTTCATGTAGCCTGTCGAGGACAGGCATTTGGAGGAACTTGAACAGGCCGAACAGGGTGATGAGTGCTGTTTTGAGGATGTCTTCAGGGTGCACCGGTATTTGATGGTGTCCCCGGACGAGGTCTACTTTGGAAAAGATTCTTGCCCCGTGCAGGTTTGCTGCAAAGTCCTGTATGTGCAGCATGGGGTAGCGGTCTGGAGTGGTAGCCTCGTTCAGTCTGCGGTAGTCGCCGCATAGTCTCCAACCCCCGGCTGCTTTGGGCACCATGTGCGGGGAGGAGGCCCATGGGCTGTCTGACCTCTGTATGATCCCCAATTCCTCCATCCTCTTGAACTCCTCCTTCGCCAGGTGGAGCTTTTCCGGGGGGAGCCTTTGTGCACGGGCATGTAGGGGTGGTCCCTGGGTCGGAATGTGGTGCTGTACCCCATGTCTGGGCATGGCTGCCATGAACTATGGTGCCAGAATTGATGGAAAGTCCACCAGGATTCTGGTGAATTCGTTGTCCGACAACGTGATGGAGTCCAGGTGTGGGGCCGGCAACTTGGCTTCACCCAGGGAAAATGTCTGGAAAGTCTCGGCATGTACCAGTCTTTTCCCTTGCAAGTCGACCAGCAGGTTGTGAGCTCGCAAGAAGTCTGCCCCCAGGAGTTGTTGGGCCACCGCGGCCAGTGTGAAGTCCCACGTGAACCAGCTGGCGCCGAACTGCAGCTGCACTGTAGGTCCGTATCATGCTGCCATTTGCGGCCCTCAGGGTGGGTCCTGGCTTCCTGTTGCGGATGTCGTACCCCGTCAGGGGCAAGACACTGATCTCCACTCCGGTGTCGACCAAGATTGTTTGTCCCAGACGTACAAGAGGCTGTCCTGATGGCCAGCCGCCATAGTCATTAGCGGCAGCTGGCCCTGGCCCTTGCAGGGCGGGCGACAATGGCTGATAGAAACACCACTGTTCACTGGTCTCCTTACTCCTGCCTCTGTGTTGTGTGCGCCCCCCTGCCGGGTCTGGTCTGGTCTGCTGTTGGGCGCATGGCCTGGTAATCTGACGGACGGACGCCACACTCTCCCTCTTGGCTTTTCACAGCACGTCTGCCCAGGCCGCCACCTTCCAGGGGTTGCTGAAATCTGCATCGGCCAGCTGCAGATGTATCTCCTCAGGCATTCGCTCTAGGAACACTTGCTCAAACATGAGGCAGGGCTTGTGTCCATCAGCCAGGGACAGCATCTCGTTCATCAATGCTGACGGCAGTCTGTCTCCCAAACTGTCCAGGTGAAGCAGGCGAGCACCCCACTCATGCCGTGAGAGGCCAAAGGTCCCAATGAATGCTTCATATTTGCCTTCTTCCGGGGGCGACTGTATGAAATCCGATAACCTGGGCAGCCATCTCCTTGTCAAGGGTGCTCACCACGTGGTAGTAACGTGTAGAATCAGAGGATATTTGCCGAATCTGGATCTGGGCTTCTGCTTGGCTAAACCAAACGCGTGGTCGCAGCGTCCAGAAAGTCGACAGTTTTAGTGAAACTGTGTGAACAGATGAAGAGTCGATCATCTTTGGTCCAAATCCCGTTTGGACCATCAGGGTCACCGATGTAGCGATGTGCTACACACAGCGCTGAAATAATGACACGCAGTCAGTAAGTTGT
Source organism: Hypanus sabinus (assembly GCF_030144855.1). Lineage (NCBI taxonomy): Eukaryota > Metazoa > Chordata > Chondrichthyes > Myliobatiformes > Dasyatidae > Hypanus > Hypanus sabinus. The sequence continues at coordinate 58,667,054 of NC_082724.1, read as the reverse complement.
TTGGAGACTCGTTTATTCAAACTTTGCGGCGCTGGCATTTAAATCCCTAGTACCCGTCCTCTCCGGGCGGAATTGATGTCAGAGGTGCATTACCAAAGTGTTCCCCCGCACGCTAGCTATTTGTGAGCCAGTTCGCCTGCGCAGAAAGTGGGTCGCCACAACATATTGTTTTATGTACTATCTATATTGCTGTGCCATGCAAGATGTTAAATATTTGAGAATATCTAATTTTAAAAGGTGCAAAAAATATCAAAGTGTGAGCAGTTATTTCAAATTCATATCCATACAATATCTGTAAACAACTGAAATATTACACACATGCCACAGGGTGGCGTATGAGTTTCAGAAACGTAGATTTGCTCTGCACATGGATACTGTGACATTGTGAAAGGAGTTCATGAAGATTTTCTCTGTTCGGTGTGTCTAGTAAAAGATCATAGTAGATCTTTGAACAAGTTACAAAGCCTCTATAGACCACACAGTTCCCCAGAACAATGCTCCCTTACTAACAAAATTTACCAATCTTGAATATTCCAATTCGACAATTGATGTCAGTTTTAGTCCTTCTTCTGTAGTCCACTTATGCAAGTGGGGTGTTCTGGATGGACAGCTGCTGGTCAGCTTTCCAATACATAGTGTTGAGACAGAGTGTATTGCTCAATGAAGGATGTTTTTTTTCTGTTCTTACGATTTGCTTTTCTACTATCCAGGCTTTCTCCTTGGTAGAAAAGCATCCAGAATTCAAAGATCTTGTGTACGTGCCTTATGCGCAATGGCTGGCAGAAAACGATCAGTTTGAAGAAGCCCAAAAAGGTGAGATCATCATTAGCCAGGATGAAATTGGTGCAAATTCTGAGATTCATCACGGTCAGATAATAGAACTCAGTGATGGCACAGTAGTGCAGCAATTAAATTCTGCTACCATGCAGCTCCAGGGAATTGGGCTCACAGTGGTTAGTGCAATGCTATTACAGCTTTGGGTGTCAGAGTTCAATCCGAACAACCTCTGTAAGGAATTTGTACATACTCCCTGTGAAAGACATACCATTTATTTGGTTAATTGGTCATTGTAAATTGTGACACGGTTAAGTCAGGGGTTGTTGGGTGACATGGCTCAAAGGGCAAGAAGGGCCTATTCCACGAGGATTATTTTTTAAATGAAATAAAAAATATATATTAGGCATGTGTAAAGTGTGCACATTGCTTGTGACTGTTCATTCTCTCCAGATGCTCGTTTTTTTTTAAGGATTATAGGGGTCAGCACAACATGGAGGGCTGAAGGGCCTGTACTGTGCTGTAGGGTTCTGTGGTTTCCTTCTATTTCCCAGAGGTGCGCTGGTAGGCAAATTGGCTGAATTAAACCCCCCCCCCCCCTTTAGAGTAATAATGTACAGGATTTTTATTTAGAGTTACGGCACGGTAAAAGGCCCTTCTGGTCCAAGAGCTCATGCTGCCCAATTACGCCCATGTGGCTAATTTACCTATAAATACTGTATGTTAATAGAATTTGGGGGAAAAACCAGAGCACCTAGAGGAAACCCACACAATAATGGGAAAACTCCGAAACTCCTTACAGACAGCAGCAGAATTTGAGCTTATGTTGCTGACACTGTAATCGCATTATGCTAATCACTACACTGCCCTGTTACCCCCTAAAGAGGATTTGATGGACATATGTGAGAGAAAACAAGTTGCAGGAATAAGGGGGGAGGGGAGTGAGATAGATGTTTCCAATGGGCCACTGGCCTCTTCCTGTGTTGTGTATATATAACAAAGTAACAGCTTGGGTGCACATTCAGCAATTTCCCTGAGAAAGTCTGTTTGCCAAAATGTGTTTCTTCCCATGGGGAACAGGAACTACTGGCATGTGAAATTTAATAGAAAACAGCACAGATATTGGAATTCTAAAACAAAAACACAAGATGTTGGAAATACTCAGCAGGTCTGGCCACATCTGTAGAAAGAGAAATTATTAACATTTAAAGGTGAAGGAGCATCATCAGAATTGGGAAGGAGACAGAGAAAGTTTGTTAAGCTGAAAGTGGGATGTGTCTGATGGTAAAGTTAGGGTGACCATGTATCTTTGGCATATTAGACGTGTACTCCACTGTAAAGACCGACACAAAATAGTCGTTAAATGCCTCAGCCATTTCCTTATCACCCAATATCAATTTCCCCTTCTTGTCTTCCAAGGGACCTACGTTGACTTTAGCTACCCTCTTCTGCTTTATATATTTATAAAATCTTTTGCTATCCGTTTTTATATTTTGTGCTAATTTACTTTCATACTTTATCTTCCCTTTCCTTTTTTCTTGCTTAGTTGTTCTTTATTGCTTTTTAATGTTTTCCCAATCCTCCAGTCTCCCATTACTCTTTGCGACTTTGTACACATGAGCTTTTAATTTGATACTATTTTTTATTTCCTCAGTTATCCAAGGCTGGCTCTCCCCACACTTACTGTCCTTACTTTTGACTGGAATATACTTTTGTTGAGCACTGTGAAATATCTCTTTGAAAGTATTCCACTGTTCCTCAACTGTCCTACCAAATAGCCTGTGCTCCCAGTCCACATTAGCCAACTCCTCCCTCATCCTGTTGTAGTCTCCTTTGTTCAAGCATAATACACTATAGTTGTAACGTTCTCCTTCGCGTGTAACTGATAACGCCGAATTTAACGTCGAGATAAACCAGTTAATAAGAACCAGATCGCAGTAAGATTAACCATTTACTGTTCACTCTTCACATTAACATATGGTGAAAACTGTTGATAAAACAATACAAGATTGATACAGTATTTGTTCCTTCCTTAATATCACATTTCAAGTGTAAATACTTGCAAAGGTGACTATAACTACATTACACTAAGGTGCAGTATACAGGGAGAGTTTACCTGCTCCATTGACTACTTTAAATACACTTCCATGCAAACTATCCGCGACTCTTTAACTAACGAAAGCATAAACATTATCTACCGTCGTTACTTCTAACAGGATCGGCATTAACATCTTAGTTCAATATATCGATTATCTATTAACTTACAGCGTTGCTCTCACTGTGATTTCTCATGCCTGCAAAACTACTTCTGCTCAGGTGTGCCTCGTGGTAAGCCCCCACCCTCGCGCTGATTTCAAACCGGTGTTTTCCCACAAGACGCGGCGAAACCGGATGTGACGTCATCGCATGCCGATATATTTTACATGCAATGAATATACTTTAAACACTTCTAATTCTAACTAGAAAATACTATTGAATGAATTACTAAGCGAAAATATTATAAACTAAATAACTGTCGTAAAGACAGCACACTCCCCGCTTGACCTTCGTAAGGTCACAATGAGCAGAGTACAAAACTTAGTCTCTTAATCAGTCATTGGGTAGAAGTAGAATAACTTCTGTAACTGGCCCTTGGTAAATTTTCACATCGCCTTGGTCGGTAGTCTTCAATTCGATCTTCCTGACATGTCCATCCCCGCTAGGGAATGTAGCAGTGATTCTGGCCGTTGGCCAGATTCCTGTGGGGTTCTGTCCACTTTTGTCTCTGTTGCAACAAAGGTAGATATTTTTGTCTCCAGCGAGGCCAGAACTGATTTGCCAGAGCCTGGACTTGTCTCCATTGCTTTGTGTACAAATCCTTGTCTGAGAAGTCTCCTGGTGGAGGAGGTGCTCCTGCCTTCTGCGTAAGGAGCGTTGATGGCGAAAGTATAAAGGGGTTTTCTGGGTCAGAAGACACAGGTAGGAATGATTGTGCGTTTATAATGGCTGTGACCTCTGCCATTAGGGTGCACAGTACCTCGTGGGCCAATCGGGTGCGTTGCTGCATCTCAGGTTTCCTTTTCTGGGTTTTCCGTAAGGACGTGAACCGTTTGACTGCCTGCTCTTTGTTATCTGGTGAGCGCTGGCGTGGTTCTCTGAAAGGCAATGGGGCAACCCCATTATTTGCTTCATCTCTGAAGACCTTGGTGTCTTTGGGTTTTAAAGAAATGGTATCTTGAGCTGATTGTGCAAGTTTGTTTCCGTGCTCGGTTTGAACGAAAACTGACTGACCTAGCGTCTCGTCGGTTACTTTACGCTTGGTAATGTCTTGTTGTGCTTCTTTAGGGTACACCTCAATGAGGCAGATCTCGGAACAAGAACGGCTTGACTGAGTTTGACCGCAAACTTCTGTACAGTTCGAGCTGACAATTGTTGTCCTGGAGTGAACCTCTCCCTCCCCGCCGTCCTGTTGTGGGGGTGAAGGAGCGTTGTCGGTTCTTTCATTCTTGACTTCATCACGGAGCCGTGAGGGTAAATTTCCTTCCTCGTATGGATGTGATGCAATCGTGACTCTCTGAGGTTCCTCGTAGCTGGGGAAGTTATCGAATACGTATGGAGAGGGGAGACGAGCCTGCCTGTCTATTTGATATTGTACATAGTCGCTTGTGCGTTCCAGTCTGGTCCTTTCTAAAGTAGATCTTACTTCGGTCAGATCACGCGACCCTTCAGCTTCTTCTATGTACTTTGCTTCCGCCATGGCAGCTTCTTCTTCTCTTTCTAGCTGCAGCACTTGCAACTCTGTCGATATTTTTGCCATTTCCAACTGGGTTTCGGCTTCTCTGGCAGCCTTTTCTTTCTGGATTTCGGCTTCTCTGATGGCCCTGGCAGCCTTTTCTTTCTGGATTTCGGCTTCTCTGATGGCCTGTTCTTTCTGGATTTCGGCTTCTCTGATGGCCTGTTCTTTCTGGATTTCGGCTTCTCTGATGGCCTGTTCTTTCTGAATTTCGGCTTCTCTGGCAGCCCTTTCTTTCTGGATTTCGGCTTCTCTGGCAGCCTTTTCTTTCTGGATTTCGGCTTCTCTGGTGGCCAGTTTCATTTTCAAAACTGCTTCTTGTCTGGCGTAACGCAGTCGCACCTTGGCGGCTTCTGCCTTGGCTCTTGCCTGGGTGGACTTACTTGATGTCGGTTTACTGCCCTTGTCACTGGGCGCCATTGACTTGATCCCGGATCGAGCTGACATTGCAGCACTTGGAACACCTGATAACGCCTGGGTGGGCTTACTTGATGTCGGTTTACTGCCCTTGTCGCTGGGCGGTGTCGACTTGATGCTGGATTGAGCTGACATTGCAGCACTTGAAACACCTGATAATGCCGCTTTTTCACTGTAACGTTCTCCTTCGCGTGTAACTGATAACGCCGAATTTAACGTCGAGATAAACCAGTTAATAAGAACCAGATCGCAGTAAGATTAACCATTTACTGTTCACTCTTCACATTAACATATGGTGAAAACTGTTGATAAAACAATACAAGATTGATATAGTATTTGTTCCTTCCTTAATATCACATTTCAAGTGTAAATACTTGCAAAGGTGACTATAACTACATTACACTAAGGTGCAGTATACAGGGAGAGTTTACCTGCTCCATTGACTACTTTAAATACACTTCCATGCAAACTATCCGCGACTCTTTAACTAACGAAAGCATAAACATTATCTACCGTCGTTACTTCTAACAGGATCGGCATTAACATCTTAGTTCAATATATCGATTATCTATTAACTTACAGCGTTGCTCTCACTGTGATTTCTCATGCCTGCAAAACTACTTCTGCTCAGGTGTGCCTCGTGGTAAGCCCCCACCCTTGCGCTAATTTCAAACCGGTGTTTTCCCACAAGACGCGGCGAAACCGGATGTGACGTCATCGCATGCCGATATATTTTACATGCAATGAATATACTTTAAACACTTCTAATTCTAACTAGAAAATACTATTGAATGAATTACTAAGCGAAAATATCATAAACTAAATAACTGTCCTAAAGACAGCACAATAGTTTTAGATCTAACTATTTCATTTTCCATCCGTATACGAAATTCAATCATACTGTGATCACTCTTTCCAAAAGGATCTCTGACTACAAGATTGTTAATCTTACCTGTCGCATTGCACAGGACGAGGTCTAAAATTGCATTTTCCCCTGTATGTTCACCAACATGCTGCTCAAGAAAGCCATCACGGATGCATTCTATGAAGTCCTCCTCAAGACTTCCTTGACCAACCTGATTCACCCAATCTATGTGGAAGCTAAAATCCCCCATGACAACTGCCATTCCATTCTTACAAGCCTCAGTTATTTTTTGGTTATCAGAATATAACCAGAGAATAGAAATGGGCAGAGAGCAGTGGGATAGCGGCGGTGTGGTAGGGGCTGGTGGAGATCAGAGCAGACATGGTTAGGACAGGTGGAGAGAAGGGAGTGAGAGGAGAAGGGAGTATGGGGCAAGTGGAAAGGACTGAAGATATTTCAGTGACTTAAACAGCACATGGTGAGATTCAAAACGCATTTATTATCAAAGCACACGTGTCACTATATACAACAATTAGATTAATTTTCTTGCAGGCATACTCAATAAATCTAATAGCCATAATAGAATCAATGAAAGACTGCACCAACAGGGCAGATAGCGACCACAATAGATGAAGAATCCTTGAAAGTGAGTCCATAGGTAGTGGGAACTGTTCAGTGATGGGCTAAGTGGTTATCCCCTCTGGTTCAGGAGCCCGATGACTGAGGGATAATAATTGTTCCTGAACCTGGTGGTGTGAGACCTGTACCTTCTTTCTGATGGCAGCAGCAGGAAGAGAGCATTACGTGGGCGGTGAGGAGGGAGGGAGGTTGGGGAGGTCATTGATGATTGATGCTGCCTTTCCACGACAACGCATCATGTAGATGTGCTCAATTGTGGGGTCTTTACCTGTGATGGACTGGATCTACCTTTTGTAGGATTTTCGATTCAAGGGTATTAGTGTTTCCATACCAGGCTGTGATGCAGCCAGTTGTATACTCTCCGCCACGCATCTGTAACTTTACTAACTTCTACAGATGTCATGCCAAATCTTCACAAACTCCTAAGGAAGTAGAGGTCCTGCCAAGCTTTCTTTGTAATTACAGCCAGGACAGGTTCTCTGAAATGATAACACAGAGCAATTTAAAGTTGCTAGTGCTCTGCACCTGGGGTTCCCTGATGAGGATTGGCTCATGGACCTTCAGTTTCCTCCTTCTCCTCCTGATGCTTAGTCAGCTCCTTGGTCTTAATGACATTGACTTGTTATTATGGCACCGTCAGCCAGATTTTCAATCTCCCTCCTGTATGCTACTTTGTCACTAACTTTGATTCAGCTTACATTAGTGGTGTTGTCAGCAAACCTAAATAAGACAGTGGCGCTATGCTTAGCCACACAGTCATAAGTGTAAAGTGAATAGAGCAGGGGCTAAGCACACAGCCTTGTGGTGTACCAGTGCTGATGGAGATTGTGGAGGACATGTTGTTACCAATTCAAACTGACTGGGGTCTGCAAGTAAAGAAATCAAGGAAAGGAAGGTGATGGAGTTGTTATATATAAATATATAATTTAATATAAACATGAAGTTCTGCAGGTGCGGAAGTCCAGTTAAAAATGGCACTGGTCATGACCAGCGATATCAGTGGCAAAAAAAAAAACAAAATAAGCTGCTAAATACCTTATTAATAACAAACACAGGAAAATCTGCAGATACTGGAGATCCATAGCAATGCACACAAAATACTGAAGGAACTCAGCAAGCCAGGCAGCATCTATGGAAAAGCATTTTGTGTGTGTGTTGCCTTATTAAAAACACTATTAAAATGATCAACGATAACAATGGAGAGGCAAGAGGTGGCAATGGTGGAGGCAAAGGTGAGAAATGTGAGGCAAGAGGTGGCAGAAGCAGGTATGCAGGGATGGCGCTGTTGAGGCAAGCAAAGATATAGGTGGTGTCAAAAGAGAATAGAGGCGTCCCCAGGAGCGAGGGAAGGCCCAATGTCTGATCAATTTATGCACTGGGCCAAATTGAAAAAGGTCAGGTATAGGCCGAATTGTGGCGACATTATTCAGACCCAGTTGGTCCAAGACCAAGGAGCAACGTGATGTTTAGACAATTTAAGCACTGGGCTAGGTTGAAAATGTCAGGGTGTCAGGAACGGAGGAGAAGCGAGGCTCGATTCTTCTCGCTGTTCTGCAAGGTTTACTCAGTTCTGTGCTGAACTGAGACTGTGGCCTGCTCTGGCTGCAGCGAAGCCTGGCCTCGTGTCTGTGGTTGTATAACCTTTACTCAGCTTTGTAACGAATGGAGCCTGTGGCCTGCTCCAACGATAGTGAGCCTGTATACATGACTTAGGTAAAACTTCAGTTCTGAAGCTCAGTTTTGTTTGCATGATTTGCTTTTTCTTGCTCTCTCTCTGCATTGTGTGTTTGACTTTTTTAATGGGTTCTTTTGAGGTTTCTTTGTCTTGTGGCTGCCTGTAAGGAGGTGAATCTGAAGGTTGTATGATGCGTACATACTTTTGATAATATGTACTTTGAAATGTTGAGCAACACGCACAAAATGCTAGGGGAACTTAGCAATTCAGGCAACATTAATGGAGGGGAAGAAGTGTTAATTTTCTGAGCCAAGACCCCTTCATGACTAGAAAGGAAGGGGGTAGAAGCCAGAATAAGAATGTGAGTGGAGGGAGGAAGTATAAGCTGGCACGTGATAGGCGAGAACAGATGAGAGGTAAGATGGGTGGAGGAGGGGAGATGAAGTAAGAAGCTGGGAGGGGATGGTTGGAAGAAGGGTTAGCGCTGACGAAGAAGGAATCTTTTCAGCTTCATCCGCTTTCGCCGAACTGATATTGTAGCCACGGACACTCACAAGGCCCTAACTATGCCTGCTATTCATTAGCAACCTGCAAGAGTCCATGTTCCAAGCCTGCTCTGGTAACGATCCCCAACTCTTCCACCTCTACATTGATGACTACATTGGTGCTGCTACCTTCATATAAGTTTCTTCAAGTTTGACTCCAGTTTCCACTGGCCTGCAAATTTATTTGGTCAATCTCGATACTTACTTCCCTTTTCTCGATCACTCTGTCTCCATTTCTGGAGAAGGATTATCCACTGATATCTTCAACAAATTATGAACTCTCACAGTTGGCTTAACTGTACCTTTTCCCACTCTGTCACTTGTAAATATGCTATTCCTTACTTTCAGCTTCACTGTCACTAATGCATCTGTTCTCAGGATGAGGCTTTAATTCCAGAGCATCTAAAATGTCTCTTTTTTTTCCAAAGAATGAATTGCTGTTCCTCCACCATCAATGCTGCCCTCAAATGTATCTCCTCCATTTCTCGCACATCTGCCTCACCCCATCATTCAGCTGTCATATTAGGAATAGGCTTTCCGTTGTCTTTACCTAGTACCCCACAAGGCTCTGTACCCAGCACTTCCTTCTCTGTACCTCCCATCATCTCTAACGGGATCCTACCGGGTGGCATATCTTTGTCCACCCCTCCTCTCCACCCAACTCATTTGCTTTCTATAGGGTTTACTGTACATGATTCCCTTGTTCACTTGTCCTTTCTGACTGATCTCCCTCCTAGCACTTATCCCTGCAAGTGGGACAAGTGCTACACCTCTCTCACCACCATTCAGGGCTCCAAGTCCTTCCAGATGAGGCGACACTTCACCTGTGAATCTGTTGGGGTCACCTATTGTATACTGTGCTCCCTTTGTGTCCTTCTCTATGTTGGTGAGACCAGATTGGGGCTGACTTCGTCAAGCACCTCTGTTTGCCACAAAGCAGGGGCTCCCAGAGCCACCCATTTTAATTCAACTTCCCATTCCCATGCTGACATGTCTGTCTGTGGCCTCCTCTACTGCCATGATGATGGCCAAACACAGGCTGAAGAAGTCGCTCTTGGTATACTGTCTGGGTAGACAACAACCTGACAGCATAAACATGGATTTTCCAACTTCTGATAATTTTTCCTCCCTCCCTTTTTTCTTCATTCCTCATTCTGGTTACCCTCTCACCCCTTCTCAACACCCATGTCTCTCTCTAATTACACTCTTCCTTCCCTTTCTTCCATGCTCTATTGTCCTCTCCTATCAGACGACTCCTTCTTCAACTCTTTACCTCTTCCATCCTCACCACGCAGAACATGATTTCCTCTCGCTGCTGCCATCAGGAAGAAAGTACAAGAGCCTCAGAACTCACAGCATCAGGTTCAGGAACAGTTATTACCTGTTGACCATGGCTCTCAAACCAAAGGGGATGACTCAATGTCATTTGCTCCATCGTTGAAATGTCCCCACACCCTATGGACGCACTTTTAGAACATAGAACATAGAAAATCTACAGCACAATACCGGCCCTTCGGCCCACAAAGTTGTGCCGAACATATCCCTACCTTAGAAATTACCAGGCTTATCCATAGTCCTCTATTTTTTTAAGCTCCATGTATCTATCCAAATGACCCTACCGTATCCGCCTCCACCACCATTGCCGGCAGCCCATTCCACACACTCACCACTCTCTGTGTGAAAAACTTACCCCAGACATCTCCTCTGTACCTACTCCCAAGCACCTTAAACCTGTGCCCTCTTGTGGCAACCATTTCAGCCCTGGAAAAAAGTCTCTGACTATCCACACGATCAATGCCTCTCATCATCTTATACACCTCAATCGGGTCAGCTCTCATCCTCCGTCGTTCCAAGGAGAAAAGGCCGAGTTCAGTCAACCTGTTCTCATAAGGCATGCTCCCCAATCCAGGCAACATCCTTGTAAATCTTCCCTGCACCCTTTCTATGGCTTCCACATCCTTCTTGTAGTGAGGTGACCAGAACTGAGCGCAGTACTCCAAGTGGGGTCTGACCAGGGTCCTATATTACCTCTTGGATCCTAAATTCAATTCCAAGATTGATGAAGGCCAATACACCATATGCCTTCTTTTTTTGTCTTCTGATATTGTTAGGTGATCTACGGCCTTTTGCAAAACCCGTTTGATCCTCTTTTGTGATAAAAGGAGACACAGTTTCTAATCACAACGCTAAGGTTTTAGATAAGATTTTAAAGTCAACATTTAACAATGAAATAGGCCTGCAGGAAGCACAGTCTTCAGGGCTCTTTTCTTTTTTAAGAATTAGGGAAATATTAGCTTCTCTCAATGAAGATGGGAGGAGACCACAGTTAAATGCATGTTTGAACATGCTTAGCACAGGCTCTGATAATAGCCCGGTAACTCTTTATAGAGTTCAATAGACAATAGACAGTAGGTGCAGGAGTAGGCCATTTGGCCCTTCTAGCCAGCACTGCCATTTACTGTGATCATGGCTGATCATACACAATTAGTACCCCGTCCCTGCCCTCTCCCCATATCCCTTGACCCCACTATCTATAAGAGCTCTATCTAACTCTCTCTTGAATGCATCCAGAGACTTGGTCTCCACTGCCTTCTGGGGCAGAGCATTCCACATATCCACCACTCTCTGGGTGAAAAAGTTTTCCGTATCTCTGTTCTAAATGGCCTACCCCATATTCTTAAACTGTGGCCTCTAGTGCTGGACTCACCCATCAGCAGGAACATGCTTCCTGCCTCCAGCGTGTCCAATCCCTTAATAATCTTATATGTTTCAATCAGATCCCCTCTCATCCTTCTAAATTCCAGTGTATACAAGCCCAGTCGCTCCAATCTTTCAACATATGACAGTCCCGCCATTCCGGGAATTAACCTTGTGAACCTACGCTGCACTCCCTCAATAGCAAGAATGTCCTTCCTCAAATTTGGAGACCAAAACTGCACACAATACTCCAGGTGAGGTCTCACCAGGGCCCTGTACAGCTGCAGAAGGACCTCTTTACTCCTATACTCAATTCCTCTTGTTATAAAGACCAGCATGCCATTAACATTCTTCACTGCCTGCTGTACCTGCATGCTTGCTTTCATTAGCTGATGTACAAGAACACCTAGGTCTCATTGTACTTCCCCTTTTCCTAACTTGACTCCATTTAGATAGTAATCTGCCTTCCTGTTCTTGCCACCAAAGTGGATAACCTCACATTTATCCACATTAAACTGCATCAGCCATACATTTGCCCACTCACCCAACCTGTCCAAGTCACCCTTCATTCTCATAACATCCTCCTGACATTTCACACTGCCACCCAGCTTTCACTAGTGAGTCCATCAGGACCAGGGCCTTCCCACTATGGAGCTATCTCACAGCTTCTTGTATCTCATGTATAGATAATGGAACATTGAGTGAGGGACTCTTGTTCAAAAGAAATGCCTGGGAGATCTAAATTCCTGAAAAAGGTCTCCATCTTAGATTGTCCATCAACCATATGCCACCTTAACCACAGAGTCAACTTGCACAGCTGCTTTGAGCATCCTGTGGACTCAGACCCCAAGATCCGACTCCTCATCTCATGTTCTTGATATTTATTGCTTATTTATTTGTTATTATTGTTTCTTTCTTTATGTATTTGCACAGTTTGTTGACTTTTGGACACTGGTTGAAGCCCAAGTTGGTGAAGTCTTTCATTGATTCTGTTATGATTATTATTCTGCAGATTTAGTGAATGTGCCCGCAAGAATATGAATATCAAAGTTGCATATGTTGGCATAGAACCATAGAACATTACAACATAATACAGGCCCTTCAGCCCTCCATGTTGTGCTGACCCATATAATCCTTAAAAAAAAAGCACTAAACCCACACTACCCCATAATCCTCTATTTTTCTTTCATCCATGTGCCTGTCCAAGAGGCTCTTAAATACCCTTAATGCTTTAGCCTCCAGCACCATCCCTGGCAAGTCATTCCAGGCACTCACAATCCTCTGTGTAAAAAAAAACTTACCCCGATGTCTCCCCTAAACTTCCCTCCTTTAATTTTGTACATATGCCCTCTAGTGTTTGCTATTGGTGCCCTGGGAAAACAGGTACTGACTATCCACCCTAACTATGCCTCTCATAATCTTGTAGACCTCTATTAAGTCCCCTCTCATTCTTCTACGCTCCAAAGAGAAAAGTCCCAGCTCTGCTAACCTTGCTTCATATGACTTGTTCTCCAAAGCAGGCAACATCCTGGTAAATCTCCTCTGCACCCTCTCCATAGCTTCCACATCCTTCCTATAATGAGGTGATGAGAATTGAACACAATACTCTAAGTGCATTCTCACCAGAGATTTGTAGAGTTGCAACATGACCTCTCTATTCTTGAACTCAGTCTCCCTGTTAATGAAGCCTAGCATCCCATAGGCCTTCTTAACTACCCTATCAACCTGCGCAGCAACCTTGAGGGATGTATGGATTTGAACTCCAAGATCCCTTTGTCCATCCACACTATTAAGTAGCTGACCATTAATCCTGTACTCATTCTTCTGGTTTGTCCTTCCAAAATGCATCACCACACACTTATCCAGATTGAACTCCATTTGCCATTTTTCTGCCCAACTCTGCAGCCTGTCTATATCCTCTTGTAACCTTCAACAACCTGGAGCTCCATCCACAACTCCTTCAATCTTCAGGTCATCCGCAAACTTACTCACCCATCCTTCTGCCTCTGCATCCAGGTCATTTATAAAAATCACTAATTGCAGGGGTCCCAGGACAGATCCCTGCGGCACTCCACTAGTCACCGACCTCCAGGTAGAATACTTTCCTTCCACAACTACCCTCTGCTTTCTTCCTTTAAGCCAATTTTTTAATCTAAACAGCCAAGGTTCCACTTATCCCATGCCTCATGACTTTCTGGATGTGTCTCTCGTGAGGGACCTTGTCAAATGCCTTGGTAAAGACCATGTAGACCACATCCACTGCCCTACCCTCATCAATTTCTTTTGTTACCTCTTCAAAAAACTCAATCAGGCTCGTGAGGCATGATCTTCCCTTTACAAAGCCATGTTGACTATCCATGACTAGACTGTACTTCTCCAAATACTTGTAGATCCTATCCTTAAGAATCCTTTCCAGTAGTTTGCAGACCACTGACATAAGACTGACTGGTCTATAGTTCCCTGGTTTCTACCTATTACCTTTTTTAAACAAGGGAACTACATTTGCCATTGTCCAGTCCTCCGGCACTTCCCCTGTAGAGGTTTCAAAGATCATAGCTAATGCTCCAGCGATCTCTCAATTCCCAACTCTGGCATATATGTACTTTGTTAAAAAAAAAATTGCTTTGAACTTTGAACCTATCCTCTCCAGCTTCTTTATTCTCCATACCCAACCACCCACATTCCTTCTCACCTATCACCTTCCAGCTTTCATTCCTTCCTCCTCCCCCTCTACCTCTTATCCTGGATTCTGCCCCCTTCTTTTCTGATGAAATATCTCAGCCCAAAAACCTCCATAGACGCTGTCTGACTTGTTGAGTTATAATAGAACATTGAACAATGTTGAACAACAGGCTCTTTGGCCCACGATGTTATGCCAATTTAACCAACTTTAAGATCCTCCTTAGCCCTCCATTTTTTTATTTTGTTATCATCCATGTGCCTATCAGAGAGCTTCTTAAGTGCCCCTAATGTATCTGCCTCTACTACTGCCCCTTGCAGGGCATTCCACACACCCACCATTTTCTGCGTAAAGTAAAAAACAACAACAGCTTGCCTCTGACGTGCACCCTATACTTTTCTCCAATATCCTTAAAGTTAGCTCATGGTTCTTCCAGCATGTTGTGTTGCTCTAATGTAACATAACTTTAATTGATCAATTAATTAAATAGTGAAGAATAAATGCTTAAAACAGAATATTTCAGTTGCTGGAAATCAGAAATGAAGGTGGAAAGTCCAAGGAATTCTATTTGCTCTTCATTGGTTTCTTGTTCTCTATGTCTCCCTGCATGCTGTATCTCTAAATAAAAATAAATAAATAATATCAAGGTAGTGCAAAGGCAAAATACAGATTATTGTTCCAGTGAAAGTGCAGGTAGACAAATAAAGTGCAAAGGCACCATTAGGGAGAAAGTGAGATCAAGAGGTCCATTTTTGGTCATAACAGTGCAATAGAAGCTATCCTTGAGCTTGGTGGCACATGTTTCCAAGCTTTTCTCCCTTCTGCCCAGTGTAAGGGGGAGAAGAGAATGAGCAGGGTGGCTACTTCACAAAGTCACCAATTTCTCGCATTCTTGGGCAGAATAGTTGCTATATACTTAATTCGCATGAATAGGATGCTTTTTATGAAGAGAATATGTTAAGTTTCTTTACCCTTCTGAAGATGTAGAGGGACCAGAGAGCTCTCTTGGTCACAATATCTATATGGTTAGATGAGGACAAGCCACTAGTGATGTTCACTCCTAGTAACTTGAAGTTTTCAACCCTCCCAACCTCAGCATCATTGATGTGAATGTGAGTGTGTGCAATGCCTCCCTTCCTGAAGTTTATGACCAGCTCTTTAGTTTTGCTGTGCTTGAGGGAAATGTTGTCATGGCACCACATCACTAGCTTTCTATCTTCTTCCAGGCCTTCTGTAATCACCCAGGGAACTCTTCACCTACTGTGGTTACCTGAGTCAACAGTATGCTCAGCCCCAGTGTGGACTTGTGCCATCCACTGTTGCACATTTCCCTTTCCCTAATATACAGCAATATGTACCTAAGGTTTCCTGCCTGAGTAAGGGTTATTGAGCAGTGCCAGGAGTACTTGCCATTCCTGTCCTACAGGGCAAGAGGTTGTCACCTGTCTCTGGAGTCTTACTGCTACAAGTCTCATAAAGGTTTCTGCAATGTCTCAAGGGCGAGGTCCATTGGTTGGTGAATCAGCAGGGATGTCCCCTTGCTCCCCCCCACAAAAAAAAACTCCTCTCCCTTTTTATTTTGACAATGATCTTTCCATAAAGCATACAAGGCAACAGTGGGTAACACATCCAGTCATTCCTTTGGGATGTCTGCCTTGACCAGGGCCAAAATGTCTCCTTATAGTTTAGGCAGGAACCCCTCCCTTCTGCTTCTCTATCTTCCTCACTCAGCTACAAGCCCCACCTATATGTGCCAAACTCACCAAGAGTTTGATAGCCCCTACTGTCCTCCCTTCCTAAAAGGAGCAGTTTTATTTCTTTCAGATGCGGACCTGCCATTTTTACTAGATACCTTACCTTCCATAGTTGAGGTGAAGCTTTGATCCTCTGGTAGGCCATCCACACCCTTATAAATCCCAGTGATCAGGGCCCAAGGAGAGAGCCTTAGTCCACTCCTCTGCTCTGTTCACTCTTCTCAAGACTTTAAATCCCAGTCTAACAGGGAGGGATGCTTATCCTTTACCATTGCAGCTATTCTCTCCCACAAACATTATTCCTCCTTACCCATTCCCCCATAGGGCATTGTTTATCTCATGGTTTGATGACATTCCTCCCTCCTGGTTGGATAAGATCACTCCACTCTCTCCGAATCCTATATTCTTTACAGCCATACCGCTAATGGTCATCTGATTTCTGTCTGTACCGATACCCCAGCTCTACCAATTCCTTGGAGGAATAGTCCCTAGTTATCAGTGGGTTGGTCACCGTTATGGGTCTCCACTTGTACTTTTCCTCTAGTAGGTGGTTGACACATTAACCTGGAGTACCGGATTGTACAGGAGTGCCAGGAGATCCTGAGGGTGCTTGGAGAGCAAGATTGGTCAGAGTAAGTTTCTGTAGATGTAGTAACCCTAGTTGGGCTTTCGAGAGCTGGGGGGCATATAGACTTTTCACCCTCTCATCCTGAATCTCCCCATCAAACCAAATATTAGCATCCCAGGTATTTGGGTCATTACTCCATAAGATCGCCCTCCATTGGTTCCAGTCATCAATTAGCCCTTTGTGCTGCTTCCTGCTATCAGAACTTGGCCAGGTGGCAGGCAATTTTGACAGTTTTTTCCTCCATCTCCTCAGCCCAGGACTGCGCCGACAGGGTCATGCAGCACTGATTCAGTACTCCACTTCATTTTTAAGATACCCTATTTCCTGTTTTTTCTGAGAGATTGTCTAGTTTATAATGTTGTTGCTTTAGAATGGCCAATGGCGGGCTCCCCCTCTTGTTTGGGAACCCTAACCCATTTAGTACAGACACGAGAAGGTGTCCAATCCACCATCTTGTTCATCCAATCCACTGGTGCACCATGATCGGCCAGCAACTTGGCCAGGCTGCCAAACCCCACATATTGGCAAACTCAGTATTCTTCACATGGGTGTGGTCTTCCTTCTTCCTCTAACTTCTAAACTTTCTATTGTAACTGCCAGATACTTTGCCGACTACAAAATGTTTTGTAAAAAAAAAAGTTCTCGTATTTAACTTGATGAAACAGAAAGACACAAACCCCAAGTATCTACTTAGAACGGAATAGAGCAAGCATTAAAATACTTATCTAGGCGAGTGCAGGTCCCTCTCACTGTAGGTTCTGTTCTCCCGTGGCACTATTCACAACCAGCCCATCGGTGAAGTCCTGAAAAACGCCAATCAAGGCCCCCGACTGCTCTACTTTTATACCTTTTCCATTGATATGAAATGCTGCAGTAAATGGACCAACACATAGCACCATCTCAAACCACCGAGCCAGAAATAATCATCACCTGTCACACTTCACAAGTCCCACCCCCATGTTTATCTAGCATTCATGTTCCCATAGCTATCCCCACAGTTCTGCTTCTCATGGTGTGTTCCCATAGAAGTAACCAAAGCTCCTGCAGCCAGTTCTGTTACATTCAGGGTCACAGTGGTAGTGAGACATTTGACTAAGCATAAAGGTTAACAATACAACAGGCAAGGTTTATTCCTTGGAATGTAGAAGACTGAGAGGTGATCTTATAGAGATGTACAAAATCATGAGGGGCATAGGGTGAGTGCATTCAGTCTTTATCCCCGGGGTTGCAGGAAAGAGGGCATAGGTTTAAGGTGAGAGGGAAAGATTTAATAGGAACTTGAGAGACAACACCATTTATGCAAAGGCAGTTATGTATGTGGAATGTGCTGAGGTAAATACAGTAAGTTTTTTTAAAAAACAGCTCAGACAGTATAGGAAAGATTTAGAATCATATGGGCCAATTTCATGAGATAACTTGTTCATCATAGGCCATTTGGGCTCAAGTGCCTATTTCCATGCTGTATAACTCTATCACTTTTTGACTGTTTTGGTTTCCATATCCAAGTAAAGATAAGCTTCGAAAGAAGGTAGCAGAGGTCCAATAGACTGATTTAACCAGATAGAAACATAGAAAACATACAGCACAATACAGGCCCTTCAGCCCTCAAAGCTGTGCCGAACATGTCCCTACCATTTCTAAGCTCCATGTAGCCATCCAGGAGTCTCTTATAAGAATGTATCGTTTCCGCTTCCACTGCCGCCGCCATAAGCCCATTCCACTCTCTGCGTAAAAAAACTTACCCCTGACATCTCCTCTGTGCCTACTTCCTTTCTTTCTTTCTCAATCTTTTTATTATTATTAATGTGGACAAAATACAAATGATATATTAATAAAAAAATTACAAACATACAAATTCCATTACAGATGAAAAAAGACATAAACAATAGTTACAGTATAAATGGATTTACCAAGACATAAACGATACGGTATATGTATGAACATGGTAAGTCTAGATATTTCATAATATATGGTATAAAAAAACAGAAAAAAGAAAAAAAATAAATATAATGCAAAATTTATTAATCTACTAATCTAATGACTAATAAAGAAGAAAAAAGCAAAAAAAAGAAGAAAAAAAGAAACGGGAGCAAAAAAAGGGCTGTTTATAATATCTCACAAGAATAAATATTCATCAATGCTGTCACTTCCGGTCCTCTCAACATACATAAGCTAAAAGCTGGAAAGTCAAATGAATTTGGAACGGGGGTCATATTACATCATATGAAAATATTGAATAAATGGTCTCCATATCTTTTCAAATTTAATAGAGATATCAAAAACACCACTTCTAATTTTTTCTAAATTTAAACATAACATAGTTTGAGAGAACCAATTAAATACAGTGGGAAGGTTAATTTCCTTCCAATTCAACAATATAGATCTTCTAGCCATCAGAGATAGCCATCATTCGACGGGCGGAAGAAGATAAATGCAGTGAGTCCATCATTGGTAAACCAAAGATTGTGGTAATAGGACGAAGTTGTAAATCAATATTCAAAACCACAGAGATAATATCAAAAATATCTTTCCACTATTTTCTCAAAAGCGGACATGACCAGAACATATGAGTTAAAGACGCGATTTCAGATTGACATCTATCACAAATAGGATTTATATAAGAGTAAAAATGAGCTAATTTATCCTTGGACATATGGGCCCTATGTACGACCTTAAATTGTATTAATGAATGTTTGGCACATATCGATGATGTCTTAACTAATTGAAGAATTCTATCCCAATTCTCACTAGGAATAATAAGGTTAAGCTCTCTTTCCCAATCCTTTTTGGTCTTATAAAGGGGCTCTGAACATATCTTCATAATTATATTGTAAAGTTTTGAAATAAGCCCTTTTTGAAAATGGTCTAATTCAAACAAACTCTCCAAAATATCTGAAGGCACAAAATTTGGAAATGTAGGGAGTACAGTACTTAAAAAATGTCTAATCTGTAAATATCTAAAAAAATGAAATCTAGGCAAGTTATACTTGTTGGATAATTGCTCAAAAGACATAAAACAATTGTCCAAAAATAAATCAGAAAATCTTAGCAATCCCTTAATTTTCCAAGCCAAATAAGCTTGATTTATAATGGAAGGGTGGAAAAAGCAATTAAATACAATAGGACTATTTAAAACAAATTGAGTCAACCCGAAAAATTTCCGAAATTGAAACCATATACGTAAAGTATGTTTAATTATTGGGTCATCAATTTGTTTCGGCAATTTAGAGAGAGCAAAAGGGAGAGAAGTCCCTAAAATAGAATCCAGAGCATAACCTGATACAGATTTAATTTCTAAACTCACCCAATGAGGGCCAAAAGATCCACCCCAATCTTTCAACCAACATGACAAATATCTAATATTAACTGCCCAATAATAAAATCTGAAATTAGGTAATGCTAACCCACCTTCCTTCTTTGTCTTCTGTAAATGTATTTTACCTAACCTGGGATTTTTATTCTGCCATATATATGAGGAAATTTTTGAATCAACATTAGTAAAAAAAGATTTCGGAATAAAAATTGGTACCGCTTGAAAAATATATAAAAACTTAGGTAAAATAACCATCTTTATGGCATTAATCCTGCCTATTAGAGATAAAGATAATGGTGCTCACTTAGTAAACAAGCCTTTAATCTGATCAATTAAGGGTAAAAAATTAAACCTAAATAAATCTTTATGGTTTTTTGTGATTTTGATCCCTAAATAAATAAAAGAGTCATTAACTAATTTAAAAGGTAAATTTCCATATATTGGGATCTGTCTATTCAAAGGAAACAATTCACTCTTATTAAGATTTAACTTATACCCAGAAAACTCACTAAATTGAGCCAACAATGATAAAACTGCTGTAATAGATTTCTCAGGGTTAGAAATGAATAATAATAAATCATCTGCATACAAAGATAACTTATGAATGTCTGTCCCACAATTAATACCCAAAATATCCTGTGATTCTCTGATGGCAATTGCCAAAGGTTCTAAGCCAATGTTAAATAGTAATGGACTAAGAGGACATCCTTGTCTAGTGCCCCGAAATAGCAAAAAAAGGGAAATCTTTGATTATTGGTAAACACTGAGGCTACTGGAGTGTGATAAATCAATTTAATCCAAGAAATGAATGTCGGACTAAAATTAAACTTCTCCAACACATTAAATAAGTAAGGCCATTCAACTCTGTTAAATGCTTTCTCCGCATCTAATGAAATCACGCATTCTGAAATGTCATGTGAGGGAGTATAAACAATATTCAGTAATCTCCTAACGTTGAAGAAAGAATAGCGATTTTTAATAAAACCAGTTTGATCTTCTGAAATAATTTTGGGTAATACCTTCTCCAATCTGGATGCCAGTAACTTGGAAAAAATCTTGGAGTCTACATTCAATAAAGATATTGGTCTGTAGGATGCACAGTCAGTAGGGTCTTTATCTTTCTTCAATATTAGAGAAATGGAAGCTCTATAAAAAGATTGTGGCAAATTCCCCAATCTAATTGCTTCCTCAAAAACCTTACATAACCAAGGAGAAAGAGTAGCGGAAAAAAATTTTAAAAATTCTACTGTATACCTATCTGGACCTGGTGCTTTCCCAGAATTCATTGAGGAAATAGCCCCTTTAATTTCTACATCCGTAATAGGAGTATCTAATATTGAAAGATCATCGGATGATAATCTTGGGAAATTTAATTTCCCAAGAAAATCACACATGGTATTACGATCCTGAGGGAATTCAGATTGATACAGGGAGGTATAGAAGTCTTGAAATGCCTTATTTATCTCATCATGATTAACTGTCAAATTCCCATTCTGCTGACGAATCTTAGTGATTTGACGTTTAACCAAAGCATTCTTCAATTGACTAGCTAACAGTTTACCAGATTTATCACTATGTATATAAAAATCAGATCTGGTTTTCATTAATTGATTTTCAATCAGAGATGTAAGTAATAAACTATGTTCCATTTGAAGTTCAACCCTTTGTTTGTAAAGCTCCTTACTAGGAGTGATCGAATATTTCTTATCAATCTCTTTAATTTTATCGACCAATAAAAGAGTTTCCTTCTTAATATGTTTTCTCAAACCAACGGACTAAGAGATAATCTGTCCACGTATATACGCTTTAAAAGTGTCCCAAAGTGTTCCGCAGGAGATATCATCTGTGGAATTAGTTGAAAAGAAGAAATCGATCTGCTCCTTCATAAATTTTATAAAGTCCGAGGCCTGCAATAAGGTAGAGTCAAATCGCCATTGTCTGGCATTAGAAACTGTATCCGTAAATTTGATAGAAAGTATTAATGGAGCATGGTCAGAGATAGCTATAATATTATAATTTCAACCGATTACCGATGGAATAAAACAAGGGTCTACAAAAAAATAATCAATTCTCGAATAAGAATGATAAACATGTGAGAAAAAAGAAAACTCTTTGTCGTTAGGATGCCGAAATCTCCAAACATCAAAAACTCCATTATCAATCAAAAAGGAGTTAATACAAGTGGCCGACTTATTAGGTAAAGTCTGAATAGATAAAGATTTATCCATCAAAGGATTTAAACAACAATTAAAGTCACCACCCATTATTAACTTATATTCATTTAGATTGGGTAAAGAAGTAAATAAGGACTTAAAAAAGTCAGGACAATCCACATTTGGAGCATAAACATTAACCAAAGCAACCTTTTTATTACAAAGTAAACCCATAATTAACAAAAATCTAGCATTCGGATCCGAAAAGATATCATGTTGAACAAATGGAATAGAGGAGTCAATAAAAATTGAAACTCCTTTTACTTTGGCGTTCGAATGTGCAAGATACTGCTCACCCCGCCAAAACCTAAAAAAGCGAAATTTGTCCTCCTTCCCCACATGAGTTTCTTGTACAAAAATGATATGAGCATTAAGTCTTTGGAATACTTTGAAAATCTTCTTTCGTTTAATCAGATGACTTAAACCATTAGTATTCCAAGACACAAAATTAATGGTCTGAGCCATAATTCTAAAATCAACCCTTTGGTATAGAAAGGGTTAACCAACTTGTAAACTCATGCACACGGAAGAGGAACAAAAGTAAAGAGAGGACCCGGAAGTGACGACAACGCAGACATATTTGAAGTTCAAAAACAGCCCAAATGAAAAAACTAAAACAAACTGATGGAGAAAAAATAAAATTAGAAAACAGACCATCCCCCACCCCCCAAGAAAAAGAGAAAAAGCCAAAATATGGCTTGAAAAAGGAAAGAATGAGACTAATTCTACCCCCATGTCAGCAGAAGACCACTCAATATATAAAGGATATATATTTTAAAAAAAACCACCCCAACTTTAAAAATTAAAATCGCTATACTAAAAACCATACTTCTAAATATAATTAGTTGTAAAAAATAAGAATATAGTCACTAAAAGCTTATAAATCGGGCTATAGCCCAGACAAAACAAAAAATATTTAAGCTATGATAAGCGATGCATTGCGGGAAGAAGACGAGAGAAAAAAAAATAATGCCATCTTAAACAAAACCAAAAATCTTTTTCAAAAAACCACCATCTTAATCAAAAAGAATTCACCTTCAAAGGGTTCAAAATATACCTTCGAAGGAACAAAATTAATAGTCAAGAATATAGTATAATGGTTAAAGTGTATAAAACAGAGCAATTGATATGAAGAAAACATCCTTTAACTTAAATATAAAGTATAGGATAAACCTACACCAATAACCAGAGGTTAATTCTGGTTTAAGAAATCGAGAACCATCTTACACGATCAGAATCGTTCACTTATTAGAGACTGGTGTCTGTAGCAGTAGGGAAGTTCTTCTCCAGATAACTTCTCGCTTCAGATATAGAAAGGAAAACCTGACGTGGAACATTCGGCGGAGAGATTCGAAGCTTCTCAGGGTATAGGAGCGCAGGTTTCAGATTTTTCTCATAACATTCAGCCATCAGCGGTTTGAAAAGAAGCCTTTTTTTCATAAGATCAAGGCTAAAATCTTCAACCAAACGGAAGTAGTGCTCTTGAAATTTAACCATTCCTGCCTGCCGAGCCGCACGAATAAGTTGTTCTTTATCGTGTGCATAATGAAACCCGACAATTACAACCAAAGGTTTATCTGTAGCACTCGGTGATCGACGCCGAATTCTATGTGCGCAATCCAATAATGGAGGGTTATTTGGGAAAATCGATAGAAACGCTTCTTTTAATAGTTGAGCAAAATATTTTGAAGGGTCTTCTTTTTCTATGCCATCTGGAAGACCAAGTATACGTAGGTTCTGTCTCCTGGACCGATTCTCAAAATCGACACTCATGGCTTTAAGTGCTTCCACCAGTTTAATGGTCGAAATTAAATCCTGTTGCAGTTTTTCAATAGTCAAATCTCGTTTCCGAGCATCTTCTTGCAGAGATGTGATAAGAGCTTGCTGCTGGTTAATTACTAAATCCGTCTTAACCATGTAATCTTGAAAAGCCTTTATATCTTGTTTAAAAAATTGTTGTAGTTCATCAAATTTTTTTGTCCAAAACCTCCATAAACAATTCATAAGTTAATTGAGTGTGTTGTGGCGGAGCCTGCTTCTTTCCGTTACCGTTCGGATTGTGCCCAGGTTCTCGTCCTTTAGACCTGAGAGACATTTCTGTTTGCATATCTTCAAAAATTCACGACAAAATCTTAACAGTAAGTTCAAAAAAAAATAACAAAGAAACTTTCGGTGTAGGTAAAAATAAGCTGGATAAGGGTGATCAAAGGTTAAAAAAAAAGTAAAGGTTATGGAGCGAATCCAAAACAGTACTCACTCCATGAGCGTCTCCCACTGACTCCTATACCTACTTCCAAGTACCTTAAAACTATGCCCTCTCGTGCTAGCCATTTTAGCCCTGGGAAAAAGCCTCTGACTATCCACACGATCAATGCCTCTCATTATCTTGTATACCTCTATTAGATCACCTCTCATCCTCCACCTCTCCAAGGAGAAAAGGGCGAGTTCAATCAACCTATTCTCATAAGGCATGCTCCCAAATCCAGGCAAAATCCTTGTAAATCTCCTCTGCACCCTTTCTATGGTTTCCACGCCCTTCCTCTAGTGAGACAACCAGAATTGCCCACATTACTCCAAGTGGGGTCTGACCAGGGTCCTATATAGATGCAACATTACCTCTCAGCTCTTAAACTGAATCCCAAGATTGATAAAGGCCAATGTACCATAATCCTTCTTAACCACAGAGTCAACCTGCGCAGCTGCTTTGGGCGTCCGATGGACTCCGACCCCAAGATCTCTCTGATCCTCCACACTGCCAAGAGTCTTCCCATTAATGCTATATTCTGCCATCATATTTGACCTACCAAAATGAACCACCTCACACTTATCTGGGTTGAACTCCATCTGTCACTTCTCAACTCAGTTTTGCATCCTATTGTTGTCCAGTTGTAACCTCTGACAGCCCTCCACGCTATCCACAACACCCCCAACCTTGTGTCATCAGCAAATGTACTAACTCATCCCTCCACTTCCTCATCCAGGTCATTTATAAAAATCACAAAAGAGTAGGGGTCCCAGAACAGATCCCTGAGGGTTACCACTTGTCACCAGCCTCCATGCAAAATATGACCAGTCTACAACCACGCTTTTCCTTCTGTGGGCAAGCCAGTTCTGGATCCATAAATCAATGTCCCCTTGGATCCCATGCCTCCTTACTTACTCAATAATCCTTGCATGGGTTGCCTTATCAAATACCTTGCTAAAATCCATATACACTACACTACCTTTATCAATGTGTTTAGTCACATCCTCGACAAATTTATTCAGACTCGTAAGGCATGACCTGCCTTTGACAAAGTCATGCTGACTATTCCTAATCATATTATGCCTCTCTAAATGTTCATAAATCCAGCCTCTCAGGATCTTCTCTGTCAACTTACCAACCACTGAAGTAAGACTCACTGGCCTATAATTTCCTGGGCTATCCCTACTCCCTTTCTTGAATAAGGGAACAACATTCACAACCCTCCAATCCAACGGGACCTCTCCCATCCTTATTGATGATGTGAAGATCAATGCCAGAGGCTAAACAATCTCCTCCCTTGCTTTCCACAATAGCTTAGAGTACATCACGTCCAGTCCCAGTGACTTATCCAACTTGATGCTTCCCAAAAGCTCCAGAACATCCTCTTCCTTAATATCTACATTCTCAAGCTTTTCAGTCCACTGCAAGTCATCCCTACAATCGCCAGGATCCTTTTCCGTAGTGATTACTGAAGCAAAGTATTCATTAAGTACCTCAGCTGTCTCCTCTGGTTCCATACACACTTTTCCACTATCACACTTTATTGGTCCTATTCTCTCATGTCTTATCCTCTTGCTGTTCACATACTTGTAGATTTCCTTGGGGTTTTCCTTAATCCTGTCCACCAATGCCTTGTTATGGCCCTTTCTTGCTCTCCTAATTTCATTCTTAAACTCCTTCCTGCTAGCACTTATAATCTTCTAGATTCCTATCATTACCTAGTTTCTTGAACCTTTCATAGGGTCTTCTTCTCTTCTTGACTAGATTTCCAACAGCTTTCATACGTCATGGATCTTGTACCCTACCACCCTTTCCATGTTTTATTGGAATGTACCTACTCAGAACCCCACACAAATATCCCCTGAACATTTGCCACATTTCTTATGTACGTTTCCCTGAGAACATCTGTTTCCAGTTTATGCTTCCAAGTTCCTGCCTGAAAGCCTCATATTTCTCCTTACTCCAATTAAATGTTTCCCTATCTGTTCCTATCCATCTTCAATGCTATGGTAAAGGAGGTAGAATTATGATCACTATCTCCAAAGTTCTCTCCCACTGAGAGACCTGACACCTGACCAGGTTCATTTCCCAATACCAGATCAAGTACAGCCACTCCTCTTGTAGGCTTATCTGCATATTGTGTCAAGAAACCTTAGTGAACACACCTGAGAAACTCTGCCCCATCTAAACTCCTTCACTCTAGGGAGATGCCAATCAATATTTGGGAAATTAAAATCTCTCACCACAACAACTCTGTTATTATTATACCTTTTCAGAATCTGTCTCCCTATTTGCTTCTTGATGTCCCTGTTATTATTGGGTGGTCTTTAAAAAAACACCCAGTAGAGTTATTGACCAGGCTAAGACCGCCTGAAATGATGACTGCTCCTTTCAACAGATGCTGCCTGACCTGCTGAGTTCATCCAGCTTTTTTGTTCATCTTGATTTGACCACAGCATCTGCAGAGTACTTTGTGTTTACTAGAGTTATTGACTCTTTCCCATTCATAACTTCCACCCACACAGACTCTGTAGACAACACCAACATGACTTCTTCCTTTTCTGCAGCCATGACAGTATCTCTGATCAACAGTGCCATGCCCCACCTCTTTTGCCTCCCTCCCTATCCTTTCTGAAACATCTAAAGCCTGGCACTTGAAGTAGCCATTTCTGCCCCTGCACCATTCAAGTCTGTAATGGCTGCAACATCATAGCTCCAAGTGCTGATCCACGCTCTAAGCTCATCCACTTTATTCATGATATTCCTCGCATTAAAATAGATGCATCTCAATCCATCGGACTGAGCACATTCCTTCTCTATCACCTGCTTTTCCTCCCTTTCTCTATTTGTGAGCCAACCTCCCTTTCCTCCATCACTTCAGTTCAGTTCCCATTCTCCAGCAATTCTAGTTTAAACTCTCCCCAACAGCCTTATCAAACTTTCCCACCAGGATATTGGACCCCTCAGATTCAAGTGCAACCTGTCCTTTTTGTACAGGTCACACCTGCCCCAAAAGAGATCCCAATGATCCAGAAATCTGAATCCCTGTCTCCTGCTCCAATTCCTCAGCCACATATTTATCCTCCACCTCACTCTATTCCTATTCTCACTGTCATGTGTCACAAGCAGTAATCCCAAGATTACTACCTTTGAGGTTCTGCTTCTCAACTTCTTTCCTAAAGAAGTTTTCCTTAAGAGGAATAGATAGAGTGGACATCCAGCGCCTCTTCCCCAGGGCAACACTGCTCAATACAAGAGGACATGGCTTTAAGGTAAGGGGAGGAAAGTTCAAGGGGGATATTAGAGGAAGGTTTTTTACTCAGAGAGTGGTTGGTGCGTGGAATGCACTGCCTGAGTCAGTCGTGGAGGCACAGTGAAATCTAAGAGACGACTAGACAGGAATTTAAGGTAGATGGTTATATGGGGGGGGGGGGGGGAGTGCAGGGTTTGAGGGTCGGCACAATGTTGTGGGCCAAATGACCAATACTGTACTATTCTTTGTTCTTTAACTTCCTTTAGTCTGTTTTGAGGTGATTTGTAGATAAACGGTCAATTAAAGCTATACTCCCTAGTCATAAGGTTTCTCAGGATAGAACCAAAAGCCAAGCTGACTAGAAAAGTGGGGAAAGTATTCTGCATTAGGTGTTGATAATCTTTGTAATTTTAAAGGGTTTTGAATATTTGGCCATTGAGCCCTCAAGACAGATCAGTAGATTTTTGGACACCAAGGAAACCAAACATATATAGGGACATTGTGCAAAGGTGGAGGGCAGAGATAATCTTACTAATATACTGTAAGTAGGTGCATGTGTTAAGATCTTGCTCATAATGTCAGAGTACGATCAAATAGATAAAAAGCCTATTTATTTTCTGACAGATTTCTGAAGCTTTGATTTATTGTGATTTTTTTTTTTGTTTTGTGTTCTTTGTTCTTTCTCCCAGCATTTCACAAAGCCGGCCAGCAGGATGAGGCAGTTAAAGTTCTGGAACAGTTGACCCACAATGCAGTTCTGGAAAGCCGGTTCAATGATGCGGCCTATTATTATTGGATGTTGTCTGTACAGTGCCTAGATATAGCTCGAGGTAAGCTTGTAGTAGTCATTAGCACTTGACTGTGCAATGCAATGGCTTGACAGTGGAGCTAATCAATCCTTGGCTCAACCCATAAGCCCTAGTTGCTTCACAAGCATTTTTATAATTTTGTACAGTGAACCTTGTTTAGAAGCTCTTCCACTTTAGTCCTGAAACTGCTTACAGGCACTTTCTCCTTTCTATATTTGTAAATAGTTGTGCCCTTATTTATCTTTATCTGACCTTGGATGAGACCACTTTCTTTAAACAACTACATCCTATTAAATTTTGGTTGCAGTGCTTTAAGGGCTGTGAAGACATGAAAGCTGACCCCAGAATTTGTGTCAAAATAATGCTGAAGGTACCATGGTTTTGGTATCAAACTCAGTCTCTTCACAGTTAACCAACTATGGTGTGAAAAGAAAATGTGTTTGCCATGCAAGAGAAGATGGAAGAAACGGATAAGTAGGTTTAAATACAAAGTAGCAGAAGTTTATAGATCCGAAAGGTCCTTTTCTGATCATTTGCAAGTAAGTGTGTACAGCTGAATTTGTTGTTTATGAGTAATGTAATTCCTTAAAAAAAAGCATTGTAATGTATTTAACAGAAAACAAGGAAAAGCAACTCGAGATGATTAAAAAGTTTCACCACTTCCAGCATCTAGCAGAACTCTACCATGCATATCACTCAATCCAGAGGTATACGGTAAGAAACGTTTGAAGATTTGTTTCATGTATGAAGCTCAGAGTCCTTGTAATCAGCAGTTTTGAAGTAAATATTATTAATCTCTAATTATCCTTGACTAATTTTCTATGTCATTTCTAAATGATAGGTAAAAATTTTGTGGCACAGCTTGCTGTCTCCTATAATGGGTCCAGTGGTGTCGCAGCAGATAAACCAAACTAGTAACCAGATGTAGGAAAGAACAATCCAAAAACCTGAGCCTAAAGTTTACCAGCAACATTCACAAAATACTGGAGGAACTCAGCAGGTCAGGCAACATCAATGGAGGGGAATAAACCGTTCACATTTTGCTCTGAGACCCTTCATCAGGTCTGGAACAGAAGGGTGCAGAAGCCCGAATGAGAAGATGGGGGGAGGAGGGAAAGATAATCAAGATAACTGTGAGAGTCAGTAGGTTCCGCCAATCACCTCTCAGCTTTTTGTATTATTCTCCCTCAACCCACCCAATAATCTTCCCCTCATCTAGTCCCTCCTACCACCTGTTAGCTGATATTTTCCCCCCTCCCCCCACTTCCTCATTCTGGTTCTGCTCCATTCCTGATGAAGGATGTTGACTTGAGTTATTGACTGTTTATTCTCTTCCATAGATTCTGCCTGATCTGCTGAGTTCCTCCAGCATTTTGTGTGCCTTGCTCAAGATCTCCAGTAATCTCCTGTGTTTATATATTTCATCACCACAATTATGGATTTTAAATTAAATTGATAATTTGGAATTTTGGAAAACAATTATTAGCCCCTATTATAATGCCAGTAAAACTATTGATTTGTCACAAAGGTGATCAGATTCATTAATGTCCTTCATAGAGGAATTCACAGAGCCCATCAGTTGAACCATTATTATATTTAAAAAAGCAGCTGGAGTGGAACTCCTGGAATCATTCTGGCTTTGGATCTAGACATGCAAAATTGCTTGCAGCACAGTCTGCTTTGCAAAGTGCTCCTTACAAACATCTGGAGACTAGCAACAATTGAAGCAACATAGTCATATTTACAGGGTCATACTTTGCAAACAATGTATCAGATACTGCCATCATGATTCTGGATACATCCTGTTCCACCAGCAGGATGGGCCCAGCTGAGTTGATGGCATACTGAAATACAGGTAGGAAGCAGCAGCTTTTGATTTCATAGAAACATAGAAAACCTACAGCACAATACAGGCCCTTTGGCCCACAAAGTTGTGCCAAACCTGTCCCTACCTTAGAAATTACATGGTTTACCTATAGCCCTCTATTATACTAAGCTCCATGTACCTATCTAAAAGTCTCTTAAAAGATCCTATCGAATCCGTTGCCGGCAACCCATTCCACGCACTCACCACTCTGAATAAAAACCTTACCCCTGACATCTCCTCTGTACCTACTCCTCAGCACCTTAAACCTGTGTCCTCTTGTGGCAACCACTTCAGCCCTAGGAAAAAGCCTCTGACTATCCACACGATCAATGCCTCTCAACATCTTATACTCCTCTATCAGGACACCTCTCATCCTCTGTGTGTTCCAATGAGAAAAGGCTCACTCAACCTATCCTCATAAGGCATGCTCCCCAATCCAGGCGACATCCTTATAAATCTCCTCTGCACCCTTTCTATGGTTACTACATCCTTACTGTAGTGAGGCGACCAGAACTGAGACAGTACTCCAAATGGGGTCTGACCAGGGTCCTATATAGCTGCAACATTACGTCTCAGCTCCTAAATTCAGTTCCAAGATTGATAAAGGCCAATGCACCATATGCCTTCTTAACCACAGAGTCAACCTGCGCAGCTGCTTTGAGCATCCTATGGACTCTGACCCCAAGATCCCTCTGATCCTCCACACTGCCAAGAGTCTTCCCATTAATGCTATATTCTGCCATCATATTTGACCTACCCAAATGAACCGCCTCACACTTATCTGGGTTAAACTCCATCTGCCACTTCTCAACTCAGTTTTGCATCCTATCAATGTCCAGTTGTAACTTCTGACAACCCTCCACACTATCCACAAAACCCCCAACCTTATGTCATCAGCAAACTTACTAACCCATCCCTCCACTTCCTCATCCAGGTATTTATAAAAATCACAAAGAGTAAGGGTCCCAGAACAGATCCCTGAGGCACCCCACTGGTGACCGACCTCCATGCAGAATATGACCCCTCTACAACCACACTTTGCCTTCTGTGGGCAAGCCAGTTCTGGATCCACAAAGCAATGTCCCCTTGGATCCGATGCCTCCTTACTTTCTCAATAATCTTTCATGGCATACCTTATCAAATGCCTTGCTGAATCCATATACACTACATCTACTGCCCTTCCTTCATCAATGTGTTTAGTCACTTCCTCAACAAATTCAATCAGGCTCGTTAGGGAGGACCTGCGCTTGACAAAGACATGCTGACTACTCCTAATCATATTATACCTCTCCAAATGTTCATAAGTCCTGCTTCTCAGGATCTTCTCCATCAACTTACCAACCACTGAGGTAAGACTCACTGGTCTGCAATATCCTGAGCTATCTCTACTCCCTTTCTTGAATAAAGGAACAACATTCACAACCCTCCAACCCTCTGGAACCTCTCCCATCCCCATTGATGATGCAAGGATCATCGCCAGAGGCTCAGCAATCTCCTCCCTTGCTTTCCAAAAGCTCCTGCATATCTTTCTTAATATCTACATGCTCAAGCTTGTCTGCTGAAAGTCATCGCTACAATCACCAAGATTCTTTTCCATAGTGAATACTGAAGAAAAGTATTCATTAAGTACTTCTGCTATTTCCTCCGGTTCCATACACACTTTCCCACTGTCACACTTGATAGGTCCTATTCTTTCATGTCTTATCCTCTTACTCTTCACGTACTTGTAGAATGCCTTGGGGTTTTCCTTAATCCTGCCCACCAGGGCCTTCTCATGGCCCCTTCTGGCTCTCCTAATTTC
The DNA here is from genome assembly GCF_030144855.1 of Hypanus sabinus. Lineage (NCBI taxonomy): Eukaryota > Metazoa > Chordata > Chondrichthyes > Myliobatiformes > Dasyatidae > Hypanus > Hypanus sabinus. Next base: position 58,635,107 of record NC_082724.1, on the reverse strand, counting down.
CTTCTTAAGCTCCTTCAATTAGCCATACAATCTTCTAGATCTCTAATATTACCTAGCTTTCTAAACCTTTTGTAAGCTTTTCATTTCTTCTTGACTAGATTTATTACAGCCTTTATACACCACGGTTTCTGTACTCTACCATAACTTCCCTGTCTCATTTGAGCGTACCTACGCAAATCTCCACACAAATATCCCCTGAATATGTGTTGTGTTTCTTCTGTACTTTTCCCTGAGAACATCTGTTTCCAGTTTAAACCTCCAATTGCCTGCCTGATAGCCTCATAATTTCCCTTACTCCAATTAAACACTTTTCTAACTTGTCTGTTCCTATCTCTCTCCAATGCTATGATAAAGGAGATAGAATTATGATCAGAATCATCACTGTCTCCAAAATGCTCTCCCACTGAGAGATCTGACACCTGACCACGTTCATTTCCCAAGTACAGCCTCTCCTCTTGTAGGCTTATCTACATATTATGTCAAGTAACCTTCTTGAACACACCTAACAAACTCCACCCCATCCAAACCCTTTGCTTGCATTTTGCCAAAATCTGTGTAAATTCCTCTATCCATGTATTTAATCTAGATGTTTTATGGATGTTGCTGCTTTACCTGTCTCAGCCACTTACTCTGACATATGCATACCACCTTCTATGGTTAGAAGTATTTCCTCAAGCCCCTTTTAAATATTTCACCTCTCAGCCCCTTATTTTTAAATTCCCCTTCCTTGGGTAAGAGTACCCTTTTTATACCCGTCTTGATTTTATACAATCTCCTGTGCTCCAAGGAATAAGGTCCTAATCTGCCAAACCACTCCCTCTAATTCAGGTCCTGGAGTCCAGCTGACATTCTGACGGATCTCCTCTGCCCTCTCAACAGCACAATATTTTTTCCAATACTGTGTGACCAGAACTGCCTACAGTACTCCCAAGTGCAGTCTAGCCACTGTTTAGTAAAGTTTTAGCATAATTTTCTAACTTGTTTATTTTGTGCCATAACCCACAAAAGCAAGCAAAGCCTTCTTCACCATCCTATCGTTCCTATCACTAAACTGATAGGCTGGCAAATGAGGCATGTGGCATGTTTGCCTTCATTGGTTAGAACATTGAGAATAAAAATCAGGAAGGCATGTTGTAGCTGTATAAAACTTTTTGATTAAGTCACATTTGGAATATTGTGTGCAGATCTGGTTTGCTATGTTACAAGAAGGATATGAAGGCTTTGGAGAGGATACAGAAAGTATTACCTGTAAAGTGAGGCTAGACATACATGGATTGTTTACTCTGGAGATTGGGAGGCTGTGGGGCAACCTGATAGAAGTGTAACTCTCTCATATACAAATTTGGCTCATTAGATAACTCTACTAACAGGCACGTGACTCAGCGGTGAGAAGGCCACCTTTCATAAACAATATATATTTAGGGTCGATATGATTTGGGAATCTTCCGAACAGGAAAGTTAAGATAATTCCAATTAAGCAACATTGATTGTAGCGAATGTTGTGTAAATACTGCCCCTTGCAATTTTATCATTCACCTGAAAAATAATGATCATGCACCAACATAAAATTACAAAGGAAATATATTTATCAAATTGTCAACTTTAACAAATGTTACAGAAGAAGAAAAGAAAAATAAATGGGCCCATTACAGTTAAACCAGTTCAATGTGCACATAAACATTGGAACTCGGTTCTGAAGTTATCATGTGTAATGCTTTACTTCCACGCTAAACCCACGTTCTGCATGAAGGACACCAGCAACAGTTCAAACTTCCCTCAGAGACCATCTCAAATGAAATGGCTAACTCAGTATTGACACTTACTCTTTTGAACCATTCATCTGCACAAAACACTACTTGCATTAGGGTCTCCCCTTTGGGTGGGAACCCCTGAACACCTTCCACTTGTGCTCCATGCTATAGTTCTTGTCAAAAGACCTCAAACCAGACTACTGTAATTCAGAAATCTCATTCGCCCAGCTCCATAGAATCTTCTCTTGTACCCCACTAGGCAGAACTTTACAACATGTACCCAGATAGTCCTGGTTGGCTGATACAACATTCCTAAGTTGGGCAACATGGCTCTTTACCTTTAGCCGAAGCCAAACACTCTTACTAGCAGGACATGCTGCTTTTACAGAAAACTGCTAAAACAAAAATACCTCACAACCAAGCAATAGAAAACTTAACCAGGACATTACAGACATTTATAAAATAATGAAAGGCATGGATTGGGTAAATGCTCTTTTTCCCCCAGGATGGAAGTGTCAAATACTAGAAGGCATGGCTTTGTGAGAGGGGAATGGTTTAAAGGAGGTTTGTGAGGCAAATTAAATGCATTTATTTTAATGCTAGGAGCATTGTAAGAAAGGTGGATGAGCTTAGAACATGGATTGATACCTGGAAATATGATGTTGTAGCTGTTAGTGAAACATGGTTGCAAGAGGGGTGTGATTGGCAACTAAATATTCCAGGATTTCGTTGCTTCAGGTGTGATAGAATCAGAGGGACAAGAGGGGGAGGTGTTGCATTGCTTGTCAGAGAAAATATTACAGCGGTGCTCTGGCAAGATAGGTTAGAGGGCTCATCCAGGGAGGCTATTTGGGTGGAATTGAGGAATGGGAAAGGTATAGTAACACTTATAGGGGTGTATTATAAACCACCTAATGGGGAACGAGAATTGGAGGAGCAAATTTGTAGATAGTAGATATTTGTACTAAGCACAAGGTTGTGATTGTGGGAGATTTTAATTTTCCACACATAGACTGGGAAGCCCATACTGTAAAAGGGCTGGATGGTTTGGAGTTAGTAAATGTGTGCAGGATAGTTTTTTGCAGCAATACATAGAGGTACCACCTAGAGAAGCGGCAGTGTTGGATCTCCTGTTAGGGAATGATATAGGTCAGGTGACAGAGGTATGTGTTGGGGAGCACTGGGTCCAGTGATCACAGTGCCATTCGTTTCAATATAATTATGGAGAAGGATAGGACTGGACCCAGGGTTGAGATTTTTGATTGGAGAAATGCTAACTTTGAGGAGATGCAAAAGGATTTTGAAGAAGTGTATTGGGGCAAATTGTTTTATGAGAAGGATGGAATAGAGAAATGGAGGTCATTTAAAGGTGAAAATTTGAGGGTACAGAATCTTTATGTTCCTGTTAGGTTGAAAGGAAAGGTTAAAAGTTTGAGAGAGCCATGGTTTTCAAGGGATATTGGAAACTTGGTTCAGAAAAACAGAGATATCTACAATAAATATAGGCAGCATGGAGTAAATGCGGTGCTCGAAGAATATAAAGAATGTAAAAAGAATCTTAAAGAAAGAAATTAGAAAAGCTAAAAGAAAATATGAGGTTGCTTTGGCAAGTAAGGTGAAAATAAATCCAAAGGGTTTCTACAGTTTTAGGGGAGAGCCGGTGGATGTGGTATATTTAGATTTTCAAAAGGCTTTTGACAAGGTCCCACACAGGAGATTAGTGTGCAAACTTAAGGTACACAGTATTGGGGGTATGTTATTGATGTGGCTAGAGAATTGTTTGGCAGACAGGAAGCAAAGAGTGGGAGTAAACGGGACCTTTTCAGAATGGCAGGCAGTGACTAGTGGGGTACTGCAAGGTTCAGTGCTGGGACCCCAGTTATTTACAATATATATTAATGATTTAGGCGAGGGAATTAAATGCAGCATCTCCAAGTTTGCGGATGACACGAAGCTGGGCGGTGGTGTTAGCTGTGAGGAGGATGCTAAGAGGATGCAGGGTAACTTGGATAGGTTAGTTGAGTGGGTAAATTCATGGCAGATGCAATTTAATGTGGATAAATGTGAGGTTATCCACTTTGGTTGCAAGAACAGGAAAACAGATTATTATCTGAACGGTGGCCGAGTAGGAAAAGGGGAGATGCAACAAGACCTGGGTGTCATTGTACACCAGTCATTGAAGGTAGTCATGCAGGTACAGCAGGCGGTGAAAAAGACAAATGGTATGTTGGCATTCATAGCAAAAGGATTTGAGTACAGGAGCAGGGAGGTTCTACTGCATTTGTACAAGGCCTTGGTGAGACCGCACCTAGAATATGGTGTGCAGTTTTGGTCCCCTAATCTGAGGAAAGGCATTCTTGCCGTAGAGGGAGTAAGGATAAAGTTAAGTTTAGTCACAGTTTGAGGATAAAGGGGAAGCCTTTTAGGACTGAGATGAGGAAAAACTTCTTCACACAGAGAGTGGTGAAGAATTTTCTGCCACAGGAAACAGTTGAGACCGGTTCATTGGCTATATTTAAGAGGAAGTTAGATGTGGCCCTTGTGGCTAAAGGGATCAGGGGGTATGGAGTTCTGAGTTGGATGATCAGCCATGATCATACTGAATGGCAGTACAGGCTTAAAGGGCCGAATGGCCTACTCCTGCACTTATTTTCTATGTTTCTATTAATAGCAAAAGAATAGTGAGGGATAAAATTGTTCCTTTCAAGAATCAGAGTTGACAGCTGTGTGTGGAGCCAAAAGAGATGGGGGAGATTCTGAACAATTTCTTTTCTTCGGTATTCACTAAGGAGAAAGATATTGAGTTGTGTAAGGTAAGGGAAACAAGTAGGGAAGTTATGGAAACTATGATGATTAAAGAAGAGGACATCCTGGTGCTTTTAAGGAATAGAAAAGTGGATAAGTTGGGTCCTGACAGGGTATTCCCTAGGACCTTCAGGGAAGTTAGTGTAGAAATAGCAGGGGCTCTGACAGAAATATTTCAAATGTCATTAGAAACGGGGATGGTGCCGGAAGATTGGCATATTGCTCATGTTGTTCCATTGTTTAAAAAGGGTTTTAAGAGTAAACCTACCAATTATAGGCCTGTAAGTTTGATGTCTGTGGTGGGTAAGTTAATGGAAAGTATTCTTAAAGATGGTATATATAATTATCTGGATAGACAGGGTCTGATTAGAAACAGTCAACATGGATTTGTGCGTGGAAGGTCATGTTTGACAAACCTTATTGAATTTTTTGAAAAGGTTACTAGGAAAGTTGATGAGGGTAAAGCAGTGGATGTTGCCTATATGGACTTCAGTAAGGCCTTTGATAAGGTTCCACACGGAAGGTTCAATCATATTGAAGTAGTAAAATGGATTCAACAGTGGCTGGATGGGAGATGCCAGAGAGTAGTGGTGGGTAATTGTTTGTCAGGTTGGAGGCCAGTGATTAGTGGTGTGCCTCAGGGATCTGTATTGGGTCCAATGTTGTTTGTCATATACATTAATGATCTGGATGATGGGGTGGTAAATTGGATTAGTAAGTATGCAGATGATACCAAGATAGGTGGTGTTGTGGATAATGAAGTAGATTTTCAAAGGTTGCAGAGAGATTTAGGCCAGTTAGAAGAGTGGTCTGAAAGATGGCAGATGGAGTTTAATGCTGATAAGGGTGAGGTGCTACATTTTGGTAGGAATAATCAAAATAGTACATACATGGTAAATGGTAGGGCATTGAGGAATGCAGTAGAACAGAGTGATATAGGAACAATGGTGCATAGTTCCCTGAAGGTGGAATCTCATGTGGAATAGGGTGGCGAAGAAAGCTTTTGGTATGCTGGCCTTTATAAATCAGAGCATTGAGTATAGGAGTTGGGGTGCAATGTTAAAATTGAACAAGGCATTGGTGAGGCCAAATTTGGAGCATTCTGTACAGTTCTGGTCACCGAATTATAGGAAAGATGTCAACAAAATAGAGAGAGTACAGAGGAGATTTACTAGAGTGTTACCTGGGTTTCAGCACCTAAGTCACAGAGAAAGGTTGAACAAGTTAGGTCTTTATTCTTTGGAGGTAGAGGGTTGAGGGGGGACTTAATAGAGGTATTTAAAATTATGAGGGGATAGATAGAGTTGACATGGATAGGCTTTTTCCATTGAAAGTAGGGGAGATTCAAATAAGAGGACATGAGTTGAGAGTTATGGGAAAGGAAAGGAGAGTTATGGGCTGTGTGCAGGTCGGCGGGACTAGATGAGAGTAAGCGTTCAGCACAGACTAGAAGGACCGAGATGGCCTGCTTCCATGCTGTAATTGTTATATGGTTAAGTTGGCAAGTTATTTTTACACAAAGAATAGTAGTTGCCAGGCATGGTGGTGGAAACATACAATAGTAACATTTAGAGGTAGTTAGACAAATAGGGAATGGAGGGATATGGACCATATGCAGGCGGTAGGGATAGTTAGATTGGCATTGCAATCAGCATTCAAGTTATCATACTAACAGTTATTCAAGTTCTAATTTGAAATTATTTCTTATTCATTCTTATTGCTTATTTGCTGTCTTAGATGAAAAAGAGTTCTGTTTGAAGTAGTGGCACTTATGTCTTAGACAGTAAGTAAACAATAAGCACAAATAAACCTGGACTCAGTGCTCTTTAAGGCTTCTTTGTTGCATATGTTACTAGAATGTTACCTGGGTTTCAGCACCTGAGTCACAGAGAAAGGTTGAACAAGTTAGGTCTTTATTCTTTGGAGGTTGAGGGGGACTTAATAGAGGTATTTAAAATTATGAAGGGGATAGATAGAGTTGATGTGGATAGACTTTTTCCATTGAGAGTAGGGGAGATTCAAACAAGAGGACATGAGTTGAGAGTTAGGGGGCAAAAGTTTAGGGGTAACATATCATATATGTACTTATAATCACTCACCAGAGTTTGAAAGGATAAATCAGTTATTTGCTTACAGCACCATAAAGGTATTCAACCTATTCTGTTTCTTCCTGGGAGGAATGAAGTATGTGCAACATATCCTTCAAATTAATTCTAAGCTAAATTTGATAACACATTAAATGTACATCATTGATTTTAAAGCTTACTTTATTGTGGTGCAATTTACAATAATTCTGGTTTACTCTTTCACTTCTAAATGGCTATATAATGGAAAGAGAGAATATGTAGCAACAGTGAATTAGAAAGTAACTCTGAAGTTATCATTTTATTTTTGTTGCAGGATGAACCTTTCAGTTCCCATTTACCTGAAGCACTTTTCAACATTGCTCGGTTTTTATTACACAGCCTTACTAAAGAAACTCCCTTGGGCATCTCCAAGGTGTATCCTTTTATCGTCTGAACCATTTCCTGCAACAATAGCTTATGATAGATTGGTTACATTTACATTTGCTGCTGCTGTAATCAATGCAAGAATGATGATAAAGGTGAAACTAACATGATTTATTTGCCATTTAGTTAATTGTCTATATTATTTGTATAATCTATATTCCAGACTTCTTGCAGTATTCTATCTGACTTAAACTTTATATTTTTGAACCCTTTATGTTTCTCTACATGAGTGAGAATTGAAAAAGGAGCTTTGCGGGCTTTCAGTGTTTTTCCTGGAGCCCACTCAAATCACAATTTATTAGCAAGGGCAAATAAAAATAAGGCATGGACACGCAGAGTGGTTGTTATGTGAGTGGACTAGTGGGGAGGCTTTGGCTCATCAGGCTTCGGCAAGAACAGGCTTAGACAAAGTAAGTATCTGTAAAGTTCCTTTTACTTCATTCTTCATCTATTATTGCATAGTTAGAGCAGGGAGAATGGCTCCTGGGGCTGTATTGTGTTCTTTGTGTGAGGAATGGGAATACTGTGAGACCTCCAGCCTCCGAGATAACCACATCTGCAGCAGGTTCACTGAGCAGCACTGCTTCAGAGGACGTGTTAAGGAACTGGAACTACAGCTCAATGACTTCTAGCTCATACAGGAAACTGTATGATAGATTGGAGCTATAGGGAAATAGTCACAACTAAGTTGCAAGATGCAGGAACCTTTGTGTCTGTCAGGAGAGGGAGAGGAAATGGCCAACCAGTACAGAGTACCCCTGTGGCTGATCCCCTTAATAATAAGAGTACCATTTTGGATATTGTTCGGTGGGTATTGACCCTACTAGAGGAAAGCCACATTGATCAGGTCTCTGGCACTGTGGCTCAGAAGGGAAGGGGGGAAGAAGAGGATTATAATAATGATAGGGGTTCCATAGTTAGAGGAGTAGACACGAGATAGAGCCACTCGAATGGAATGTTGCCTCCCAGGTTCCAGGGTCAGGGATGTATTGGATCAGGTCCACAGCATTCTAAAGGGGGAGTGTGAGCAGCTAGAAGTCTTGGTACATATTGGCACCAATGACACGAGTAGGAAAAGAAGAGAGGTCCTGAAGAGAGAATTTAGAGAGTTAGGTAGAAAGCATGAAGAAACTGCCCCTGATGTCTTGTTAAATTTCTGGCCTCTTAAACCAGTCACTGTTTTTTTCAGCACCTTCACCCTGAGTGAAGGGCTATTACCTGTATATGGCCTCATATACTTCTATCAGGTCACCACTCAATCTTCTACATTCCAGAGAATTCTAGTCTATGCAACCTCTGCTTGTCTGTGCAACATCCTATAACCCAGATTATGGGTACTCCAAGTCAATCATTCACTCCAACCTGATTTATAACGAAGCTTTTAGAAACAATAATCAGGAAGGATATTAATGGGTACTTGGAGATGTTTGAGTTGATGAAGGAGAAGCAGCGTACTGTTGTTAAAAACAAATAAAATTTAGACTAAAATTGAATTTTTAGATGAATTGATGTGGAGAGCATGCTTCCTGCAGCGGGGGAGTCCTACACCAGAAGGCACAGCATCAGAATTGAAGGATGTCCATGTGGAACAGAGATGAGGAAAAATTCTTTAACCAGAGGGTGGTGAATCATTGTGGAATTCATTGCCACCGATATGGAGAAAAAGCAGAAGAATGGGGTTGATGGAATGGCGGAGTAGACTCAATGGGCCAAATTGCCTAAGTTCTGCTCCTATGTCTTGTGGTCTATTTTATTCCAGTGTAAAGCATAGAACAAGTCTTCAAATGGATATGGACAGCTGAGAGAATTTGGCATAGACATAATTGATACATAATAATTCAGGGAAGTCAGATGTGTAGCTGAACACAATTTTATCTATGCACAACATTCTGTCATATGCAGATCTACAGCAATTGTTGACATTCACTGACGAAGGGCAGGATTACAGGCTAATTTTTGCCATGTAAATTAATTAGTGCATTCTAGTCATGATACCCAAGTCAGCACTGATGAGAAATCTGATTTGTGTGCCAATCCAGGTGGTATCTTCACAAGTCTGTTCAATCAACCTCACCCTTACAGATGGAAATGATATTAGTAATTAGAAATCAGGATGTCATGTTAAATGTGAGAGCTACAAATATTTAATATTGGACTGTGTACTTTCATGTACAATGAACAGAAAAATGACTGTGCACCTTTTATTCCTTAACTATTACAAGTAATACTTTATTTGCTCTTGCCAAGCAAAGTAAAGCCCTGGGTGCATACAAATTGGCTCGGCATGCTTACGACAAATTGCAGGGCCTGCGGATCCCTGTCAGATTCCAGGAGTCTATTGACCTGGGCAGTTTGACAATTCGATCCAAGCCGTTCCATGATAGTGAGGTGAGGTACCCTATCAGAAAGTACAGTTTTTTTCCTATATTATCATGTATTGCATTGAACTGCTGCTGCTGTGCTAATAAATTTCACAACACATGCTGGTAATAATAAGTCTGATGATTGTTTCTGAGATTACAGCCATAATCTCCATAGTGTGACGCTGTTAGAGCTCAGGGCATCAGAGTTTGAGTTAAATACCAGCATCATCTGTAAAGGGTTTGTTTGTCCTCACCATGAACACATGGGTTTCTTCTGGGTGCTGCAGTTTCCTCCTACAGTCTAAAGACCATAAGACTGTAAGACATAGGAACAGAATTAAACCATTCAGCCCATCAAGTCTGCTCTGGCATTTCATCATGGCTGATCCCAGATCCCATTCAACCCTTTATACCTGCCCTCTCATCCTTGTTAACACGTCCAATCGGGAAGCTATCAATTTCCACTTTGAATATATACGTGGACTTGGCCTCCACCATAGTCTGTGGCAGAGCATTGCACAGATTCACCACTCTTTGACTAAAAAAAAATTCTTCTTTACATCTGTTCTACAGGTTTGCCCCACAATTTTGAGACTGTGCCCTCTAGTTTTGGATACCCCCACCAGAGGAAACATCCTCTCCACATCCACCTTTCAACATTCAGCAGGTTTCAATGAGACCCTCACGCATTCTTCTAAATTCCAGTGAGTACAGGCCCAAAGCTGCAAAACGCTCTTCATGTGTTAATTCCTTAATTCCTGGAATCATCCTCGTGAACCTCCTCAGGACTCTCTCAAATGACAATGCATTCTTTCTGAGATAAGGAGCCCAAAACTTGACAATACTCCAGTGCGGACTGACTAGCTGTCTCATGAAGCTTCAGCATTATCCCCTTGTTTTTATATTCTAATCCCTTTGAAATAAATGTCAACATTGCATTTGCCCTCTTTACCATGGACTTGACCTGTGAATTAACCTTCTGGGAGCCTTGCACAAAGTCCCTTTGCACCTCTGATGTTTGAATTTTCTTTCCACTTAGATAATAGTCTGCACTATTGTTCCTTTTACCAAAATGCACTATCATACATTTCCCAACACTGTATTCCCTCTGCCACTTTTTTGCCCATTCTTCCAATTTGTCTAAGTCCTGCTGCAATCTCATTGCTTCCTCAGCACTTCTACCAATCTGCAAACATTGCCACAAAGCCATCAATTCCACTATCTAAATCATTAGCAAACAATGTGAAAAGCAGAGGTCCCAATACTGATCCCTGAGGAACACCCCTAGTCATGGCAACCAACCAGAAAAGGCTCCTTTATTCCTACTCACTGCCTCCTGCCTGTCAGCCATTCATCTACCCATGCAATATACTTCCTATAACACCATAGGACTTTATCTTGGATTTAAAGGATTTTAAGATGTACTGGTTAGCAGGTTAATTGGTCATTGTAAATTGTCCTGTGAATTGTCCTTTGTCAAGACCTTGGCCTCAGTACCTCCTTGTGCAATTGGATCCTCTATTTACTCACTTGCAGACCCCAGTCAGTTCAGATTGGCTACAACATCGACTCCACAATCCACGACAGCACAGGTGCACCACAAGGCTGTGTGCTTAGTCCCCTGCTCTGCTCCCTTTACACTTATGACAGTGTGGCTCAGCACAGCTCCCGTGCCATATTCAAGATGCTGACGATACCACTGTCATAGGTTGAATCAAAGGTGGTGAGGAAGCAGCATGCAGACACGAAAATGAAAATCTGGCTGACATGAGCCAGTCCTCATTGGAGGATCAGAGGTGGAGAGGGTCAGCAACTTTAAATCCCTCAGTGTAATTATTTCAGAGGACCTGTCCTGGGCCCAGCAAGTAAGTGCAATTACAGAGAAAGCACAGCAGTGTCTCTACTTCCTTAGGAGTTGCAAAGACTCGGCATGACTTCTAAAACTTTGGCAACCTTCTCTAAATGTCGGCTGGAGAGTATGTTGACTGGCTCCATCAGAGCACGGTATGGAAACATCAATGCCCTTGAACAGAAAATCCTACAAAAAATAGTAGATATGGCCCAGTCCATCACAGGTAAAGCTCTACCCACCTTTGAGCACATTTACACGGAACATTGTTGCAGAAGGCAGCATCTGTCATCTGGGAACCCTACAACCAAGGTCATGTTCTAAGAATGTAAGAAATAGGAGCAGAAGTAGGCCATATTGCCCATCGAGCCTGCCCCGCCATTCATGGCTGATCTGTCCCTAAACTCAGCTCCATCTACCTGCCTTTTCCCTATAACCCTTAATTCCCCTACTATGTAAAAATCTATCAAACTGTATCTTAAATATATTTAGTGAAGAAGCCTCAACTGCTTCCCTGGGCAGAAAATTCCACAGATTCACCACTCTCTGGGAGAAACAGTTTCTCCTCATCTCCATCCTAAATCTTCTCCCCTGAATCTTGAATCTCCCCTAGTTCTAGTCTCACTCACCAATGGAAACAACTTTCCTACTTCTATCTTATCTATCCCTTTCAAAATTTTGTATGTCTCTATAAGATCCCCCCTCATTCTTCTGAATTCCAGAGAGTATAGTTTCAGGTGACTCAATCTCTCCTCATAGGTTAACCCCCTCATCCCTAGAATCATCCTGGTGAACCTCCTCTGCACTTCCTCCAAAGCCAGTATATCCTTCCTCAAGTATGGAGTCCAGAACTGCACACAGTACTCCAGGTGCAGCCTCACCAGTACCCTGTATAGTTGCAGCATGACCTTCCTGCTCTTGAATTCAGTCCCTCTAGCAACAAAGGCCAACGTTCCATTTGCCTTCTTAATAACCTGTTGTACCTGCAAGTCAACTTTTTGCGATTCATGAACAAGCACTCCCAAGTCCCTCTGCACAGCAGTATGCTGCACTTTCACCATTTAAATAATAATCTGCTCTTCTATTATTCCTTCCAAAGCAGATGATCTCACATTTACCAATGTTGTATTTCATCTGCCAGACCTTGGCCCACTCACTTAACCTATCTATATTCCTCTGCAGACTCTCCACATCCTCTGTACAATTTGCTTTTCCACTCAGTTTAGCATCATCAGCAAATTTTGCTACACTACACTCAGTCCCCTCTTCCAAATCATCAATGTAAATTGTAAACAGCTGCGGGCCCAGCACCGACCCCTGTAGCACCCCACTCACCACGGACTGCCAACCGGAGAAACACTCATTTATATCAACTCTCTGCCTTCTTTTGGTTAACCAGTCCACTATCCATGCCAATACACTTCCTGCAAATCTATGCATCCGTTCTCTTCTGGCTTTTGCCATCAGGAAGAAAGTATAGGAGGTTCAGGACTCACACCACCAGGTTCAGGAGCTGTTATTATCACTCAGCCATCAAGCTCTTGAACCAAAGAAGATAACTTCACTCAAATTATTTGTCCCATCATTGAAATGTTCCTACAACCTGTAGTTTCACTTTCAAGGACTCTTGATCTCGTGTTCTCAAATGTTTATTACTTATTTATTTACTGTTATTATTTCTTGGGTTTTTTTGTATTTGCACAGTTTATTGTGTATTTGCACATTGATTTTATGCCCAGTTGGTGTGGTCTTTCATTGACTCTGTTACCATTATTGGATTTATTGAGTATGAATGCAAGTAAATGGATCTCATGGTTGTATATGGTGACATACTTTTACTTTGATCATTACTTTGAAGTTGAACTTTGATTAGGCTAGGGTTAACTCAGTACTTTTCTGGCAGTGCAACTGGAAGGACCAGAAAGGGCTATTCCACACTGTATCTCTAATTAAATGGTAGAGCTATTTCAAAGGACCATGTGACTTACTCATGCTCTTAATTGGTATATTTTGTATATACTGTATATTTGATTTTTAGAAATAACCTTGTTTTGGGTGTACAAATATTGTACTATTCAAGTTTCAAAACTTGAAATGACTCACCACTTAATATGACAGGTATAGAAAATCTGGTGAAATGGGAAACCCATAGAAGATGAAATTTTAATCAATGGACACATTTTGAATTCTATTTTACCAAGTTAAATTAAATGAAGCAATAAACTAAAAGATGTAATCTTAAAAGGGGTGCACAAGTCTTTGGAGGTAACAGTCGAGAAGGCTGTTTTAAAAAATCTCGATCTTTGATCTTATAAAAAGTTGCATGCATTACAAAAGCCCATAATTGTCAAAATCTTAATGTAGAAGTTGTTAATAAGAATATATGAAGGAGGATCAATCTGGCAAAATAGGCTATGGCTTATATATGAGGTCGATGTGTTTAAAACTTGAGTGAGCTTTGATTGAGGATAAATGCTTGTTTCAGAGGATTGATAAACACAGATTAATGGAGGTTGGCAGTAAAATCCAAGACATTGTGAATAGTAGTTTATCATCATTCAAGATGTTGTGGTGACTGTAGATTTAATAGCTATTTTGCAGAAAAAGAATTGATAATAGTTTAATTTTAAAAATTTTGGTAGTTAGTGGAGTTCACTTTGGGCACTCCATTTCCTCTTACTACAAAGATGTGTGGTGTTAGCTGCTGTAAATTATCCTTAGTATGAATGTTACAACCTGGGAGAAGTTAATGGGATTGAGGAGAGAGCATAACGGGATTATTATAAACAGATGCTTGATAATTGGTGTGGATTCAGTGAGTAGAAGCTCCTGCCTTTTAACTATGTCCATAAAGAAAGAGCAGGTGAGTAAAACTAATAGAGGCATCTAGGCTCAAAGACCTTTGTACTGTATTATATCTGACTCGATGAAGCATTTTCCTGTAATGCTGTGATATATTAAATAGAGGCATTGCAAATATATAAATTATTTTTTAAAAAATAAATAATTCAATAAGCAAATAGTAACAATGATAACCATGTGGTGTGTTATAACCTTGGTGTGGTTAAATTTGGTATTCCCACACCATTAGCTAAGATGTATCTATGTTGAGAGCTTGGATCAGTGTTAGAAGTCTTAGCAAAAGATGTAGAATCAGTAAACTCATCCTGCAGATAAACTTCATTTGGTCAGTAAATGATGAATTTGAAATCCTTTGAAGGAAATGTAAAAGATCTGTTGAGCCATAGAAATCCAAATTTAAAACACCAATCAGAAATTATTAGTAGAATACTGAAATTTTAAAAACTGTCTCCAAATGCTTCAACTCTGAACAAATATTAGGTTTTTTTTTACAAGTCCTTTGTCAAAATATCCTTTTGACATGTTCTGCTTTTATAAGAGAACACAGTTTTCTTTATTGGGATAGGCACATTCCTTAGTCTAGTTATGTTAATTCTTAATGGGCAAATGTTCCTTTTGCTGTACATAGTTTGTAATAGGGAAAAAAGGGCTGGAAGCTTATCTTCCCATCTGCCCAAGGTGAGAAATGTCAAAAGCTAAAAGTGGAGCTGTGTGTTTTTTCTTCTTTTCCATTCTTTTCTAGACAGGGCAGAAGGGTTTCCTTTCTTGACCCTTCTAATTTCTGAGGTCTAATTTTTGCATCTTCATGTTCATGTTCTTTTTTTTTTGTTGCTCTTGAAGCAAATGTCCTGGATAAAATCCAAGCTGCCATTGTAAAGGTGGTACAATAAATGTGAATGAGTTCCATGGGGAAAAAAACTGCAGAAGTCTTAGCTATGGGGTGAGGTTGGGTAAATTGGCCTTGCTTTCTTTGGAATGGAGGTGGCCCAGGAGTGACTTGTTAGAGATATTTAAGATTACTAGAGGTATAGATAAGGTAAGTAGCCAATATCATTTTCCAGTTGTCGGTTTATCAAAACCAAGGGCATATGTTTAGGTTGAGATGAAGGAGTTTTAAAGGGGAACTGAAAGGCAAGTTTTTTTCCTATACAAATTGGTTAATATCTGAGACACTCTGGAGTCAGGTGTAATGACAATGTTGAAAAAGCATTTACAGAGACAGTAAAGTAGTAGACAAGGTACAATTCTAATACAGGCAAGTGGGACTAATGTTTGTTTGGAATGAACACGGTGGGTCAGAGGCCTTTTCCTATGCTGGACAACTTTGACTCATGTTCTTATTGACAAACGAATTGAAGATGAAGTAGTGGGTTAGGTAAGCCAAAGAGTTTTTGCTTAAAGTTGTTGTTCATTAATAGTGAGTGGAAATAATTGCCAAATGGGTAATTTGTCTTTTAAGACTTTTGCCCAGCATTAACACTGCTATTTTTATTGTGTTTACTGAAGTTTCTTACATTTTTGTGTTACTTAGATATTTTGTGTAATATCTGCTTTATTTCTGCACAGGACATTGTGCCTATGTGTTATAGATGTTCAACAAACAACCCACTCCTCAACAATCAGGGAAATGTCTGCATCAACTGCAGGCAGCCTTTTGTGTTCTCTGCTTCCTCCTATGGTGAGTTTAAATTTGAGTACTGACTGTGGTCGGCTTAGCTTATATTTAGTGATTTGCAGGTGATGTTCTTTTGTTTGTTGTTCAGATTTAAAAATTTGAACTAAAGCTGTAAATAGAAAATGCTAGAAAAACTCAGGTCAAGCAAGATCTATGGAAAGAGAAAGAGTTAACAGTTTTATTATGTCACAAACCCAAAATATTGATTGTTTCATTTCCACAGATGCTGCCTGAACTGGTGAGACTTATAGCATTTTTTGTTTTTCTTTTGAGATTTCCAACAGCTATGGTTTTTATTTTAAAGTTGTAACTAGGTCCTCTTACTAAGTTGAGTCACAACAGAGGATGTCTACATTAATGAAATCTAGAATGGTGGCAGAAACTGAACACATCAAGCAAAACTTTCAGAAATTGAAGGAAATGCTTAGCGGACCAGAGCTAATTTTCTGGTCAACGATCTGTCATCATAACTATGAAATCTTAGATGTAAGCTTGTTTTCTAATACAGGGAATAGAGGAAAAGGGTGAGAAGAAGTATGGTAGATTACAGAAGAGAATAAATAACAAAATTGATTAGAATAGAAAATAAATGAGGAAGAAAATGAGAAGAGAAGGAAAGAAGATCAGCTTCTACACTTCACACCAGTTTTATATTAAAAATTTAAAACAGCAGAAAATTCTACAAATGCTTTATATAAGACTATTAGAATATAATATGTTAACAAAAGAAACAGGAACAAATATCAGCCTCCTGAAACCCCTCTGCCTATTAAAAAAAAGATCTGTAAGAGAGCTTTTCAACAAAGAAATTCCTCCTCACCTCACCCAAAGCAATGATCCCTAGTTTTAGATACCCACAATAGGAGAAACGCCCTCTCATCTTTTACGCTGTCAGTTCCCCCCCCCCCCCGAATCTATAAACCTTTGCAATAAGATAACCTTTCATATTTTTATAAACTCTACTCTGTATAACTCCTACTGCTCAACCTACATCAATCGCTTCAATCCAAACATATAAATTTGGAGACCAAAAGTGTCTTGGGTACACCATATGTTGTCTCACCAATATCTTTTCAAAGAGCATCAAAATTTCCTTAATTTTGTATTTCCTACCCTTTGCAATATTCCATTGGCCTTCCTAATTAAATGTTGCATACTAATTTTGGGTTTCGCATCCCTCATGTTATTGTACTGCAACTGCCCACTCTCTTAACCCATGATTTCTTTTGCAGGCTCATTGAATCCTCCTTACAACTTGCCAACCCTCTACTTTTTCTACCATCAATAAACTTAGAACAATATACTATGTCTCTTCATGTCATTATAGTTGAGGCCCCAACACTAGTTGCGGACTGGCAATACAAAAGTGACACACTTACCCAAAAAACAAACAAAGGAAAACCTGCAGATGCTGGAAATGCTATTTGGTTAGTTTAATTACTCTCCTTTCCATGCGAATATCTTGTATCCTAAATTCCGTGCCTTCTTACCTTACTTAGTAATGTTTAGTTGAACAAAAAGTAGAGCTGAACCCCATGCACATTAACTTGTAATGATGTAAGCAATCTCGTTCTGAAAGTGCCAGAATTTTGTAGTTGGCAGAGGCCAAGATAATCTTAATAGTGGCAGTATTAGTTTAATCAAATATAACGTGTCTGCATTCTAGAAGTAGTGGTGTGTGTCCAGCATACAGTGCAAATGCAGGGCTGCAGTATTTATTTGGTTTTGTTTGTATATTTTGCCTGCCATCTGCCCAATTAAACAGTTGTTTAGCAAAGTATTCCATATTTAGAAGCTTCACTTTTCCCCTGTCCATTACCTACATCATGTTGCTTACACCTCTATATTCATAAGAGCCTGAAAATCGGTTCCTTGAGATTCTGCTGAATTTTCATTTTTAGTGATGGAACTGAGTGTACTTTGTACCTTTAACAGTTTACTTGATTTTGCAGAAGTTACCTTTATGGCAGAAGAACTTTTGCATGCAGAGTGTGTCTCATTTTCCAAAAGCCTCACTATTCTTTCTCCTCTCCAAGTTTATTCTTCCCATTTTACATTTGCTAAAAACCCATTTAAATGGTGGATGGCATGAATCTAACAATTTTTGCAAAGGCCAGCCCTCCAAACTGGCTGGTGAATTGATCCCCATCTTGGAATACATGCAGTCTCAGAATTCCCAATGGGAGATCCCTGGTAAATAATATATTAAAATATTAATAAGATCACTATTTTAATTTGCAACTTAACTCTTTAAAATAATTGAATAATTTTTCAGTAAAATTTTCCCAGAGCTTCAATGCTGATTCATTATGCAAGCAACACAGACACTTTCATTTCTTCCTCGGGGTAGACAAGTGTAGTGAACATATAATCTTATCTCACACATATTTACTCCCATCACTAAGTAGTTAACAGGATCATCACAGATTATGGTCTCAAATCCAGGTTACACTGACATTAGGTTTTCGCTTTTATGCTTAAACTATTTTTCCCTAACCCCAACATAAAAAAATTTAGTCTTAATGTTATCTGGAATGTCTACTGTATCTCAGGTTACTCATCTACAAGGCAAAATTGAAATAAAGTTCCACTCCAATGTGAGTATATGCTTGACATTTAATTCCAATTTTAGTTCCACATTCCAAGTTAAGGTAACTATTCAAATGGATGTATCTATGTATTTAATCTGAGGTTATTAACCACTACTGTTTTTAAGAAATAGACATTCAAGTAGGGAAGTAACAAATCCAATTTCTTACCATCAATTTTGTTTCCTTCATTTTCTGCAAAGTAAAACATTGATTACATTTAAACTCTCATGGATTACATTTATGATCTTCTGTGTAGAAGAATATTTGAACAATACAAAGGTATTTTCTTTTAATTTAAAATCCTGCTGTCATTGTAATATTCGGTAAAATCAGATGCCTTTGTGCAATTCACTTTGTTTTTTTTATACACGATGGATGAGATGTGAGTATTGGTGGAAGGTAAATCCTGTTAGTTGCCAGGATACCGTTATCTCCTAATAAGATAAGCAGATTGGTATTTTTATAGCAGATTTGCTTGACAATTTGTAAAGCATGAGTTACCAGTGATTGATGTTTATTGTGAATGTTTCAAGCAACTTATTATAACATACATTTTTAAACATACATAAATTGTTGTTTGGAAATAAAAAATATGCTTTATTTGTAATTATATTGCATTATAATGTATGGATTGAAGTCATAGAGCAATACAGCATGAGAATAGGGACTTCAGCTGAATGAGTCCATGCTGACCATGCTCCCCATCCAACTAGCCCCAATTTCCTGTGTTCAGCCTAGATCCCTCTAAGCCCTATCAAAATGCTTCTTAAATTATACTATTGAACATAGAACAGTACACCACAGGAACAGGCCCTTCTAATTAAATTAGTATCAAATAAGACCATAAAATATAGGAGCAGAAGTAGGCCATTCAGCCCATTGAGGAGTCTGCTCTACTATTCAATCATGAGCTGATCCAATTCTTCCAGTCATGCCCACTTCCCTGCTTTCACCCCATACCTTTTGATGTCCTGGCTAATCAAGAACCTATCTATCTCTGCCTTAAGTACACTCAATAGCTTGGCTTCCACAGCCACTCGTAGCAACATGTTCCAAAGATTTACCACCCTCTGACTAAAGTAATTTCTCCGCATCTCAGTTCTAAAAGGACACCCTTCAATCCTGAAATGGCCAACTAAACTTATCTCTTGTGTTATATCCTTCCATTTCCCTCATATTCACAGCCTATCTAAAAATCTCTTAAAATTCCTCATACTCTCTCCACCTCTGACCTCTCCAGGCAGTGCATTCCAGGCAGCCATCATTCTGTGTTTTAAAAAAAGAAAACACTTGCTCCTCAGATCTACTTTGAACTTACCCCCACACATCTTAAATGATTTGTCTTAAACCCTCTGATATTAAACATTTCAACCCTGGAAAAAGGTACCTCTTATAATCTTATAAATCTCTTATCAGGTCTCCCCTCAGCTTCTGCCACTCAAGAGGAAACAACCCAGGTTTACCTAACCTCTCATTTTAGTACATGCCCTCTAATCCAGAAAGCATCCTGATAAATCTCTTCTGCGCTCTCTCCAAAGCCTCGACATACCTCCTATAATGGGGCAGCCAGAACTATATTCAATACTCCAGATGCAGCCTCACTGGAGTTTTATAAAACTGCAACAGAACCTCCTCAATTTTGAACTCAGTGCCTCAACTAATCAGAGCAAGCATTCCATAAGCTGCCTTAACCACATTATCAACCAGTGTAGCCACTTTCAGGGAGCTATGAACTTGGAACCCAAAGATCTACATTGGTCTTGCCCTTAACTATGTACTGTCTCTTTACATTTTCCCTACCAAACTGCAACACCTCACATTTATGTGGGTTAATTTTCATCTTCCATTTCTCCACCCATATCTGCAGCTGATCAATGTTCAGTTGTATTCTTTGCCAGTCTTCTACACTATCCACAACATTTCCAATTTTCATATTATCTGCAATATTACTAACCCACCCATCTCCATTTTCAGCCAGGTCATATACATCACAAACAGCAGAAATGCCAGTACAGATCTGTGGAACACCACAAATCACAGTTTTCGAACTAGAATAAGCCCCTTTAACCACTATCCTTTGTCTCCTATGGGCAAGTCAGTTTTGAATCCAAATCCAAAGGGACTTAGTCAAACACCTGACTTGTGTTTGTTTCAACTCCTTCCTATGGCAGCTCACTCCATGTACCAGCCAACCTCTACATGAAAAATTTGCCTTTCAAGTCCTCCTTAAATCTTTCCCCTCTCATCCTTAATCAATGCCCCTGAGTTTTTGACTCCTTAACCCTGGAGAAAAGACTGCTACCGTCCACCTTATCTTTAAGGTCAAAACACATACTCCTACACCCCAACCTCTCTCAAATAACTCGGGCCTTCTAATCCTGCTAAAATCCTTGTAAATCTTTACTGAAGTCTTTCTAGTTTAACCATGTCTTTTTATAACAGGATGACCAGTACTCCAAGCCTCAAAATAACTTAGAAAAGTGGATTTCAATACAGAAAAATGATAAGTAATGATGCAGTTGTCTGACTGATCAAGGTCTCCATCTAATCTGTGATAACCTTCTTCACCATTAATGACATGTCCTAATTTTTTGTCATCTGCAGAGTTACTGATGAACCCTTATGTAATCGCATCCAAATGATTTAGACCATAAAACATAGGAGCAGAATTAGTCCTTTCAGCCCATCAAGTCTACTCCATCATTCCATCATGACTGATCCTGAATCCAGTACAACCCCATACACCTGCCTTCTTGCCATGACCTTTGGTGCCCTGACCAATCAGAAAACTATCAACTTTCATGTTAAATATACCCTTGGTCTTGGTCTTCATTGCTGTTTGTGGCAGACATACTCTCTGGCTGAAAAAAATTCCTCCTTACCTCTATTCTAAAGCGTTGCCCCTCAATTTTGACGCTGTGCCATCTAGTTCTGAACATCCGAGGAAACATCCTCTCCACATCCACCCTAACCCTTTCAACATTTGGTAGGTTTCAATAAGATCCCCACACATTCTTCTAAATTCCTGTGAGTATAGGTGCAAAGCTGCCAAATGCTGCTCACATATTAACCCCTTAATCCCTGGAATCATCTTTATGAACCTCCTCTAGACTCTCTCCAATGACAACACATCCTTTCTGAGATATGGGGCCCGAACCTGTTGACGATACAAGAGTGGCCTGACCAGTGTCTTATAAAGTTTCAGCATTATCCCCTTGTTTTTATATTCGATTCCCCTTGATATGAATGCCAACATTGCATTTGCCTCATTTACCACAGACTCAACCTGTGAATTAACCTTCTGGGAGTCTTGCATAAGGACTCCTAAGACACTTTGCACCTCTGTTTGAACTTTATCCCCATTTAGATAATAGTCTGCACTTATGTTCTTTTCATCAAAATGCATTATACATTTCCCAACACTAATCCATCTGCCATTTTTTTGCCCAATGCGATTACATTGCTTCCTCAGCACTACCTACCCCTCTGCCTATCTTCGTATCATCTGCAAACTTTGCCACAAAACTATCAATTCCATTTTCCAAATCACTGACAATGTGAAAAGTAGCAGTCCCAATACTGATCCCTGAAGTTCACCACTAGTCAGGCAGCCAACCAGAAAAGACCCCCTTTATTCCCCCAGTCATGCAACATCCCACTCAATTTTGCTGCCTCCTGCCTGTCAGCCATTCCTCTATCCATGCCAGTTTCTTTCCTGTAATGCCATGGGATTTTATCTTCTTAAGCAGCCTCAAGTGTGGCACTTTATCAATGCCTTCTGAAGATCCAAGGAAGTGACATCCATTACCTCTCCTTTGTCCACACTGCTTGTTACTTCTTCAAAGAATTCTTAAAAGATTCATCAGGCAAGATTTCCCTTTACAGAAATCATAGTCTTTGACTTATTTTATCATTAGTCTCCAAGTACCCCAAAACCTTGTCCATAATAAAGGACTCCTGCTTCCTAATGCTCACGGACCTCTGCTAGTGTCTTCCATAGTGAAGACTGATGCAAAGTATTAATATTAAGTCCATCCGCCATTCTTTTGACCCCTATTACTCACCAGCATCATTTTCCAGTGGGCCAATATCAATTCTCACCATCTTCTTTACTCTTTATATAACTGAAAAACTTATAGTATTCTGCTTTGTATTATTGTCTAATTTGTCCTCATATTTCATCTTTTCCTTTCTTACAACTTTTATAGTTGTCTTTTGTTAGATTTTAAAAACTTCCCAGTCATCCAACATCCCACTCACTTTTACTATATTATATGCCCTTTCCTTGACTTTCATGAAGTCCTTAACTTCCCTTGTCAGCCACAGATGCTACCCCTGCTATTTGAGAACAACTTCTGTGGGACATATCCTGCGCCTTGTGAACTATTTCCAGAAACTTCAGCCACCTCTGCTCTTCCACCATCCCTGCCAGTATCCCCCTCCAATCCACTTAGGCAAGCTTCTCCCTCTTGCCTCTGTAATTATTCCATTGCGATACCAATACATGTGATTTATGCTTTTACCTCTCAAATTGCAGTATGAATTTAATCATTTTATGATCACTGCCTCCTTAAGGTTCTTTTACCATAAGTTCCCTAATAAAATCTGGGTTATTACACCACACCCAATCTAAGATGGCCTTTCCCCGAGTAGGCTCAAGTACAAGCTGCTCTCGTAGGCATTCAACAAATAATGATTTACATAAATAATGAATAACAAAAGTCACAACTCTGATCCCTGCACCACTAGTCACTAGTTTTCATTTCAAGAATCAACTTTTAACCTGCCTCCAAATCAATTTTGAATCTGTGTAACTAGCTCTTCCTAGATTCCATGGGCTAACCTTCTAGACCAGCCTTCCCTGCAGGACTTGTTGTTGAAGGCCTTGCTGTAGTCCAGCTAGACACTAGAGCAACATCATCTATCTTTTTGGTTACTTCTTCAAATAACTCTATAAAAGGTTTGTCAAGCATAACTTTCCATACATAAGCTGTATCTCCGTCTGTTCATGTGCTTGTAGATGCTGTCCTTAGAGAATTCCCTTCAGAAGCATCCCCTTACTGATGTCCGGTTGACAGACCTGTAGTTCCCTGATTTGTCTTTGCTCTACTTAAACAACAGAAAAACATTAGCCACTTTCCAGTCTTTGGGAACTTCCCCAGTGCCTAACAAAGAAGCAATTGATTCCACAAGTGTCCACAATTTCTTCTCTAGCCTCCCACAATGTCCAGGGATACAGTTAGTCTGGCCTAGTGAATTTCTCTTTTGCAATGCACTGTAAGGCTACAAATACCTCCTCCCTAGGAATATAACTGTTCTCCAAAATGTCTCCACTTGTTTCCTTTATCTCTTGAGCAACCATGATTTTCTCCTCAGTAAACACAGATGAGCAATATTCATTAAAATCTCACTCACCTCCTCTGGCTCAAAATATAGATGGCCCTGCTTATCTGACTTCTTCTCTCTCTAACCACCTTTTTGTTCTCAGTGAAGCTATTGAATCCCTTGAGATTATCCTTAGCCTTACTAGCTAGAGACACCTCATACCCTCCCTTTACCTCCCTGATTTCCCTGTAAAATGTACTAATCCTTTTATTGCCATCAAGAGATCCACTCATCCACTAACTCCAAAACTCCTTTTCTTGACCAGAGCCTCAATATCTCTCATCAGCCAGGGTTCCCTAAACTTGCTAAGTTTATTCTTCACTTAACAGGAACATGGAGTTCCTGGGCATTTGATATCACACTCTCAAAAGTGTCCCATTTGCTTTTCCTTTCTAACCAACCTCTGCTAGATATGGCCTAATTCCTCCAAGATTAGCTCTGCTCCTGTTTCATATCATATCCTTTTCTGTCTAAAACTAATAGAGTTATGGCAATTAGCATCAAAGTGTTCCCTGACTGCCACTTCAATTACTTGCCCTGCCTTGTTCCCTAAGAGAAGGTCCAGTATTGCACCCTCCTTAGTTAGGGTCCTTTACATATTCACTCCAGAAATTTTCCTGGACACACTTTGCAGATTCCATCCTATACAGGCCCTCAACACTCCAGGTAGCCCAGTCAATACCAGGAAAATTAAAATCTTGCACTAATACAACCTTTTTTTTTTGTAATTTATTTTTCATTGAAGTTCATCATCAAACATTTCCATAAAATGTATTTTAGATATTGTACATATATATCTTAGAGTCATATATGCCCCAAATCTCCACATAATATTAATCTGAAGTATACTCTTATAGAAAAGAGAGGAAAGAAAGAACAAGCGAAAGGAGAAAACTATGTACAAGTAGGGAGTGATCTTTTTTTAACAAATATTCATTGATTTGTGAGAATAAAATCAGGCCTATGAGGGATTATGTAGTTAAACCATTTTTCCCAGTATGAATCAAATTGTTCTGACCTATGATTAACAAATGCTGTTATCTTCTCCTATTTGTAAATATCCATTGTAATTTCCATCCATGCATTTAAGGTTGGGCTCTCCTGTGATAACCATTTCCTAGTACGAGTCTTTTTACCAGCCACCAGCAGTATATTCATTAAATATTTATCTCTTTTCAACCATTCTTAAGGTATATACGATATAGGTAAAAAAAACGGGATGAGGTCCTACAAGGTGAATTTAGGGAGTTAGGAGATAAACTAAAAAGTAGGACCACAAAGGTAATAATCTCCTAAATTACTACCAATGCCATGTGCTAGTCAGAGGAGAAATAGGAGGATATTTCAGATGAATACGTGGCTTGAAAAATGGTGCAAGGGGCAGGGATTCAAATTTCTGGGGCATTGGAACCAGTTCTGGGGGAGGTGGGACCAGTATAAACAGGATGGTCTGCACCTGGGCTGGACTGGAACCAATGTCCTAGGGGGACCATTTGCTACTGCTGTTCAGGAGGCTTTAAACTAATGTGGCAGGGGGAAGGGAACAAGTGCAAAGAGACAGGGGTGTAAAATGAGGGTAGAAGCAAAAAGTAGTAAGGTGAAAAGTAAAAGTGGCAGGCAGGCAAATCCAGGGTAAAAAGCAAAAAGAGCCACTTTTCAACATAATTGTATAAGGGCTAAGAGTGTTGTAAAAACAAGCCTGAAGGCTTTGTGTGTCAATGCAAGGAGCATTCGTAACAAGGTGGATGGATTGAATGTGCAGATAGTTATTAATGAATATGATATAGTTGGGATCACAGAGACATGGCTCCAGGGTGACCAAGGATGGGAGCTCAACATCCAGGGATATTCAATAGTCAGGAGGGATAGACAGGAAAGAAAAGGAGGTGGGGTAACATTGCTGGTTAGAGAGGAGATTAACGCAATAGAAAGAAAGGACATTAGCCTGGAGGATGTGGAATCGATATGGGTAGAGCTGAATAACACTAAGGGGCAGAAAACACTGGTGGGAGTTGTGTACAGGCCACCTAACAGTAGTAGTGAGGTTGGGGATGGCATTAAACAGGAACTTAGAAATGCTTGCAATAAAGGAACAGTAGTTATAATGGGTGACTTCAATCTACATATAGATTGGGTGAACCAAACTGGTAAGGGTGCTGAGGAAGAGGATTTCTTGGAATGTATGCGGGATGGTTTTCTGAACCAACATGTCGAGGAACCAACTAGAGAGCAGGCCATTCTAGATTGGGTATTAAGCAATGAGGAAGGGTTAGTTAGCAATCTTGTTGTGCAAGGCCCCTTGGGTAAGAGTGACAATAATTTGGTGGAATTCTTCATTAAAATGGAGAGTGACATAGTTCATTCAGAAACAAAGGTTCTGAACTTAAAGAAGGGTAACTTTGAAGGTATGAGACATGAATTATCTAAGATAGACCGGCAAATGATACTCAAAGGGTTGATGGTGGATATGCAATGGCAAGCATTTAAAATCGCATGGATGAACTACAACAATTGTTCATCCCAGTTTGGCAAAAGAATAAACCAGGGAAGGTAGTGCACCTGTGGCTGACAAGGAAAATTAGGGATAGTATCAAGTCCAAAGAAGAAACATATAAATTAGCAAACAAAAGCGGCACACCTGAGGACTAGGAGAAATTCAGAGACCAGCAGAGGAGGACAAAGGGCTTAATTAGGAAAGGGAAAAAAGATTATGAGAGAAAGCTGGCAGGGAACATAAAAACTGACTGTAAAAGCTTTTGTAGATACGTGAAAAGAAGATTGGTCAAGACAAATGTAGGTCCTTTACAGTCAGAAACAGGTGAATTGATCATAGGGAACAAAGACATGGCAGACCAATTGAATAACTACTTTGGTTCTATCTTCACTAAGGAGGACATAAATAATCTTCCGGAAATAGTAAGGGACCGAGGGTCTAGTGAGATGGAGGAACTGAGGAAAATACATGTTCGTAGGGAAGTGGTGTTGGGTAAATTGAAGGGATTAAAGGCAGATACATCCCCAGGGTCAGATGGTCTGCATCCCAGAGTGCTTAAGGAAGTAGCCCAGGAAATAGTGGATGCATTAGTGATAATTTTTCAAAACTCCTTAGATTCTGGATTAGTTCCTGAGGATTGGAGGGTGGCTAATGTAACCCCACTTTTCTAAAAAGGAGGGAGAGAGAAACCTGGGAATTATAGACCGGTTAGTCTGACATCGGTGGTGGGGAAAATGCTAGAGTTGGTTATCAAAGATGTGATAACAGCTCATTTGGAAAGAGGTGAAATCATCAGACAAAGTCAGCATGGATTTGTGAAAGGAAAATCATATCTGACGAAACTTATAGAATTTTTTGAAGATGTAACTAGTAGAGTGGATAGGGGAGAGTCAGTGGATGTGGTATATTTAGATTTTCAAAAGGCTTTTGACAAGGTCCCACACAGGAGATTAATGTGCAAACTTAAAGCACATGGTATTGGGGGCGTGGTATTGATATAGATGGAGAATTGGTTAGCAGACAGGAAGCAAAGAGTGGGAGTAAATGGGACCTTTTCAGAATGGCAGGCAGTGACTAGTGGGGTACCACAAGGCTCAGTGCTGGGATCCCAGTTGTTTACAATATATATTAATGATTTAGACGAGGGAATTAAATGCAGCATCTCCAAATTTGCGGATGACATGAAGCTGGGCGGCGGTGTTAGCTGTGAGAAGGATGTCAGAGGATGCAGGGTGACTTAGATAGGTTAAGTAAGTGGGCAAATTCATGGCAGATGCAATTTAATGTGGATAAATGTGAGGTTATCCACTTTGGTTGCAAGAACAGGGAAACAGATTATTATCTGAACGATGGCCGATTAGGAAAAGGGGATATGCAATGAGACCTGGGTGTCATTGTACACCAGTCATTGAAGGTGGGCATGCAGGTACAGCAGGCAGTGAAAAAGGCAAATGGTATGTTGGCATTCATAGCAAAAGGATTTGAGTACAGGAGCAGGGAGGTTCTATTGCAGTTGTACAAGGCCTTGGTGAGACCACACCTAGAATATTGTGTGCAGTTTTGGTCCCCTAATCTGAGGAAAGACATTCTTGCCATAGAGGGAGTACAGAGAAGGTTCACCAGATTGATTCCTGGGATGGCAGGACTTTCATATGGATTGACTAGGCTTATACTCACTGGAATTTAGAAGATTGAGGGGGGATCTTATTGAAACGTTTAAAATTCTAAAGGGATTGGACAGGCTAGATGCAGCAAGATTGTTTCTGATGTTGGGGAAGTCCAGAACAAGGGGTCACAGTTTAAGGATAAAGGGGAAGCCTTTTAGGACCGAGATGAGGAAAAACTTCTTCACACAGAGAGTGGTGAATCTGTGAATTCTGCCACAGGAAACAGTTGAGGCCAGTTCATTGGCTATATTTAAGAGGAAGTTAGATATGGCCCTTGTGGCTAAAGCGATCAGGGGGTATGGAGAGAAAGCAGGTACAGGGTTCTGAGTTGGATGATCAGCCATGATCATACTGAATGGCGGTGCAGGCTCAAAGGGCCGAATGGCCTACTCCACCTATTTTCTGTGTTTCTATATACCCAAAATATATGGTCTTACTTTCCAAGGGTATTTAACATTTAAAGATGTCTTGTAGGG
The DNA here is from genome assembly GCF_030144855.1 of Hypanus sabinus. Classification (NCBI taxonomy): domain Eukaryota; kingdom Metazoa; phylum Chordata; class Chondrichthyes; order Myliobatiformes; family Dasyatidae; genus Hypanus; species Hypanus sabinus. The sequence goes on along the minus strand of NC_082724.1, from coordinate 58,606,679 downwards.
CATTGTGTATCCCACTCCAATAGTCTTTAATAATGGGGCATTCCCAGAAAATATGATAATGGTTTGCATTTTGATTTCCACAATTTCTCCAGCAAACAGGGAGGTTACTATCATAATGGGATTTCTGAGAGGGTGTAATAAAATATCTTATCAAGTTTTTCCATCCAAACTCCCTCCATTTCTGTGAACTAGTACACTTCCATTGATACCTCAATATTATTGTCCATTCTTCCTCAGACAAACCCTTATACATTCTTGAAATGATTCTACTACCGCTATCTGAATTATATGCTTTTCTAAATAGCTCTATCAAACATATTCTTGTCTTGGTTACATTTTTAACCATCCTATTAACATATTGTTGCATCTCTAAATACCGATAAAAGTCTTGTTTTTCTAATAAGTGTTTCTCTTTAAGCATTTCAAAACTGAAGTGTTCCTTCTTTCATTATATTGCAAAGAAGTGTTATTCCTTTAGCTGTCCAGTCCTTAAATCTAGCACCCAGTTTATTTGGCATAAAATCCGAGTCATATGCACACCATTTAAGAATTGCAATATCTCCCACTAGTTTATATTCTTTTATAATAGTTTTCCATATTTTAGGAGTCCATTTCACCCATGGGTTATCAGTAGTATTTATGTACCTTTGTAGATTGCTGTCAGCCAAAATTGCCTGTATGGGGATGGGAAGTATACCCCTCCTCAATGTTTTTCCATTAAGCGTCATATGATGGGTTGCACCAACATATCACAGCTCTCAGGTGAGGCAACACTTCACTTGTGAGTCTGTTGGGGTCATCTATTGCATCCGGTGCTCCCGGTGCGGCCTACTCTACATCTCTGAGACGCGACACAGATTCGGGGACCGCCTCGTCGAGCACCTGCCACAACAGACAGGATCTCCCAGGTGCCACTAACTTCAAATCTCCTTCACATTCCCATTCAGATATGTCCATACATGGGCTCCTCTACTGCCCTGATGAGGCCAAACTTCGGTTGGAGGAACAACACCTCATATACTGTCTGGGTAGTCTCTAGATCCTTGGTATGAACATCGAATTCTCCAACTTCCAGTAATTCCCTCCCTCTTCCTTCCTCCATCCCACTTTCACTCTGCCTTCTCTTCTAGCTGCCTCTCTCATGATTCTTCCTTCTTCCAGTACCCATAGTGCTTTCCCCTTAGATTCCTTCTTCACCTCTCCGGCCTATCCCCTCCCTGCTTTCCCTTCCCCACCCCTTGATCTTTCCTCTGATTGGTTTTTCACCTGGCACATTCCACCCTCCCCCCCACTTTCTTTATAGGGCTCCTGCCCCTTCCTTCTTTAGTCTTGACGAAGGGTCTTGGCCCGAAACATTGATTGCTCATTTCAACAGATGCTGCCCGACCTGCTGAGTTCATCCAGCTTTTTTGTACATCTTGATTTGACCACAGCATCTGCAGTGTACTTTGTGTTTAATATCACAGCTCTCAACTGTGCTGCAAAATAATAATCTCTAAGAGAAGGTAGGCCCCATCCCCCCTTTTCCTTGGCTAATTGCAAAGTTTTGAGACAAACTCTAGGCCTTTTACCTTGTCAAATATATCTCAATAACATTTTGTTCCATTCATTGAATTGATTTTGATTAATTTCTATTGGTAGGGTCTGAATGAGATATAATAGTCTGAGCAATATATTCATTTTAATAGATTCAATCCTTGAACTGAGACTAAAAAAAGGATATGGGTTCCATCTTGTTATATCTTCCTTAGTTTTTTTATATATAGGCTGATAATTGCACTCTGATAATTTTTCCAAATTTTTTGGCATAATGATGCCCAAATATTTGAAAGACTTTGTTTGCCATGCCCAGGGATATCTACTTTCAATTTCTCTTGGTGGGCTATAGTAATATGAAAGTAATTGGGTTTTATCTATGTTGATCTTGTATCCTGATAATTGGCCATATTGTTCAAAGGATTGTATCAATTTAGGTAAAGAGTATGTTGGTTGCCCTAGATAGATCAAAATGTCATCCGCATAACAAGCCAATTTATGCTCTGTCCCTTTAATAGTAATTCCCCTGGTATCTTCATTTTGTCTGATGTATTGAGCTAATGGTTCCAGATGTAATGCGAAGAGTAGCGGTGACCATGCACAACCCTGTCTCGTGCCCCTTCCTAGGGTAAAACTATTTGATAAGTATCCATTGATTTTAATCCGAGCAGTCGGATTGTCAGATAGTGCCTGTATAGTTTTAATAATTGTGTCATGGAAACCAAATCTATGTAAAACTCTGTAAAGAAAATTCCAATTAACTGAATCAAATGCTTTTTTCAGTGTCCACGCTTATCACTATTGCTTCTATTTTATTATTTTGTATATGATCCATAATGTGAGTGTCCTTCGTATATTGTCTTGTGTCTAGCGTTGTCGTATAAAACCTGTCTGATCGTTATGTTTCAGTATGGATAGAAACTCTTCTAATCATTTGGCCATGATGGAGTTAAATAATCTATGATCTACATTAAGAACGGATATTGGTCTAAATGACCCACATTCCATTTTATCCTTGCCTTCTTTTGGTATAGCTGAGATTATCGCTTCCTTCCAACTGGGTGGCATTTGTGCCTTTTTAGAGCCCAGTTCATTGTGGAGAGTAAGACAGGAGTTACCTCATTTTTAAATTCTTTGTACCACTCTGCTGTATACCCATCTGATCCTGGTGACTTGCTTAATTTAAGCCTACTAATTGCAGTTTTTAGTTCAGCTTCAATTATGTCAGTAGTCATCGTTCTATTTTGTTCTTCGCTTAAAGTGGGTAACTCTAGAGAATTCAGAAAGGTGTCAATTTGGGTTATGCTTCCCCCTGGTACTTTGGAATATAGAGTTTTGTAAAACACTTCAAAAGCTTCTTGAATTTCACTTAGCTTAATTTTTATCATTTTCGTTCTTGGATCCCTAATTCTATGAATTGTATTTTCTGCTATCTTTTTTTTCAGTTTCCACGCCAGTATTTTCATAGAGTTTGATCCACTTTCATAATGTCTGTTTCAGAAACATTAAATTTTTCTTGATTTCTTACATAGCCAAACTATTAATTTCATTCCTAATTTTTAAAATTTCCTCTAATGTATTCTGTGCCAAATTCAGTTTGTGTTTTTTTTTTCTAGTTCCTTCAGCCTATTTATACACTTACTGTGTAAGACTGAGTATTGACGGCACATATCTGTCAATGTATACCATTTAAGACCATAAGACGTAGGAGCAGAATTAGGCCACTCAGCCTATTGAGTCTGCTCAGCCATTCCGTCATGGCTATTTATTATCTCTCAAACACCTTCTCCTGCTTTCTTCCTGTAACCTTTGACATCCTTACTAATCAAGAACCTATCAACCTCTGCTTTAAACATACCCAATGACTTGACTTCCACAGCTGTCTAGCAATGAATTCCACAGATTCACCACTGTCTGGCTAAAGAAGTTCTTCCTCATCTCTGTTCTCAAAGGATGTACCAATATTCTGAGGCTGTGCCATCTGGTCCTAGACTCCCCCACCACTGGAATCATCCTCCACGTCCATTCCAACCCCCCCCTCCCCCCATTCTTCTAAACTGCAGCAAGTACAGGCCCTGAGCCACTAAATGCTCTTCTTACATCAACCCTTTCATTCCTGGGATTGTTTTTATGAACCTCCTCTAGACCTTATTCCAGATGAGGGGCACAAAACATCAAGTGCAATCTGACCAATGCTTATAACTTTGTATAGTACACGTGGGAATGGGTTTGATGATGCTTAATACTTGGGTACAGAATGGTGAACACAAGCATTAATGTTATGCTATGATTGACCTAAATGCATAATGCAGTGGGTCTGTCACTGTCTAACACATGGGTATGGTGGTGTGTGCAGGCTTATCACGATACACAAAAAAAATACAACATTGGGACCACTTAATGCATCAGGATTGTATGCAAAAAGGGACATAACATACTGAATTAGAATGGTGAAATCTAAAATGGAGACTAATGATAGAACAAAATACCTTATCCTTAAACTTCATGATTCCAAAAATCTGTAATTATCAAAATATTCAGATATTACAGGACTCTGCAAAATACCGTATGTAATAAGTAAATAATATTTCACTGACAGTGTTTACTGACTTACTTAAAAGGTTATTTTTCAACTTTTAAGTTCAGAACCCTGGCAGTTTTGATCAGCTGTGCTATGTTCCCCATTTCCATTAGTTGTTCGCCTCATAACTTGTGTGTGCTTACAGAGGTACTGCCACTTGTCCAGTTCTTTTTGGAAGACGGGATTACAGATGAGGAAGCAGTTGCGCTGATTGATCGCGAAGTGCCCAGTAGAGAACTGAGAAAAGACTCCTGGCAAGAAAAGAGTATTGGCGGTATCTATTTTGTACTATCATTCCATATCATCTGAACAGCATTTTTTTGCGCTGATAATTAGCATGGCAAGGTTATGTGACATGGAGGGAGAAGCTAGCCACTGGCCAATGCTAGAATTGCAATCAACGTAATCATGAGACCCAAAGAAAACTGGGAACTCAGTGGAAAAGAATAATTAGGCAATAATTATTTGACTAGCCTGTAGGTTAATTTCTATATTTACAAAATATTGAACACTGGTGCTGCTAACATGGAAAATCATTAACAGCTGTAAATCTAACTTCTGTAGACAACTCATAATGCCTAAAAAGTAACTAATTAATGCTCTTGATTATTGAGTGCATCATCAACCCAAAGAAATAAGATAAAAGAAATCATGGCCATTAAAATTGAACAAGGCATTGGTGAGACCAAGTTTGGAGTATTGTGTACAGTTCTGGTCACCGAATTATAGGGAAGATGTCAACAAATTAGAGAGAGTACAGAGGAGATTTACTACCTAGGTCTCAGCACCTAAGTTACAGAGAAAGGTTGAACAAATTAGGTCTTTATTCTTTGGAGCGTAAAAGGTTGAGGGGGGACTTGATAGAGGTATTTAAAATTATGAAGGGGTTAGATAGAGTTGATGTGGATAGGCTTTTTCCATTGAGAGTAGGGGAGATTTAAACAAGAGGACATGAGTTGAGAGTTAAGGGGCAAAAGTTTAGGGGTAACATGAGGGGGAACTTCTTTACTCAGAGAGTGGTAGCTGTGTGGAACAAGCTTCCAGTAGAAGTGGTAGAGGCAGGTTTGATATCGTCGTTTAAAGTAAAATTGGATAGGTATATGGACAGGAAAGGAATGGAGGGTTATAGGCTGAGTGCAGGTAGGTGGGACTAGGTGAGAGTAAGCGTTCGGCACGGACTAGAAGGGCCGAGATGGCCTGTTTCCGTGCTGTAATTGTTATATGGTTATAAATCTGTGAAAGATTTTGAAATACAATAGCATTTGTTAGCATTTTAAAAGTGTATATCTATAGCTTTGTTAGCATTGTCATGGAAAGACGGCTGGGTTGTCTGCAACTCATTTGACTTGCATCATCATCAAGGCTCACAAGAGACTCTTGCATCGAAATGCAGAAAATTTAAAATTTTAGCCACAACCAGACTTAATTATGAATTGTGAGTGGGCACAGTCAGTTATAATGTGCAGTATTAACTGAGTGTGGGGTCTATCTTTGAATCATAAGGTTGTAGCTTCACGCCCCACTCCGTAACTGGAGATGTAACGGCCCAGTCTTCTCTGAACTACCTTGCTATCCATGCTCAGCAATTTCCTGGCCACAAAACCAGGTTACATGGAATGGTAGACATGCTCCAAGAGGATTGCTGAAGCCCAGTGAAGAGCATGACACAGGGTCATGGAGGAAGACTTGCCCATAGAATTGCTTTGGAGCCAGTTAAGGCCTGCTCATGGCTATTATAACTGCCAGGGACAGATTCTTTGAGAATGTCTCTATCACTTGGGTGGAAAACAAACTATAAACTTTAACATTAATTATTGAAAATAAAACATTTAAAATTAAAAATGTCATCTGTGATTCCTTCATATACACAGGGGATCTGACACTCAGCACAGTTACGGCAGCTCTGTATGAATTGTCAGATCTTCTAAGAAAGCATTCAGGTCAATCTAGGATACTTTAGTAGTGAGATCCTATTGCACTCAAAGGTGTTATCTTCCAAGTGAAGTTTTAAGCCGTCTGTGGATGCTGAGATGGTGCTTACTGTTAAAATCTTGAATTTTCCAATGTGCTTTGAATTATCTCTTTTCTCTTCCTAGACTCTCAAACTCTACAACTTGATGATACAGCCAAGACTGAGGCAGACCCATTTACTGCAAAGCTAAGTTTTGAGGTAACTAGTTATGAAAGAAATTCAGTTCACCATAAAAATTGTTTTATCTGATTTCACAATAGAGAAAGAGGCTCTAGAGACATAAGAGACTACAGGTACTGGAATCTGGGACAACAAATAATCAGCAAACATATAAAGTGCAGACTAGGTACACGACTCCTGCATTCTGGTTCCAGCTGCATACTATTTCAGTTCCCCTTTCTATTCCTATACCTACATATATCCTTGATCTTCTCCCATGTCAGGGTGACATCCAGTGCAACCAAAAGAATAACACTTCATAGTCCTGATGAAGGATCTTGGCCCAAAACATCTACTGTTTATTCCTCTCCATAGAAGCTGTCTGACCTACTGAGTTTCTCTAACATTTGTGTATGTTGCTCCAGATTTCCAGAATCTGCAGAATCTCTTGTGTTTCTGAATTTTCCAATGTCAGGTAACCTTGTTTTCTAGCCCCCACCACCTCCCACACCAGTGTCAGGCTTAGAAACATAGAAAACTTACTGCACAATACAGGCCGTTTGGCCCACAAAGTTGTGCCAAACATGTCCCTCCCTCAGAAATTACTAGGCTTACCTATAGCCCTCTATTTTACTAAGCTCCATGTACCTATCTAAAAGCCTTTTAAGAGACCCACTCATACCCGCCTCCACAACCATTGCCGGCAGCCCATTCCACACACTCACCATACTCTGTGTAAAAAAACTTACTCCTGATATCTCCTCTGTACTTACTCACCAGCACCTTAAACCTGTGTCCTTTTGTGGCAACCATTTTAGCCCTGGGAAAAAGCCTCTGACTAGCCACAAGATCAACGCCTCTCATCATCTTATACACCTATATCAGGTTACCTCTCATCCTCCTTCACTCCAAGAAGAAAAGGCAGAGTTCATTCAACCTATTCACATAAGGCATTCTCCCCAATCCAAGCAACATCCTTGTAAATCTCCTCTGCACCCTTTCTATGGCTTCCACATACTTCCACATCCTTCCTGTATTGAGGCAACCAGAACTGAGACAGTACTTCAAGTGGGGTCTGACCAGGGTTCTATACAGCTGCAATATTACCTCTCAGCTCCTAAATTCAATTCCACAATTGATGAAGGCCTATTCACTGTGTGCCTTCTTAACTACAGAGTCAACCTGCGCAGCTGCTTTGAGTGTCCTATGGACTTGGACCCCAAGATCCCTCTGATCCTCCACACTGCCAAGAGTCTTACCGTTAATACTATATTCTGCCAAGATATTTGACCTACCAAAATGAGCCACTTCATACTTATCTGGGTTGAACTCTATTTACCACTTCTGAGCCCAGTTTTGCATCCTTTCAATGTCCCGTTGTAACCTCTGACTTGATCACCTAATTATTAACGTCTAACAAGTTCTCCACCACATTTCTCAGGTTGACCAATTTGTAGTTTTGTGGCTTGTTGCTACCCTTTCAAAACAACATTAGCCACCTTCTATTCTTCAGTAATTTGGCATGACTAGTGATGATACAAATACTGTATCTCTGCAATGGTCTCCACAAATTCTCTAGCCTCCCACAAATTCCAAGGATGCAGTCAGTCAGGCCCTGGTGGTTTTTCCACCTTAATGTGCTGTGAGGCTGCAAATACTTCCTTCCTGGTATTATAAATGTTCTTGAAATCTTGTTTCCCTTATCCCTCAAGCAACCATGATTTTCTCCTTAGTAAATATCAACGAGAATACAAAAAGCATTGGATCCTTTTTCACCAAGGAGAAATATTTGTTAAATATCCCACTCATTTCTTGTGGCTGAAGACATAGGCAGCCCTGCTGATCTCTTAGAGGACTTACTCTCTCCTAATAATCTCTTACTCTTAATACATCTATAGAACCTATTGGGATTTTCCTTAACCTTACCTCCCACATTAGCTTGTTTCCGAACTCCTCAATCCTAATGCATACTTCCTCCTTTTTCCTGACCAGAATCTCAAAATCTTTCATTAGCCAGAGTTCCCTAAACTTTTCAGGTTTACCCTTCACCTTAGCAGGAATATGCTGCCCCTGTACTATTGATATCACCCCCTTAAAAGCCATTTATTCCTTTCCCTTCATACTGACATACCCAATTGACCTTTGCTAGATTCTGTCTATTCGCCCAAAACTAGCCTTGCTCTAGTTTCGTAACCTAATCTGTGGACTTGTTCTATCCTTTTCCATCTATGTCTTAAAAATTAGTAGAATTATGGCTACCTTAGCCAGTGTTCCCTGACTCTCATAATCTCAAGAAGGAGGTCCAATATTATACCTTCCCAAGTAGGGTCTTCAAAATATTTACTTAGAAGTCTTTCCTAGACACATTTCACAAATTCCACCCAGTCCAGTCCTTTAAGACTCTGGTTCGCCCAATCAATATTGGTGAAATTAAAATCTCCCACTAACACGACCCTATTATTCCTACAACTACGAGCACCTTCTCTACATACCTATTTCTCAAGTTCATTAGAGTGACCCTTCCCTTCTTGTTTCTATGTACTGTCCATATAGCTTCACTGGACCTTACCAGTTAACGTTAATATCTTAGTGTTAGCAAAATAATGGAATGAATGATTAGCTCACAGTCATAAGAAAATTCTGACAGCCAACAGGATTCCAGCTCAATAAATGCTCATTATGTGAAAATATTTCCACATGTAAATGTTATATTTGATTTGTCATTTCAGTAAACAAAAAAAATGTGTTCACACTGAACTGAAAGAAAATAAAGCAGGGTCTGCATTTCTCCATCTGACTTTGTGTCATGAAACTACCTCGAGAAGTATTACAAACCAAATTCTCATTGGAGTTTCATGAATATGCTGTTGCACTCATGCAAGATTAGGGAAAAACTGGTTCTGAGGGCAGTTTTCCTGTTCTATAGACAATAGGTGCAGAAGTAGACCATTCGGCCCTTCGAGCCTGCACCGCCATTTTGAGATCATGGCTGATCATCTACTATCAATACCCGGTTCCTGCTTTGTCCCCATATCCCTTGATTCCCCTATCCATAAGATACCTATCTAGCTCCTTCTTGAAAGCGTCCAGAGAACTGGCCTCCACTACCTTCCGAGGCAATGCATTCCAGACCCCCACAACTCTCTGGGAGAGGAAGTTTTTCCTCAGCTCTGTCCTAAATGACCTACCCCTTATTCTCAAACCATGCTCTCTGGTACTGGACTCTCCCAGCATCTGGAACATATTTCCTGCCTCTATCTTGTCCAATCCCGTAATAATCTTATATGTTTCAATAGGTAGGATGTACAGACTCAAGAAAAAGAACGTCCAATTTACTTTTATTAATAATCTCAGTTAATGGACAATGCACATTGATGTTTTGGGATCTTGCATTCACCTGTTGGAATTAAATGTAATTTCCATTTTAATAAAAAATAGAGAATTTGCAGATAAGTGAGATTGCAATATTTTTAATAATGGAAAAATGTTTAGTTATTTACACCTTTGCCAGGATATGCTTATTCCTTGGGAAGTGATTTTAAGGTAGTGTTAAATTCTTATTTTCCTTCCTTTGACACAAGGTCAGAATGCTGCACTTGGGCAGGATACACTGGAAATTTCCTGATCATTTCATGGGGTTTCCAGTGACCTGTTCATCATGAAAGGTGCGCTTCATCTGGGACTTGCAGGAATATTCATCTTATTGGATAAACAATGACCATGATCTCATTGGTGTTCTCTCCCTGCATTACTTTTGTGGCAGCATGGAAGCTCAGACTTTGTCCCTGTGGTTGTGAATAGAGAAGTACTACAGTCAATGAGCAAGAGGGATGTTTTGATTAAACGCTGGCCAAAACCATTAAGATGGCACTACTATCGGTCTCTGTTACCTGATGTCTCCATCACAATGTGCCCCATGTGTTTCCAGGTAGGACTGCATCTTTACTTAGATTCCTACTGTCTCAACATAAGTGTTTATATTCTTGTTTTTCATCATTCCACCCCACTCCACCTGCCCGAATATTCCTCTCTTATGTTTTCCACTCATCATGCTCATTCTTTTTTTTTACCCTATTTAAGTTTCTCTTGACATCTTTATTACAAATTCATGCCCATTGGTACATTCTCCTCATTTTCATTTTTTTTTTTTGAGTTACTCATCTTTTCCAATGTCCTCTCACTCCTATGATTCCCATCTACCAACTGCCTGTGTCTCCAATCATTCGCATTCTCTGATCCTTCCAATTCTGCAATCTTCTATCCATCCTTCGAAGCAAAATCTTTTTTAAGTATCAATTTAAGCAAGTATCAATCTAATGCCCTACCCAGTTTTGCATCCTTTCAAACATATTGATTTGGCTTTCACATTCCTCAGAAGACAATTCCTCAGAGAGGACAATATCTGATGCACAAATGATGTAGCCATTCATTTGCAGATATTTAACTGGAAGCTCATAGTTGGAAGGTTTGTATACTCAAATGTGTTAGCTTCACAGTATTAATTGTGGGTATCTAGGATTCTAGGATGTCTGTCTCCAGAAGCTTTTAGATACTTTATAACATAAGTGATCTGATAAAATATCATGTGTGAAGTCCCTCAAGTGGCAAAAAGAAACAGTATAATGTAAGAGACTAGTACAGGCCTATTAGGAATAGCCCAGGAACATTAAGAATGACAGAAACACGGTGTGAAATAGAATCCATTCCTCTACATTCAATTTATGCAAAGGATGACTGGTTATGGCTCATGAGTAAGTCTCTTTTAGCTTATAGGAATTGTACCTGTGTTTGCAAATCCATAAGACATAGGAGCAGAAATAGGCCATTTGGCCCATTGAGTCTGCTCTGCCATTCAATCATGGCAGATCCTTTTATCCCCTCCTCACTCACTCTCACTGGCCTTCTCCCAGTAACCTTTGATGCCACATCCAATCAAAAAACTATCAAGCTCTGCCTTAAATACACCAATGATCTGGCCTCTACAGCTGCCTGTGGTAACAAATTCCACAAATCCACCACTTTCTGGCTAAATAAATCTCTCTGCATCTCTCTTTTAAATGACACCCCTCTATCATGACCTTTGTGATTTAGAAATGGCTTGTAATTTAGAAGTCTTTTATAAGATAGAGATCCTCTGTGAGTTTTAAATACGTTTAAGAATGTGGTTTGGTTTTATATGTATATCACTGAAAATAAATTAACTGTGTTTAAATTACTGTGTTATATGATAGTATATCCATTTTGATTGGGAGGGAAGACCCACCATTCAAATAGTGGATATTGGCAGCTAAACTCACAGTGGAGGATGAACAGGGAAGTGAACTAATGTTTGAAGATTAGGTGGTTACAATATAGTCTTTCTTTAGTGAAAATATACATAGCTATTTATATCAGATAGGGCTTAAGGTCTCTCTTTGAGTTTAGAACTTTGCATTCAGCAATCCCAATAGTATTGCAATACCCTCTCCACCTTCATTTCCAACAAGCCCACTGACTACCACTGATGTTCAAACTTTATTGTTGGTTGCTTATGTTCCTTTATGGTTTCTCTTTTTTTTAAACCCAAGTTTTCCCTGCCCTGCCTCTTTGACCCCCTACCGCCAGACAGAAAGAATCATAGCATTAGGACAAAAACTGTTAGGAAGTTGTTTCTGCCCCCAAGTCATAAGACTACTGAACTCCATGCCTCCACCCAGGTCTCAATATGTAGAGCACCAGAAGCATTATACTGTTTATTTTTTCATTTGTATTGTAAATGCAGCTTATTATTTATTAATTTACTAGTGGTAATATTGCTTTGTGTTGCATATGTGTGTGAGTTAAATGTACTGTGTCGTGCACCTTGGTCCAGAGCAATGTTGTTTCGTTTGACAGTATACATGTGTGATGGTTGAATGACAACTGAATTTGAACTTGAACTCTTGCCCAAACTTGTTTCTTTCTCTTTAGGCATTTTTTATTTCTATCCAAGTTTACCTTGTCCATGAGACCAATATCTTGTCTTTACTCTTACCAAAGAATTGACCTGAACTTCCCTGTACTTTGTTCTCCTGTTCAGTGGTACCACCATTGCTTTTTTGCTCTATATACCTTTAATGTATTTTCTGGAAAAAGGCAACCAAAACAGAATATAGCTTTGTTACCTAATCAATGTGTTGTACATAGTATGCCTTGTGTTGGACTTTATTTCTCATATTTATAAATTGTTAATCTCATTATTTTTATCATGTTAAATTTGTAACTCAGGGATTTGTCCTTGAGCTTGTCTGTTCATTTACACCTTTAATCATATCTGGAGTATCTTTGTATTTATGTTTGCATGCTCCGATTATTGTTGACAGACACCTTTCCTACTGTTACTTTCTGCTTATTAACAGATGTTCCACACTGAGGACTACGAATTGCTTGTTCTCCAGCACAATTGCTGCCCATACTGTCGCCGACCGATAGATGAACCTAATCCATAATGAACAGAGCTGATGACCAACTGTTGTCAATACTGATACCAGCAGTAATTTAACAAGACAGCTGAAGATTAAGAAGGATGCTTCCATTCCAATATAATGGGAATCTGGGTGCAGAGAACTTTGCAGCAGTTTGAACATTATTTCAGACAATTTTTGTATCCTTGAGCTGCAGAGAAAGACCACAGATGTAGCAACTCTTGTATGAAATGTAGGGCAGCATCTGTAATTTCTGAAGGAGGAATTTGGACATCACTAAAAAAAAACCCTCAAATCACCTGAAATTTGACAGTTGTATTGCGTATTTATAAAATATGACCAATAAAGATTGTATTTTATATGATGCAACTGAATGTTAACTAAAAACTCTCAAAAGATATTTGTATGGTATGACCATTTCTAACAAAAGCACTTCCTCCTGGGACATTTTGCTCATCATATTTAAATACTAGAGGAAATGCATTTAAGGGGAGGGGGGAATGTTTAAAGGAGATGTGCAAGTTAAGGTAGACACCTGGAACAGGCTGATTCAGATAATGGAAATATTGTAGATAAAAAGTGATATTTAAGAGGCTTTTAGGTAGACACATCAATCGAAGCAGCAAAACCTGGGTCTGACAGTGAGGATGACCTGAGGTTTGGCCAATTTAAGCATCAGGCAAGATTGAAAAGGTCAGGATGTTAAGCCCAGAGGCTAGAGACAAGCCAGTATTCAGCTCGCGGCTCCACGAGGTTTACTGGTCTCTGCGCTGAGCTAAGGCTGCAGTCTGTAACTAACAGTCTCTTGGATTGGCTGTGACTGGCATTGTGGATGTGCACTCAGTTTCATTAATTTCATTTCTAAATGTTATTTGCTTCCTTTTATTATTGTTTGCTTGATTTGGATTTCTTTGTTCTGTGGCTGCACATAAGGAGACAAATCTTAAGATTGTATATAGTACTGTATAGATACTTTGATAATAAATGTACTTCAAACTTTTGAAATGAAGAGAATGGGGACTGTGAATCATGCAGGCAGAAGAGATTTTGTTTAATTTGATATCATGTTCAGCACAGTGTTCCAAATAATTTGTACTTGTGTTATACAGTCTGTGTTCTAAAGTCCACATACTGTCTTGACATCTATCCCCTTGTCACCTCTCATGCACGAAACTATACAGATTATCCCTAATTAGTCCTTGCCTTTGTAATTTCAGATATGTCGTGTCTCTCAGAATCCCACAATAATTTCAACTGATATTAGGTTCACCAGTCTCTAATTGTCCTTGAAGTGTTTCTTAAATAGAGGCACAACATTAGCCATCCTTGTGTCTTCTGATACCTCACCTGTGGGCAATGATGATATCAATATCTACCAGAACCTCAGCAATTTCTTCTGTAACTTCCCACAATCTAGAACTTGCCTTTCTTACAACTGACTCAACCTGGAAGTTAACATTTAAGGAACCTTGCACAAGAACTCCCAAGTCCCTTTGCACCTCTGATTTCTGAAATATGTCCCCATGTGACAGGGTACATGCAGAGCAAAGAGTTAAATCACAGGCAAAATTCAAAAGGGCGAAGAACGCAGGACTGAAGGTACTGTATTTAAATGTGTGTAGCATTCAGAATAAGGTGGATGAACTTGTGGATTTAGAGTTTGGTCGGAATGACATTGTGGGCATCGCTGAGTCATGGCTGAAAGAAGGCCATAGTTGGGAGCTTAATATCAAGGGATATACTTTATATTGAAAGGACAGACAAGTAGGCAGAGGCAGTGGTGTGGCTCTGTTGGTAAGAGATGGAATTACATCTTCAGAAAGAGGTGACATAGGGTCAGAGAATGTCGAATCTTTCTGGGTGGAGTTAAATTGCAAGAGTGAGAGAAAAAAAAACATTATTTGAATCATATATAGGCATCCAAATAGTAGTCAACTTGTGGGGTTGAGATTGTAAAGGGAACTAGAATAGGCACAATTGTAATGTGGGATATCAATATACAAGGGGATTGGGAAAATCAGATTGGTGTTGGATAGCAAGAGAGAGAATTTGTTGAGTGCCTAGAGATGGCTTTTTAGTGCTGCTTGTGTTTGAGCCTACTCGGGGAAAGGCTGTCTTAGATTGGATGTTGTGCAATAACTCAAATCTTATTAGAGAGCTTAACGTAAAAGGTACTCTTAGGAGGCAGTGATCATAATATGATTGAATTCATACTGTAATTTGAGAGAGAAAAACATAAGACATGCCTAACATTTTTGTAGTGGAATAAAGAGAATTACAGGGGCACGAGGACGAAGGTTTCCCAGGTGGATTGGGGGAGGATACTGGCAGGAATAGCGGCAGAGCAGAGATGGCTGAAGTTTCTGGGGATAGTTCACAAGGCACAGGAAAGATAATGTCCCACAGAGGAAGGAGTTCTCAAATGGTAGGGGTAGGCAACCAGGGCTGACAAGGGAAGTTAAGAACTGCATAAAAGCCAAGGAACAGGTAGCAAAAGAGAGTGGGAAGCATATAAAATTCAACAAAAGGCAACTAAGAAAGCTATAAGAACAGAAAAGATTAAATAGGAGGGCAAACTAGCCAATAATATAAAAGATACTAAAAGATTTTTTCCAGTTATATAAAGATAAAAGGGAGGTGAGAGTTGATATTGGCCCATTGAAAAATGATGCTCATGAGGTGGTAATAGGAACAAAGAAATGGCAAATGAACTTAATGGGTATTTTGCATTAGTCTTCACTGTGGAAGACACAAGCAGTGTGCCAGTGGTTTGTGAGTATCAGGGAGCAGGAGTGAGTGCCATTGCTATTACAAAGGAAAAACTGCTAGGCAAACTCAAGATCTTAAGTTGGATAAGTCATCTGAACCAGATGGACTACATCTCAGAGTCCCGAGAGAGGTTGCTAAAGAGGTAACAGACACTGGTTGAAATGGTCTTTCAAATATCTTGATTCTGGTATGGTCCTGAAGGTCTGGACATCTGCAAATGGGAAGAAAGCAAAATAAAGTAGCCAGTTAGCCTAACTTCAATGGTTGGGAAAGTGTTGGAGTCCATTATTAAGGATGAGGTTTTGGGGTACTTAGAGACTAATGATAAAATAAGTCAAAGTCAGCATGGTTTCTGTAAAGGGAAAGCTTGTCTGACAAATCTGTTAAGAGTTTTTTGTGGAAGTGACAAAGGAGAGGCAATGGATGTCATAAACTTGGATTTTCAGAAGGCATTAATTAAGGTGCCACACATGAGGCTGCTTAACAAGATAAAATCCTGTAGTGTTACAGGAAAGATACTGGCATGGATAGAGGAATAGCTGAAAGGCCGGAGAGAGCAAGTGAGAATAAATGGAGCCTTTTCTGGTTGCCAGTCAGTGAGTAGTGGTGTTCTTCAGGGGTCAGTATTGGGACTGCTACTTTTCACATTGTTTGTCAATGATTTAGATAATGGAATTGATGGCTTTGTGGCAAAGTTTGCAGAGGGGTAGGTAGTGCTGAGGAAGCAATGAGATTGCAGCAGGATTAGACAAATTGTAAGAAAGGGCAAAGAAATGTCATATGGAATACAATGTTGGAAATGTATGATAATGCAATTGAGTAAAAGGAACAATAGAGCAGACTATTATCTAAATGAAGAAAAGGTTGGCACAGGTTGAGTCTGTGGTAAAGAAGGCAAATGCAATGTTGGCATTTATTTCAAGGGATATTGAATATAAAAGCAAGGAGATAATGCTACAGCTTTATAAGACACTAGTCAGGCCGCACTTGGAGTATTGTCAACACTTTTGGGCCCCATATCTCAGAAAGGATGTGTTGTCATTCAACAGAGTCCAGAGGTAGTTCACAAGGATTATTCAGAGAATGAAGGGGTTAACTTATAAGGAGCATTTGTCAGCTTTGGGCCTATACTCACTAGAATTTAGAAGAATGCATGGGGATCTCAATAAAAAAGAGGATGTGCTGGGGCTTTATAAAGGCATCAAGTTCAATAATTTGCTGGGACAGGATGAGAAGTACCACAGGCTACTGTGGGAGGTGAGGGAGGAGATTGCTGAGTCTTTGGCGATGATCTTTGCATTATCAATGGGGATGGGAGAGGTTCCAGAGGATTAGAGGGTTGCGGATGTTGTTCCTTTATTCAAGAAAGGGAGTAGAGATAGCCCAGGAAATTATAGACCAGTGAGTCTTCAGTAAGATACTGAAGGGCAGGATTTATGAACATTTGGAGAGGTATAATATGATTAGGAGTAGTCAGCATGGCTTTGTCAAGGGCAGGTCATGCCTTAATGAGCCTGATTGAATTTTTCAAGGATGTAACTAAACGCATTGATGAAGGAAGAGCAGTAGATGTAGCGTATATGGATTTCAGCAAGGCATTTGATCAGGTACCCAATGCAAGGCTTATTAAGAAAGTAAAGAGGCATGGGATCCAAAGGTACATTGCGTTGTGGATCCAGAACTGGCTTGCCCACTGACGACAAAAGAGTGGTTGTAGACGGGTCATATTCTGCATGGTCTGTGACCACCCGTGTGCCTCAGAGATCTGTTCTGGGGCCCTCACTCTTCGTGATTTTTATAAATGACCTGGATGAGGAAGTGGAGGGATGGGTTAGTAAGTTTGCTGATGACACAAAGGTTGGGGGTGTTGTGGATAGTGTGGAGGGCTGTCAGAGTTTGCAGTGGGACATTGATAGGATGCAGAACTGGGCTTAGAATTGGCAGATGAAGTTCAACCTAGATAAGTGTGAAGTGGTTCATTTTGGTAGGTCAAATATGATGGCAGAATATGGTATTAATAGTAAGACTCTTGGCAGTATGGAGGATCAGAGGGATCTTGGGGTCTGAGTCCATAAGATGCTCAAAGCAGCTGCGCAGGTTGACTCTGTAGTTAAGAAGACATAGGGTGTTTTGGCCTTTATCAATCGTGGAATTGAATTTAGGAGCCGAGAAGTAATGTTGCAGCTATATAGGACCCTGGTCAGTCCCCACTTGGAGTACTGTGCTCAGTTCTGGTTGCCTCACTACAGGAAGGGTGTGGAAAGCATAAAAAGAGTGCAGAGGAGATTTACAAAGATGTTGCCTGGATTGGGGAGCATATCTTATGAAAATAGGTTGAGTGAACTCGGCCTTTTCTCCTTGGAGTGAAGGAGGATGAGTGGTGACCTGATAGAGGTGTATAAGATGATGAGAGGCATTGATCGTGTGATTAGTCAGAGGCTTTTTCCCAGGGCTGAAATGGTTGCCACAAGAGGGCACAGGTTTAAGGTGCTGCAGAGCAGGTACAGAGGAGATGTCAGGGTTAAGTTTTTTACACAGAGAGTGGTGATTGCGTGGAATGGGCTGCCAGCGACAAAGATAATGTATTTTAAGAGACTTTTGGATAGGTACATGGCGCTTAGAAAAATAGAGGGCTATGGGTAACCCTTGTAATTTCTAAGGTAGGGACATGTTTGGTATAACTTTGTGGGCCGAAGGGCCTGTATTGTGCTGTAGGTTTTCTATGTTTCTATGAAACCTACTGAATGTTGAAAGGTCTAGATAGGGTGGAGGTGGAGAGGATGTATTCTATGGTGGGGGTATCCAGAACTAGAGGGTACAGCCTCAAAACTGAGGGTGAACTTTTGAATTGAATTGACTTTATTACTTACCTCCTTCATATACATGAGGAGTAAAAATCTTTACATCATGTCTGTTCAAATGTGCAATTATAGTAATTTATAATAAATATTATGTATAACAGGATAGTCAATATAACATAGAAATACAATTGTATCAGCATGAATTAATCAGTCTGATGGCCTGGTGAAAGAAGCTGTCCCAAGCCTGTTGGTCCTGGCTTTTATGCTGTAGTACAGAGCATAACAGAGGTAAGGAGGTTTCTTTTTAGCCAGAGAATAGTAAATCTGTGGATTGGTGTACAACAAACTGTGGTGGAGTCCAAATCTGTTGGTATATTTATGGTGCAAGTTGATAGTTTCTTGATTGGTCAGGGCATCAAAGGCATGCAGGCACATGAGGAGGCCTGGGAAGGAGGGAAGGTATAAAAAGAACGCAGCCCTAAGAAGCGGGCAGCGGAGTGAGCCGGGCGCAGAGTGTAGGGCTTGGGCTCAGGGGGCTTAGGCGGAAGAGGGCACAGTAGGCTTATCTTTTAGTTCTTGTTATTTTTCAGTTTTTCGGGAAGTATGAGTGTGAGGGCAGCTTGTCGGATGTGGGAGGTCCTGGAGTCTCCGAGCCTTCCGGACGTCCACATCTGCGCCAGGTGCACCGAACTGCAGCTCCTGACGGACCGAGTTAGGGAACTGGAGCAGCAGCTCGATGACCTTCGCCTGGTCAGGGAGAGTGAGGAGGTGATAGAGAGGAGTTACAGGCAGGTGGTCACTCTGGGGCCATGAGAGGCAGATAGGTGGGTCACGGTCAGGAAGGGGAAGAGGCAGGTACTAGAGAGTACCCTGGTGGCTGTACCCCTTGACAATAAGTACTCATGTTTGAGTGCTGTTGGGGGGGACAGCCTTCCTGGTGGAAGTGGCAGTGGCTGGGCCTCCGGCACAGAGGATGGCCCTGTAGCTCAAAAGGGTAGGGATAGAAGAAAGAGGACCATAGTAATAGGGGACTCAATAGTCAGGGGTTCAGACAGGCGGTTCTGTGGAGGTGACCGGGAGTCCCGGATGGTAATTTGCCTCCCTGGTGCCAGGGTTCGGGATGTTTCTGATCGCGTCCAAGATATCCTGAACTGGGAGGGTGAGGAGCCAGAGGTCGTGGTACATGTAGGTACCAATGTCATAGGTAGGAAAGGGGAAGAGGTCCTGAAACGAGAGTATAGGGAGTTAGGAAGGCAGTTATGAAGAAGGACCGCAAAGGTAGTAACCTCAGGATTACTGCCTGTGCCACGTGACAGTGAGAGTAGGAATGGAATTAGGTGGAGGATAAATGCGTGGCTGTGGGATTGGAGCAGGGGGCAGGGATTCAAGTTTCTGGATCATTGGGATCTCTTCTGGGGCAGGCGTGACCTGTTCAAGAAGGACGAGTTACACTTGAATCCTAGGGGGACCAATATCCTAGCGGGGAGGATTGCTAGGGCTACAGGGCAGACTTTAAACTAGTAAAATGGGGGAGGGGGCGGGAATCAATTTGAGGAAACCATGGGAGAGGAGGTTAGTTCACCAGTAGAGCAAGTAAATAGACAGTGTGTGAGGGAGGAAAGGCAGATGATGGAGAAGGGATGCGCCCAGCCCGAAGATGTAGGGGAGAAGAAAGAAAAGGATAATAAATTTGAATGCATTGTTAGGGATGAAAAGAGAGGAGGGGGTGGAGAGTATCTTAAATGTATCTATTTTAATTCTAGGAGCATTGTAAGAAAGGTGGATGAGCTTAAAGCGTGGATTGATACCTGGAATTATGATGTTGTAGCTATTAGTGAAACATGGTTGCAGGAAGGGTGTGATTGGCAACTAAATATTCCTGGATTTAGTTGCTTCAGGTGTGATAGAGTAGGAGGGGCCAGAGGAGGAGGTGTTGCATTGCTTGTCCGAGAAAATCTTATGGCAGTGCTTTGGAAGGATAGATTAGAGAGCTCCTCTAGGGAGGCTATTTGGGTGGAATTGAGGAATGGGAAGGGTGTAGTAACACTGATAGGAGTGTATTAAAGGCCACCTAATGGGGAGCGGTGAGTTGGAAGAGCAAATGTGTAAGGAGATAGCAGATATTTGTAGTAAACACAAGGTGGTGATTGTGGGAGATTTTAATCTTCCACACGTAGACTGGGAAGCTCATTCTGTAAAAGGGCTGGATGGTTTAGAGTTTGTGAAATGTGTGCAGGATAGTTTTTTGCAACAATGCATAGAAGTACCGACTAGAGATGGGGCAGTGTTGGATCTCCTGTTAGGGAATGCGATAGGTCAGCTGACGGATGTATGTGTTGGGGAGCACTTTGGGTCCAGTGATCACAATAGCATTAGCTTCAATATAATTATGGAGAAGGACTGGGCAGGACCTAGAGTTGAGATTTTTGATTGGAGAAAGACTAACTTTGAGGAGATGCGAAGGGATTTAGAGAGAGTGGATTGGGTCAAGTTGTTTTATGGGAAGGATGTAATAGAGAAATGGAGGTAATTTAAGGGTGAAATTATGAGGGTACAGAACCTTTATGTTCCTGTTAGGTTGAAAGGAAAGGTTAAAGGTTTGAAAGCACCATGGTTTTCAAGGGATATTAGAAATTTGGTTCAGAAAAAGAGGGATGTCTACAATAGATATAGGCAGCATGGAGTAAAGGAATTGCTTGAGGAATATAAAGAATGTAAAAGGAATCTTAAGAAAGAGATTAGAAAAGCTAAAAGAAGATACGAGGTTGGTTTGGCAAATAAGGTGAAAGTAAATCCAAAAGGTTTCTACAGTTATATTAAAAGCAAGAGGATAGTGAGGGATAAAATTGGCCCCTTAGAGAATCAGAGTGGTCAGCTGTGTGTGGAGCCGAGGGAGATGGGAGAGATTTTGAACGATTTCTTCTCTTCGGTATTCACTAAGGAGAAGGATATTGAATTGTGTAAGGTGTGGGAAACAAGTAAGGAAGTTATGGAACCTATGACAATTAAAGAGGTGGAAGTACTGGCGCTTTTAAGAAATTTAAAAGTGGCTAAATCTCCGGGTCCTGACAGGATATTCCCCAGGACCTTGAGGGAAGTTTGTGTAGAAATAGCAGGAGCTCTGATGGAGATCTTTAAGATGTCATTAGAAACAGGGATTGTGCCGGAGGATTGGCGTATTGCTTATGTGGTTCCATTGTTTAAAAAGGGTTCTAGGAGTAAGCCTAGCAATTATAGACCTGTCAGTTTGACATCAGTGGTGGGTAAATTAATGGAAAGTATTCTTAGAGATAGTATTAATAATTATCTGGATAGACAGGATCTGATTAGGAGTAGCCAGCATGGATTTGTGCATGGAAGGTCATGTTTGACAAACCTTATTGAATTTTTTGAAGAAGTTATGAGGAATGTTGATGAGGGTAAGGCAATGGATGTAGTCTATTGTAGTCTATGTAGCAAAGCCTTTGACAAAGTTCCACATGGAAGGTTAGTTAAGAAGGTTCAGTCGTTAGGTATTAATGCTGGAGTAATAAAATGGATTCAACAGTGGCTAGATGGGAGATGCCAGAGAGTAGTGGTGGATAATTGTTTATTGGGATGGAGGCCGGTGACTAGTGGGGTGCCTCAGGGATCTGTTTTGGGCCCAATGTTGTTTGTAATATACATAAATAAACTGGATGATGGGGTGGTAAATTGGATTAGTAAGTATGCTGATGATACTAAGGTAGGAAGTGTT
Source organism: Hypanus sabinus (assembly GCF_030144855.1). Taxonomy (NCBI): domain Eukaryota; kingdom Metazoa; phylum Chordata; class Chondrichthyes; order Myliobatiformes; family Dasyatidae; genus Hypanus; species Hypanus sabinus. Next base: position 58,584,682 of record NC_082724.1, on the reverse strand, counting down.
GTGGATAATGAGGTGGGTTTTCAAAGCTTGCAGGGAGATTTATGCCGGTTAGAAGAATGGGCTGAACATTGGCAGATGGAGTTTAATGCTGAGAAGTGTGAGGTTCTACATTTTGGCAGGAATAATCCAAATAGAACATACAGGGTAAATGGTAGGGCATTGAGGAATGCAGAGGAACAGAGAGATCTAGGAATAACAGTGCATAGTTCCCTGAAGGTGGAGTCTCATGTAGATAGGGTGGTGAAGAAGGCTTTTGGAACGCTGGCCTTTATAAATCAAAGCATTGAGTACAGAAGTTGGAATGTAATGTTAAAATTGTACAAGGCATTGGTAAGGCCAAATTTAGAATATTGTGTGCAGTTCTGGTCACCGAATTATAGGAAAGATATCAATCAATTAGAGAGAATGCAGAGACGATTTACTAGGATGTTACCTGGGTTTCAGCACTTAAGTTACAGAGAAAGGTTGAACAAGTTAGGTCTCTATTCATTGGAGTGTAGAAGGTTGAGGGGGGATTTGATCGAGGTATTTAAAATTTTGAGAGGGATAGATAGAGTTGACGTGAATAGGCTGTTTCCATTGAGAGTAGGGGAGATTCAAACGAGAGGACATGATTTGAGAGTTAGGGGGCAGAAGTTTAAGGGAAACACGAGGGGGTATTTCTTTACTCAGAGAGTGATAGCTGTGTGGAATGAGCTTCCTGTAGAAGTAGTAGAGGCCAGTTCAGTTGTGTCATTTAAGGTAAAATTGGATAGGTATATGGACAGGAAAGGAGTGGAGGGTTATGGGCTGAGTGCGGGTAGGTGGGACTAGGTGAGATTAAGAGTTCAGCACGGACTAGGAGGGCCGAGATGGCCTGTTTCTGTGCTGTGATTGTTATACGTTCTGTTATATATACTCAGAGAGTGGTAGCTGTGTGGAACGAGCTTCCAGTAGAAGTGGTAGAGGCAGGTTCGGTATTGTCATTTAAAGTGAAATTGGGTAGGTATATGGACAAGAAAGGAATGGAGGGTTATGGGCTGAGTGTGGGTCAGTGGGACTAGGTGAGAGTAAGCATTCAGCATGGACTAGAAGGACCGAGATGGCCTGTTTCTGTGTTGTAATTGTTATATGGTTATATGATATGGCGAGGCATGTGTAAGAGGTTGAATGGAATCTGGGATCAGCCATAATAGAATGGTGGAGCAGACTCGATGGGCTGAATGGCCTAATTCTGCTCCTATGTTTTATGGTCTAACGGTGTTACGGAAAAGAAGGGGGAAGATGACAGAATAAAAAGGTGGAGTAGGGTCTAGAGGGTGATAGGTGAAACCACATGCATTGGAAAAGTAAAGGCTGGAGAGGAAGGAAAGTGACAATAACATCCTCCAAGCCCCAGAGTACGGCACTTGCATTGACAAAGACAGGACTTGTTAATCCAGCAATCTCCAGTCTACTCATCAAGGATTTATATTGTGGTCGATAAGGTGGTTAAGAATGCTTGCTTATATTAGTCCAGGCATTGTGTTCAAAAGTCAAGAGGTTATGTTGCAACTTTATAAAACTCTAGTTAGGCCACATCTGGAATATTGCGCAGAGTTCTGGTCGGCCCTCTATAGGATGGATGTTGAGGCTTTGCAGAGGGTGCAACAAGGTTTACCAGGATGCTGCCTGGTTTAGAGGGCATGTGATATCATGAGAGGCTGGATACACTTGGGTTGTTCTCTCTGGAGTGGGAGAGGCTGAGGGGAGATATGAAAGAGGTTTATAAGGTTATGAGAGGCATAGATAGAGTAGATAGGGAATATGTGTTTTCCAGGGTTGAAATGTCTAATACCAGAGAGCATGCATTGAAGGCGAGAGGGGGTAGGTTGAAAGGAGATATGAGGGGTAAGTGTTTTTTACTCAGAGAGTGGTGGATACCTGGAATGAGCTGCCTGGTACGGTGGTATTTACAGGCTTTTAAGAGATGTTTGGATTGGCACATTGAAGTAAGGAAGAAGGAGGGATATGCACATGTAGGAGGTATTAGTGTCTGAGTGTTTTGGATTTGCTTCTTAGCTGGTTTGGCGCAGCATGGTGGGCTGAAGAGTCTGTTCCCGTGCTGTACTCTGCCATGTTTTATGTATAAGATGGTCTCTTAGCACATAAGGTGTGTGTAAGTTCAGCACCTTCAGCCAGAACTAAGAAATCCTTTTAGGATTCTCTCTGCTCACTCTACAAAATGTGGGAAAGGTGCCTGAAACATACTGTCTTGAACGCTTTTGGCTAATACTCCCCTGTCATCTCGGAGCGCACAAGCAAATAAACCTGAATACAGGACAGTATGCTAGCATGAGAGTGGTGGGATTCACCTTCACAGATTCAAATAAAATCAATACAGAGGAGGAACTTGAGTGTAAAATATACGATATCAGTCTGAACTACATAAAATAATTTGCTCGAAGCCTATAAGATGCCATTCAGAGTAATTTTTCTTGCTAGTCTCAGCAGCAAGAATATGAATATGATAGGATTGTTCAACAGTTTAAAATTGACGGCAAGAATTCCTGTTGAAAAATAAATGATAGAACACAGAATGAAATGTACACATTTTTACCTTGTGTATTTAGATTACATATCCAAAATATGTTTCATGATTTCCAGATCAAACCATACCAATGAATTATAGGGAGTTTATAAAAAATCAAAATATTATCTAACTCTCCTTGTATCCAAGGTCAAATGAATAATTCTCATTATCCTCTTACTGCTTCAAACATAATGCTCAACAGTTTATTCCAGGGAGGGGCGTGGACCAATTCTTTATTTATCAAAATGAGGTCAGTGAGTGCTTATTAAAACTAGCAACCACACCAAGCATTCTAAATGGTTAAGAAAGATCACCTGGCACAAGCTTTTCACATAACACAGTAGAAAACCTGAATCATTGCTAATCAGAATCAACTTGATGTGCTATTTACATGTGTTAGGAATTTGCTGTGGTGTGTTGGTCAGGGTGCGACATGTGACGAAAACAATGTTAATCAATTATAAAAAGTTATATAAAAATAAAGTTAGAAGTTAAAGGACGGATATGGAATGAAATGTGCATAAATATGTGCTTTTATTTATAATGTAACCAGCATTGTAAAAAGTGGTTTGAAGTGTTTACTGTGCAGTACAGACACAGGGGTAATGAACAGCAAGAGGTGGTGGGGGGAGCTAACTAGAAAGGACTCCTCTTTTTTGCTTTCCTCTGTTCTTAAAGAGTGGAGTGACTTTTGCAATTTTCCAGTCCTCCAGGACCATGCCAGAATCAAGTAATTCTTGAAAGATTTGTTATCTCTTCAGCAACCTTTCTAAGGACTCTGGGATGTCGTCAGTCAGGTCCAGGTGACTTATCCAATTTAAGACCTTTGAGTTTGCCTAGTACTTTGTCCCTTGTAACAGCAATGGCACTCACTCCTACTCCTGACACTCACGCACCTCTGTCATATGGCTAGTGTCTTCCACAGCAAAGTACTTATTAAGTTCATCCGTCATTTCTTTGACCCCATTACCACCTCACCAGCATCACTTTCCAGTGGTATAATATCAACTCTCACCTCCCTTTTATTCTTTATATAACTGAAAAAAAACTTTAGTATTTTGCTTTATATTATCGGCTAGCTTGCCGTCAAGGGAGCGATATGGACTGTATGCAGACTGAAGGGATTAGGCATCATTATCTTAATTTCAGCACAACAACAGGGCAAAAGGGCTATTCCTATGCTCCATGCTTTCCTAATACAGTAACAATGCCACTGAATGCCAAGAGGAAGTACTTTGATTTTGTTGGTTGAAGTTGTTTTGATTGCAGCATTTAAGAGAAATTTGGATGGGAGAGGTATGGAGGGAAAAGGAAGTGATGCCAGGCAGACTGAAAGGTATTAAGGTGGATAACTCACCTGGACCAGATGGACTACATCCCAGAGTCCTGAGAGAGGTTGCTGAAGAAATAACTGATGCATTGGTTGTGATCTTCCAAGAATCACTTGATTCTAGCATGGTCCCAGAGGACTAGAAGATTGCAATTCTCACTCCACTCTTTAAGAAGGGAAGAAGTCAAAAGAAAGGGCATTATAGGCAAGTTAGCCTAACCTCAGAGGCTGGGAAAGTGTTGAAGTTTATCATTAAAGATGAAGTTTCAAGTTACTTGGAGACTAATGATAAAATAAGTCAAGACAGCATGGTTTCTGTAGAGGAAAATCTTGCCTGATGAATCTGTAAAGAGTTCTTCGAGGAAGTAACATGCAGGGTGGACAAAGGAGAGGCAGTAGATGTCATTTACTTGTATTTTCAGAAGGCATTTGATAAGGTGCTACACATGAGGCTGCTTAACAAGATAAAATCCTATTCTATCCTGCTGGCATGGATAGAGGAATGGCTGACAGGCAGGAGGCAGTGAGTGGGAATAAAGAGGGCCTTTTCTGTTTGGCTGCTGGTGATCCTCAGGGGTCAGTATTGGGACCGTTTCTTTTCACATTGTTTGTCAATGATTTAGATAATGGAATTGAGGGGTTTGTGGCAGAGTTTGTGGATGATATGAAGATAGTTGGAGTGGTAGGTAATACTGAGAAAACAATGCATTTGCCGCAGGACTTAGACAAATTGGAGGAATGGGCAAATGGCAGATGGAACACAGTGTTAGGAAATGTATGATAGTGCATTTTAGTCAAAAGAACAATGGTGCAGACTATTATCTAAATGGGGAGAAGGTTTAAACATCAAAGGTGCAAAAGCATTTGGAATTCCTCGTGCAAGACACCCAGAAGGTTAATTTACAGGTTGAGTTGGTGGTAAAGAAGGCAAATGCAATGTTGGCATTTATTTTAAGGGGAAAAGAATATAAAAGCAAGAAGTTAATGCTGAGCCTTTATAAGATACTAATCAGGCTGCACCTGGAGTATTGTCAACAGTTTTGGGCGCATACTACTACTGTGGTAGGCAAGGGAGGAGATTGCTGAGCCTCTGGTGATGATCTTTGCATCATCAATGGGGACTGGAGAGGTTCCCGAGGATTGGAGGGTTGCAGATGTGGTTCCTTTATTCAAGAAAGGGAGTAGAGATAGCCCAGAAAATTATAGACCTAGTGAGTCTTACCTTAGTGTTTGATGGAGAAGATGCTGAGAGGCAGGATTTATGTGCATTTGGCGAGGTGTAATATGATTAGGAGTAGTCAGCATGGCTTCGTCAAGGGCAGGTTGTGCCTTATGAGCCTGATAGAATTTTTTGAGGATGTGAATAAACACGTAGATGAAGGAAGAGCAGTAGATGTAGTGTATATGGATTTTAGCAAGGCATTTGATAAAGTACACCATGCAAGGCTTATTGAAAAAGTAAGGAGGCATGGGATCTAAGAAGATATTGCTTTGTGGATCCAGAACTGGCTTTCCCACTGAAGGCAAAGAGTGGTTGTAGATGGGTCATATTCTGCATGGAGGTCAGTCACCAGTGGTAAGCCTCAGGGATCTGTTCTGGGACCCTTACTCTTTGTGATTTTTATAAATGATTTGGATGAGGAAATGGAGGGATGGGTTAGTAAGTTTGCTGATGACACAAAGGTTGGAGGTGTTGTGGATAGTGCGGAGGGCTGTCAGAGGTTACAGCGGGACATTGATAGGATGCAAAACTGGGCTGAGAAGTGGCAAATGGAGTTCAACTCAGATAAGTGTGAAGTGGTTCATTTTGGTAGGTCAAATATGATGGCAGAATGTAGTATTAATGGTAAAACTCTTGGCAGTGTGGAGGATTAGAGGGATCTTGAGGACCGAGTCCATAGGATGCTCAAAGCAGCTGCGTAGGTTGACTCTGTGGTTAAGAAGGCATATAGTGTATTGGCCTTTATCAATCATGGAATTGAATTTAGGAGCCGAGAAGGATGTAGAAGCCATGGAAAGGGTGCAGAGGAGATTTACAAAGATGTTGCCTGCATTGGGGAGCATGCCTTTTGAGAATAGGTTGAGTAAAGCGGCCTTTTCTCCTTAGAGCAAAGGAGGATGAGATGTGACCTGATAGAGGTGTATAAGATGATGAGAGGCACTGATCATGTCGATAGTCAGAGGCTTTTTCCCAGTGCTGAAATGGTTTGCCACAAGAGGACACAAGTTTAAGGTGCTGGGGAGTAGGTACAGAGATGTCAGGGGTAAGTTTTTTACTCAGAGAGCAGTGAGTGCATGGAATGGGCTGTCAGTAATGGTGATGGAGGCGGATACAATAGGGTCTTTTAAGAGGCTTTTAGATAGGTACATGGAACTTAGAAAAATAGAGAACTATGGGTAACCCTAGTAATTTCTAAGGTACAACTTTGCAGGCCAAAGGGCCTGTATTGTGCTGTAGGTTTTCTATGTTTCTATATCTCAGAAAAGACGTGTTGTCGTTAGAGAGAGTACAGAGGAGGTTCACGAGGATGATTCTGGGAATGAAGAGGAGCGTTTGGCAGCTTTGGGCATGTACTTATCTGAATTTAGAAGAATGCTTGGGATCTCATTGAAACCTGCCAGATATTGAAAGGACTAGATAGGGTGGATGTGGAGAGGATAGGGGTATCCAGACCTAGAGGGCACAGCTTTAATATTGAGAGGTGACCCTTTAGAACAGAGATAAGGAGGAATTTTTTAGCCAGAATGTAGTAAATCTGCTGAATGCTCTGCCACAGTGTGGTGGAGGCTAAGTCCATGCATATATTTAAGGTGGAAGTTGATCGTTTCCTGATCAGTCGGGGCATCAAAGAATATGGTGAGAATCCTGGTGTATGGGGTTGAGTGGGATCCAGGGTCAGCCATGGTGGAATGACAGAGCAGACTCGATGAGCTGATTGGCCTAATTATGCTCCTATGTCTTGTCTTATGGAGGGCTATGGGAGTCAATGGGAATAGTAGAATAGCAATTAGGCATGAACTAGATGGGCCAGATGGCCTCTTTCTATATGCTAGTACTCTATGACTCTATGAACATTGTCTCCACTTGCCTGTCACAAATGATGCTCACCACTTAGTCATAGAGTCCTGTTCTACAACATTCCCCAGGGCCCTAATAAGTCCTATTTTCTTTTGTCATCTCAAAATGCAACACTGTTCGCTTATTCAAATTATGCTCCATTTGCCAACTCTTAAGCTCACATCAAGCAATATCGCAGTTCTGTACATAGTCTTGCAAATCACAGGCATGGACCACTTCATTATTTAAGGAGCTGTGAGTGGAACTCAACATGGAACATACCCATTTCTGGCATCTTCAAGGCATAGAAGCAGAAATAAAGGTTGGTCCTAGATCATTGTCCAGATTTTTGTTCTGAATCAGTACCCTGGTGCTGAAATATTAACCAACAACAATTAAAACAATATTAGTTTTCTTCTATTGTCCTTGTTTTTTCTCAATCTTTTTGGGTGTTGCAGTGGGGCTAAAGTGTGGGAGGGGTACCAATGTTGTACAATTGTTTAGATAGGGAGAAGATGATAAGCAAGCACTAAAAGTCACTTAGTTTAACTGTGGCTATGGACCAGTTATTGGAATCCATTCTAAGAGTGATGAGGTATAGATCTATAGAGCCGAATGAGACAAAATGGGCCCTTCAGCCCAACTGGACCATGATGCTCACCAAGCTACACTCCATTTACCTGCCTCAACCACTTCTTTTCATTAATAAGGGCCAGACAACATGGATTTCTGTCTGACTAACAACTGAATTCTTTTGAGAAAGTGGGCAGTGAGTTTGATGCAGTGTGCATGGATTTTTGCGACGCTTTTAACAAGATTATAATGGATAAACTGTTCAGTAATAAATTGGAATAAAAATGAGCCCAGTAGCATGAGCTGAAGGGTATTGGTCGATGGCATTTTTGTGGCTGGAGGCTGATCCCATGGCATTGCAAATCTTGGGGCTCAGTTATATGGTAATGATTTAGAACATGATGTAGGAGGCATGATAACAAGGTCTCCAGAGGATGTAAAACCTGCCTCTGTGCTTGACTGCATTGTGAAGCTTTCAACTACAGAAGGATATAGATAGTTTGAAATAAAAATAGGATTTTATACACAGTAAATCCAAATAGCATGCCTGCTGCACTGCATTCATAGTTACATTAATTTAATACATTGTTTAGAATGCTTCAAAGCCACTCATGTTTCCTCCTTAAACAATGCATCAGGAAACATGCGAGACGATGTTAAACGGGAAATGCTGGAAACAGTCTAAGTTCCAGGTTGATAACCTTTTCAATGCACTTTAAGTTGCAGAAAGGGGGCAGGTGGGAGAACAAAGGAACGTCTGTGGTTGAGTGAAGGGGAAGAGGAAATAGGATTTTATTAGCTGAGAGGCAGTACTGAGAGCTTGTTAATAGCAGCTGTTAATGGAGATGCAGCCTCAAAATTCAGGGACGACCTTTTAGAACAGAGGTAAGGAGGAATTCTTTTAGCCAGAGAGTAGTGAATCTGTGGAATGCGCTGCCACTGACTGTAGCGGTTTGTGGGTGTATTTAAAGTGGAAGTTGATAGTTTCCTGATTGGGCCGGGCATCAAAGGATATGATGAGAAGGCAGGTGTATGGGGTTGGGTGGAATCCGGATTCAGCCAAGATGAAAGACGGATTGGCTGAGTGGCCTAATTCTGCTCCTGTGTCTTAGGATCTTATGCAACTGGAGACAGCAGAGAGGTGAGTCAGTGAGTGGTGGAGTAAGATAAAATACTTACATTTCAGAGACATTCTAACAAACACTTACATAGAAAGGTGCAGTCCTAGTGTGGAGAAATGGAATTAGTGTAGATGGGAAAAAGGACAGCATGGACATGTTGACTTGAAGGGTTTGTTAAGATTTACAGACTGTGCTGGAACTGAAGCTAAAATGCACATGCATAATCGAAAGAGATGGCATTCGGCACTTGGGGATCAATGGATTCTCTGAGCAATCAATTGACCGCATGCACATGTGACATTCTCATTTTTGATCCAATACAGTTTATTGTCCGCATCCCATTGACCTGTGTGGGTAGCAGATGGGGGGGTACAATGGGTACAATAGGGTCTTTCAAGAGACTCTTATTTAGCTGCATGGAGCTTAGGAAGATAGAGGACTATGTGGTAGGGAAATTCTAGGCAGCTTCTAGAATAGATTACTTGGTTGGCACAACATTGTGGGCCAAAGGGCCTGTAATGTGCTGTAGATTTTCTATGTTTCTAATATGTTCTAAACAAGAACAATAGAGAAAACAGCAGTTCCAACAGCATCTGGAGAAGAAGTGAAAGATAAAGAAAGAATACCACTTCTCCAATTTGCACACTATTCTGGCTTGTCACATATTTCTCATTTGTTTAATGTTAGCTCACAGCACTGAAGATGTATCTTCAACCCATGGACTGAAGTGGCTCCAAGAGGTTGCCTACTGCTGACTTCAGGAGCAATTAGTGATATGTAATATAAAATAAAAACTGAAAATGTGAGCATTTCATGGTCCTGTGCCTGTTCTTGCAGGAATTTAGAAGAATAAGGAGGGATCTCATTTAAACCTATCAAATACTCAAAGGCCTAGATAGAATGGATGTGGAGAGGGTGTTTCCTACAGACTCAAAATAGAATGGCATCCATTTAGAACAGAGATGAGAAGGAATTTCTTTATCTAGAGGATGGTGAATCAGTGGAATTCATTACCACAGAAAACTGTGAAAGCCAAATTATAAGCTATACTTAAAGTAGATGTTGATAGGTACTTAATTAGTAACGGTGTCAAACATTATGGAGAGAAAACAGAAAAACAGAGGTTGAGAGGGTTAATAAATCAGCCATGATGGAATAGTGGATCAAATTTGATGAGTCTAATAGTCTAATTCTGCTCTTACATCTGATGGTTTTACTGTCTAACCTAGATTAGCAAATCTGTGGATGACACTAGATTGGGGGTGTAGTGGATAGTAAAGAAGACTATCAGAGCTTGCACCAGGATTTGGACCAGCTGGAGAAATGGGCTGAAAAATGGCCGATGGAATTTAATGCAGAAGTTGTGAGGATTTACACTTTGGAAGGACAAACCAGGTTAGGGCTTACAGAGTGAACAGTAAGCCATGGAGGAGTATAGTAGGACAGAGAAATTTGGGAATACAGGTCCATAATTCCTTGTAAGTGGAATCACCAGTAGATAAGGGTCGTGAAAAGAGCTCTTGGCACATTGGCACTGTAGTCAAATGATATGTGGAAGCCATATAGGGCATTGATGAGGCTTAATTTGGAGCATTTTGAAAACCTACCTATAAGAGGGATATCAATAAGATTGAAAGAGTACAGATAAAAAAAATCACAAGAATTTTTCTGGGACTTAAATATCTTAGTTCTAGGGAAAGGTTGATTGAATAGGTTACAACTTTATTGCCTGGAGCTTGGGAGAATGAGGAAAAGTTTGTTAGGGGAAGACAAAATTATGAGGGGTGCTTTCAGTGTGGTGAGAATGTACCTGAATAATTTAATTGCTTTCATTATTAATTTGTCAAATACTGCATCCACCATTTGTATTGGCAGCTTGATCGCCACTCTCTCAACCCTCTAAGTGAAAACATTTACCCTCAGGTTCCCCTTAATCATTTTACCTTTCATCTTTAACCCATAACTTCTAGTTCTAAACTCACCCAAACTCCATGGAAAAAGCCTGCTCACTTTTACCATATTCATGTCCCTCATAGTTTTGTATGCCTCTATTGAATCTCCCCTCATTCCCCTATGCTCTAGGACATAAAGTCCCAAACTCTAGCTTCAACGCAGGTCAAATCCCAGCAACATTCTTGTAACTTTTCTCTTTCGATCTTCTTGATATCTTTTCAGTAGATAAGTGGCTAGAACTGAAAACAGTACTCCAGATTAGGCCTTGCCAACACCTTTTATAACTTCAACATAACTTCCCTTCTCCTATACTCAATACTTTGACTTATGAAGGCCACTAGCTCTCACTACCTGTGCTGCCACTTCCAAGGAATTATGGATCCATATTCCTAGATCCCTCTGTTCTACTGCACTCCTCAGAGCCCTACCACTCACCTTTTAAGTCCTACCCCAGTTTGCTTCCCATAGTGCAATACTTGTCTGCATTAAGTTCCATCTGCCATTCAAACATTTTTGCAGTTGGTCCAGATCTCACTGCAAACTTTGATAGCCTTCCTCAATGTCCACTATGCCCCAGTCTTGATGTCGTCCACAGATTTGCTGATCCAGTTTACAACATTTATCATCCAGTTCGTTGATATAGATGGCAAAAAATGACAGACCCAGCATCAATCCCTGGTCAAAGGCCTCTTGTCAGAGAGGTAACACTCTCTGGCTTCTCCTATGAAGTCAATCTCTAATCCAATTTACTACCCTTACTACCTCATCCTGAATACAAAGCGACTAAATCTTCTTGACCAATCTCCCATGGAAGACCTTGTCAAGGGCCTTGCTAAAGTCTATGTAGACAACATCCACTGTTTTGCCTTCATCAATGTTCCTTGCAAGTTCCTCAAAAAACTCTATAAGATTGGTTAGGCATGACATACCACACCAAAGCCATGTTGACAATTCCTAATCAGTCCCTATCTATTCAAATACTTACATATCCAGTCCCACTGAATACATTACAATAAGTTACCCACTACTGATGTCATGCTCTTTGGGCTATAATTTCCCAGCTTATTCTTAAAGCCTTTCTTAAGCAACGGAACATTAGCCATCTTCCTATCCTTTGGCATCTCACCTATTGCTAAAGATATTATAAATATCTATACCAGGGCCCCTGCAATTTCTGATTAGCCTTCTACTAGATCTAAGGGAACACCTTGTCAGGTCCTAGGGATTTATGCACCCTAATTTGCATCAAGACAGCAAACAGGGTCTTCTCTCTAATCTGTATACAGTCCTGTATCTGTTATGCACCTCACTGATGTTTGCCTCACCTCCGTAGACTCTGTAGTCTCCCAAGTAAATACAGGTGCAAAAATTCTATGTATGTATGATCTTCCCTATCTTTTTTGACTCCATGCACAGATTACAACAATAATCTTCAAGAGGACCAATTTTTCAGAATCAGATTTCATATCATCAGCATATGTCGTGAAATTTCTCCCTTGCTATCCTTTAGTCTTTAATATATCTGTAGGAGCCTTTGGGATTCCCTTCACATTGTATACTAGAGAAACCTCATGCCTTCTTTTAGCCCTCCTCATTTCTTTTTTAAGTGTTCTCTTGCATTTCATGTATTCCTCAAGTACTTCATTTGTTCCTTCTATGCACATCATTCTTCTGCCTAACCAAGGCCTTAATATCTTTCAAAAACCAAGGTACCCTAACCTCATGTGTACCCTAAATCTGTTATGTTTGCCTTTTATTCTGACAGGAATATACAAACTCTGTATTCTCAAAATTTCACTTTCGAAAGCCTCCCCCTTACCAAACACATCTTTGCCAAAAAACAACCTATCCTGATCTACACATACTAAGTGCTTTCTGACACCATCAAAGCTCTCTTTTCTCCAATTTTGAATCTCAACCTGACTAGACCTATCCTTCTCCATAATTATCTTGAAACTAATGGCATGATGATCACTAGATACAAAGTGTTCCCCTACATAAACTTCAGTCACTTGTCCTGACCCATTCCCTGATAGGAGATCTAGTATCACATTCTGTCTAGTTGGGGCCTCCACGTATTGATTACAGAAACTTTCCTGAACACATTTGATGAACTCCATCCCATCCAGCCCTTTTACAGTATTGGAGACCCATTCTATAAGTGGATATCTAAAATCATCTTCTACCACTGCCTTATGTTTCTCACAGCAGTCTGCAATCTCTCAACAAACTTGTCCCATTAAATCCCTCTGGCTGTGCAATGTAATCACATTCACATGGCTGTCCCTTTCTTATTCCTGAGTTCCACCCATATAGTCGCAGTAGACAACCTCTCCAGTCTGTCCTTTCTGAACACTCCCTGACGAGTAATGCCACCCCTCCTCCTTTAATTCCTGTTGGTCTTTCACATCTTAAACAATGCAACCACAGAACATTTAACTGCCAGTCCTACCTCTCCTGCAACCAAGACTCAATAATGGCTACAGTGTCAGAATTTTTCACACTGATTCATGCCCTAAGCTCATCTATCTTTCCTAGAATACTTATTGCATTTAAGTATTCAAACTCAACATTAGTCCCACCATATACAACCTTTTGATTCCTGACTTTGATTGTAGACCTAAAAACATCTTGGCCCACAACCATTCCATTATCTCTTCTAGTACTTTGACTCCCAGCCCACTGCAACTCTAGTTTAAGCCTCTCCCTACCGCAAACACCCCCAACCCCTTGCAGTACTAGCAAAACCTGCTGCTAGGATATTAGTGCCCCTCCAGTCTAGGTCAAATCATCCCACCTTTCCTGGAAGAGAGCCCAATGATCCAGAAATCTGAAATCTTTCCTCCTGCACCACCTCCTTAGCCATGTGTTAAATTGTATGAGCTTCCTATTTCTGGCCTCATTAGCATGTGGCATGGTTAGCAATCCTAAGATCACAATCCTGGAGGTCCTGTCATTTAACTTAGTACCTAACTTACTGAAATCACTTTGCAGGACCTTGTCATGCTTCCAAACTACGTCACTGGTTCCAAAATGGAGCACGGCCTCTGGCTGCTCATTCCCTTAATGGAGGATACTGTGGATTCAATCAAAGATGATGCGGACCCTGGCACCCAAGGGGAAACATACCATCCAGGAATCCCAATCTTATCCACAGAACCTCCTGTATGTACCCCTTCACTGTTATTTAGTCCCCTATCACCAAACTCATTTCTTCTCCCCCCTTCCCTTCTGAGTCAGACACAGTGCCAGAAACCTAGCTGCTGTGGCTTTCCTCTGCCAGGTCATTGCCCCAACAGTAGTATACCTGTTGTTAGATGGCCACATCTGCACTGGCTGCCTATCCCCTGCCTCCTCCTGACAATCGCTTCTTTCCTGCACATTACATGTAAACAACTCCCATCAATCAACCATTCAGCCTCTGAATGATCTGGAGTTCATGCAGCTCCAGATCCAATTCTGTAAGAAGCTGCACCTGGATGCTCTTCATGCAGGTGTAGTCATCAGAGACACTAAAGACCTCCCTGCCTTCCCACATCCTGTAGGAGAATTCCACTGTGTCCCCACTGGTCAAATTGTGTAATAAGATTGAAAGGAAAATTAAATGAAACTAATCTATCTAAAGTCTTTGCTTCTCCTGGTCACCCTCAACTTCTCACATGACACACTGGCCCAGTCACACGTCCAAGTTTTACTTAAATGTTAAAAGTGAGCCCACATTTACCACTTCATCTGGTAGCTCATTCCATGCTCCCACCACTCTCTGTGTGAAGAAGCCCCCCCCCCCAATGTTCCCTTGAAACTTTTCCCCTTTCACCTTTAACCCATGTCCTCTTTTTTTCTTCTTCCCTAGCCTCAGTGGAAAAAGCTTGCTTGCATTCACTCTATTTATACCCATCATAATTTTATATACCTCTATCAAATCTCCCCTCATTCTTCTCCAGGGAATAAAGTCTTAAGCTATTCAACCTTTCACTGTAACTCAGTTTCTCAAGACCCAGCAACATCCTTGTAAACCTTCTCTGCTCTCTTTCAACCTTATTAATATCCTTCCTGTAATTCGGTGACCAAAACTGCACACAACACTCCAAATTCAGCCTCACCAATGCCTTATACAACCTCACCATAACATTCCAACTCTTATACTCAATACTTTGATTTATAAAGGCCAATGTACCAAAAGCTCTCTTTATTACCCTATCTGCCTGTGGGAATTTTGTATCTGTATTCCCAGATCCCTCAGTTCTACTGCACTCCCCAGTGCCCTACCATTTACCTTGAACGTTCTACCTTGGTTTTTCCTTCCAAAGTGCAATACCTCACACTTGTCTGTATTAAAACCCATCTGCCATTTTTCAGCCCATTTTTCCAGCTGGTCCAGATCCCTCTGCAAGCTTTGAAAACCTTCTTCACTGTCCACAACACCTCCAATCTTTGTATCATCAGCAGATTTGCTGATTCAATTGACCACATTATCATCCAGATCATTGATATAGATGACAAATAACAATGGACCCAGCACTGATCCCTGTGGCACACCACTGGTCACAGGTCTCCACTCAGAGAAGCAATCCTCCACTACCACTCTCTGACTTCTCCCATTGAGCCAATGACTAATCCAATTTACTACCTCACCATGTATACCTAGCGACTGAATCTTCCTAACTAACCTCCCATGTGGGACCTTATCAAAGGCCTTACTGAAGTCAATGTAGACAACATTCACTGCCTTCCCTTCATCCAGTTTCCTGGTAACCTCCTCGAAAAACTCTAATAGATTTGTTAAACATGACCTACCATGCATAAAGCTGTATTGACTTTCCCTAATAAGCCCCTGTCTATCTAAATACTTGTAGATCCTATCTCTTAGTCCTCCTTCCAATAACTTATCTACTACAGATGTCAAACTTCCCAGCCTATAATTACCCGGGTTACTTTTTGAGCCTTTTTTAAACAACAGAACAACATGAGCTATGCTCCATTCCTCAGGCACCTCACCCATAGATACTGATATTTTAAATATATCTGCCAGGGTCCCTGCGATTTCAACACTAATCTCCTTCAAAGTCCGAGGGAATACCCTGTCAGGTCCTGGAGATTTATCTACTCTGATTTGCCTCAAGATAGCAAGCACCTCCTCCTCTTCAATCTGTATAGGTTCCATGACCTCACGACTTGTTGGCCTTATTTCCATTGACTCCATACCAGTTTCCTGAGTAAATACAGGTGCAAAAAACCCATTTAATATCTCTCCCATTTCTTTTTTTTCCATACATAGCCGACCACCCTGATCTTCAAGAGGACCAATTTTATCCCTTACTATCCTTTTGCTCTTAACATACCTGTAGAAGATCTTGGATGTTAAGCTCCAAACTATAATTTTCTTTCAGCCATGACTCAGTGATGCTCACAATGTCATACTTGCCAATCTCTAACTGCACTACAAGATCATGTACCATATTCCATATACTGCGTGCATTCAAAATTAACACCTTCAGTCCTGTATTCACCTCTTTGATATTGTCCCTGTTACACTGCAATTCATCCATTTTCCCCTATTATTTGCCTGTCCTTTCTGACAGTCCCACTACACACTGCATCTGCTTGTATACCAACTGAGGCATCCTCAGCCCTATCGCTCAGTTTCCCATCCCCATGCCAACGGCTCTAGAAAACCTACTCACAAGGATATTGTTTCCCATCAGGTAAGATGGAGGTACACAATAAGATAAGCTGCATTAGACTTTTTTTTAAAGGCAGAAGCTGCCTGACAAATCCACTGAGTGGTTAACTGGAAGAATAGACAAAGGAAAGTCAGTGGATATCATTTACTTGGATTTGCAGAAGGCACTTGATAAGATGCAGGTCAAGGGACTGCAAAATGAGACAGGAGCCTGTGGTATTACAGAAAAGATACTTGCATTAATAGAAGATTGGCTGACTGGCCAAGGGCAAAGAAAGGGAATAACAGGGCCCCTCTCTGCTGTTTCCATTGATACAGCATTCAACTGTTCATTTAAATGTGAGTTGTGCTTCAGAAAGGAGCCATTTTTGCATGCTTGCAATATTCCACTAATTAAACAATCTGTCAGTGCACATTAAGTCCATCACTAAATTCAGAATGCTATGAAGATTTCTTCAATTCCATTTTGCTGAAATAGATTCCCTTGTCTTTTGATTCTACAAGTATGTGAAGAGCAACAGGAGCTAAGGTGAGTGGGAGGACAGATGATTGGGAAGTTTTTAAGGAACAACAGAACTTAACTAAGAAGGCAATACTGGGAGAAAAAATGAGGTACGAACGCAAGCTAGCCAGGAATATAAAGGAAGATAGCAAAAGCTTTTTTAGGTATGTGAAGAGAAAGAAGATAGTTAAGAACAATGTTGGGCCCTTTCAAGAATACATTGGGTGAAATTGTTATGGGAAACAGAGAAATGGCAGAAGAATTTAATGAGTACTTTAGATCTGTTTTCACTAAGGAAGACACAAGCAATCTTCCAGATGTATGGATGGGCCAAGGACATAGGGTAACAGAAAAAATGAAACAGATTGATATTAGGAAAGAAACGGTGATGAGAAGACTGATGGGACAGAAGGCTGACAAATCTCCAGGTCCAGATGGTCTGCATCCTAGGGTACTAAAGGAGGTGGCCCTGGAAATTACGGATGCATTGGTAATCATTTTCCAATGTTCCTTAGATTCAGGATCAGTTCCTGAGGATTGGAGAACGTTATCCCACTTTTTAAGAAAGGAGGGAGGGAGAAAACAGAGAACTATCGTCCTGTCAGCCTAACATCAGTGGTGGGGAAGATGCTAGAGTCCATTATTAAGGATGAAATAGTGGCATATCTAGATAGCAGTGATAGGATTAGGCCGAGCCAACATGGATTTACCAAGGGTAAATCATGCTTGACTAATCTATTAGAGTTTTTCGAGGATGTAACCAGGAAGTTAGACAGGAGATCCAGTGGATGTAGTGTACCTCGATTTTCAGAAGGCATTTGATAAGGTCCCACATAGGAGATTGGTGGGTAAAATCAAAGCTCAGGGCATCAGGGGGAAGACATTGACATGGATAGAAAACTGGTTGGCAGATAGAAAGCAAAGGGTAGCAGTGAATGGGTGTTTCTCGGAATGGCAGGTGGTGACTAGTAGGGTGCCACAGGGCTTGGTATTGGGACCACAGCTGTTTACAATTTACGTCAACGATTTAGATGAAGGCATTGAGAATAACATCAGCAAATTTGCTGATGATACGAAGCTGGGTGGCAGTGTGACATGTGATGAGGATGTTAGGAGAATTCGGGGTGACTTGGGTGACTGGGTGAATGTGCAGATACTTGGCAGATGACATTTAATGTGTAGAAGTGTGAGGTTATCCACTTTGGGAGTAAGATTCAGATTATTATCTGAACGGTATAGAGTTAGGTAAGGGAGAAATACAAAGAGATCTAGGAGTCCTTGTTCATCAGTCACTGAAGGTGAATGAGCAAGTGCAGCAGGCAGTGAAGAAGGCTAATGGAATGTTGGCCTTTATTACAAAGGGAACTGAGTACAAGAGCAAGGAAATCCTCTTGCATTTGTACAGAGCTCTGGTGAGACCACACCTGGAGTATTGTGTACAGTTTTGGTCTCCAGGGTTAAGGAAGGACATCCTGGCTGTAGAGGAAGTGCAGCGTAGATTCACGAGGTTAATTCCTGGGATGTCTGGACAGTCTTTCGCAGAGAGGTTAGAGAGACTGGGCTTGTACATGCTGAAATTAAGGAAATTGAGAGGGGATCTGATTGAAACATATAAGATTATTAAGGGATTGGACAAGATAGAGGCAGGAAATATGTTCCAGATGCTGGGAGAGTCTAGTACCAGAGGGCATGGTTTGAGAATAAGGGGTAGGTCATTTAGGACAGAGATAAGGAAAAACTTCTTCTCCCAGAGAGTTGTGGGGGTCTGGAATGCACTGCCTCGGAAGGTAGTGGAGGCCAATTCTCTGGATGTGTTCAAGAAGGAGCTAGATAGGTATCTTATGGATAGGGGAATCAAGGGATATGGGGACAAGGCAGGAACCGGGTATTGATAGTAGATGATCAGCCATGATCTCAAAATGGCGGTGCAGTCTCGAAGGGCCGAATGGTCTACTTCTGCACCTATTGTCTATTGTCTATTGATAAGACATGACAGAATAGGACCTATCAAGTGTGACAGTGGGAAAGTGTGGATAGAACCGGAGGAAATAGAAGAGGTACTTAATGAATATTTTGTTTCAGTATTCACTATGGAAAAGTGATTACTTTCAGCAGACTGAAAAGCTTGAGCATGTAGATACAAAGAAAGAGGATGTCCAGAGGTTTTGGAAAGCATCAAGTTGGAGAATTCGCCAGGACCGGATGAGATGTACCCCAGGCTACTGTGGGAGGTGAGGGAGGAGATTGCTGAGCCTCTGGCAATGATCTTTGCATCATCAATGGGGATGGGAGTGATTCCAGAGAATTGGAGGGTTGCAGATGTTGTTCCTTTATTCAAGAAAGGGAGTAGAAGTAGCCCAGCAAATTATAGACCAGTGAGTCTTACCTCAGTGGTTGGTAAGTTGATGGAGAAGATCCTGAGAGGCAGGATTTATGGACATTTGGAGAGGTATAATATGATAAGGTATAGTCAGCATAACTTTGTCAAAGGCAGGTCATGCCTTACGAGTCTGATTGAATTTTTTGAGGATGTGACTAAACACATTGATGAAGGTAGAGCAGTGGCGAAGGTAGATGTAGTGTATATGGATTTCAGCAAGGCATTTGATAAGGAACCCCATTGCAAGGTTTATTGAGAAAGTAAAGAGGTATGGGATCCAAGGGGACATTGGATTAAGGAAATTGAGAGGGGATCTGATTGAAACGTTTAAGATAATTAAAGGATTAAAGAACCGGGTATTGATAGTGAATGATCAGCCATGATCTCAGAATGGCGGTGCAGACTCGAGGGGCCGAATGGTCTACTTCTGCACCTATTGTCTATTGTCTATTGCTTTGTGGATCCAGAACTGGCTTGCCCACAGAAGGCAAAGAGTGGTTGTAGATGGGTCATATTCTGCATGGAGGTTGGTCACCATGGGGGGCCTCAGGGATCTGTTCTGGGACCCTTATTCTTCGTGATTTTTATAAGTGACCTGGATGAGGAAGTGGAGGAAGTTTGCTGATGACACAAAGGTTGGAGGTGTTGTGGATAGTGTGGAGGGCTGTCAGAGGTTACAGCAGAACATCGATAGGATGCAAACCTAAGCTGAGAAGTGGCAGATGGAGTTCAACCCAGATAAGTGTGAAGTGGTTCATTTTGGTAGGTCAAATATGTTGGCAGAATGTAGTATTAATGTTAAAACTCTTGGCAGTGTGGAGGACCAGAGGGATCTTGGGGTCCGAGTCCAAAGGACACTCAAAGCAACTGCACAGGTTGACTCTGTGGTTGAGAAGGTGTATGGTGTATTGGCCTTCATCAAACATGGAATTGAATTCAGGTGCCGAGAGGTAATGTTGCAGCTATATAGGACCCTGGTCAGACCCCACTTGGTGTAATGTGCTCAGTTCTGGTTGTCTCACTACAGGAAAGCCATAGAAAGGGTGCAGAGGAGATTTACAAGGATATTGCTTGGACTTGTGGGGCATGCCTTATGAAAGCAGGTTGAGTGAAATTGGCCTTTTCTCCTTGGAGCAATGGAAGATGAGAGGTGAGCTGATAGAAGTGTATAAGATGATGAGAGGCATTGATCGTGTGGATTGTCAGAGGCTTTTTCCCAGGGCTGAAATGGTTTGCCACAAGAGGACACAATTTTAAGGTGCTGAGGAGTAGGTACAGAGGAGATGTCAGGGGTAAGTTTCTTACACAGAGAGTGTTGATTGCGTGGAATTGGCTGCTGGCAACGGTGGTGAAGGCAGATATGATAGGGTCTTTTAAGAAACTTTTAGATAAGTACATGGAGCTTAGTAAAATAAAGGGCTATAGGTAAGCCTAGTACATGTTCGGCCAACTTTGTGGGCCAAAGGACCTGCATTCCGCTATAGGTTTTCTATGTCTCTATGATCCTGTTTATGAAGCCTAAAGTGTTCTGCAGTGAACAATAGTTTTGGTTCTAAATGTTCCTGAATTACTTTCACAATATCAGAAGGTTCATTTTGTCTGGTTTGGCTGCAGCAGTCAAACTTTTAAGCAAACTGTATGCCTTTCTCCTGAATGCTCTCAGTAAAGCTGGCACACATTGGCTATTTCATTTGCTTCAAAATACTGCTCTATTTGCTCAGTATACAATATCCAGTTATCTTTTGTGCAATCGAACATGTTGTCTTTCTGATGAAACCAGCCATTCCTCTTTTTTTTAATGATCATTATCACTATTTATGAGCTCATGAATTTCGACTGTTTTCAGCCTTTTTTTAACCAGATTGTCTCTCTCCTTTTCTGAAGAAATTATGTACAGAGCTTTAACTCACTCAACTTTTTCTCTCCTCGCACAAAGAAAGCATGCACACTTTTTTATTAAACTCGACCAACTTGTTACATTCAACAGGTAGATAGTCATAAGATCATAGAGAAGTTCTGCAGCACAGAAACAGGCCCTTCAGCCCATCTAGTCCATGCTAAAACCATTTAAACTACCTACTCCCATCAACCTGCACCAAATAGCTCTCCAAATCCCTACTATCCAAACTTCTCTTAAACGTTGAAATTGAGCTCTCATGCTTCACTTATGCAGGCAGCACATCCCACACTCTCATAACCCTCTGATTGAAGAGTTTTCCCCTCAAGTTCCCCTTAAACTTTTCACCTTTCACTCTTAATCCATGATTGAAGTCCCATCCAACCTCAACGGAAAAAGCCCGCTTGCATTTATCCTATCTATACCCTAATAATTTTGTATACCTCTTTCAATTCTCCCGATCTTCTACGTTCTAAGGAATAAAGTTCCAAACTATTCAGTCTTATAACTCAAGTCCTCCAAACTCAGCAACATCCTTGTAAATTTTTTCTGCACTCTTTTAACCTTATTTACATCTTTCCTGTCGGTGGGTGACCAAATCTGCACACAATACTCCAAATTAGTCTTGACCAACATCTTATACAACTTCAACATAACATCCCAACTCCTGTACTCAATACATTGCTTTATGAAGGCCAATATGCGAAAAGCTTTTTTTTACAGCCCTATCTACCTGTGACACCACTTTTAATGAATTATGGAGCTGCATTCCCAGATCCCTTTGTTCTAACACACTCCTCAGTACCCTGCCGTTCACTGTGTAAGACCCTACTCTGGTTGGTCCTCCCAAAATGCAAAACCTCACCCTTGCCTGCAATAAATTCATCTGCCATCTTCAGTCCATTTTCCCCTCTGCAAGCCATGATAGCCTTCCTCACTGTCCACTACACCAATCTTGGTGTCATCTGCACATTCGCTCATCCAATTTACCACATTATCATCCAGATCATTGATACAGATGACAAACAACAATGGACCCAGCACCAGTCCCTACGGAACTCCACTAGTCACAGGCCTCCAGTCAGAGAGGCAACCATCTACTACCAATCTCTGGCTTCTCCTACAAAGCCAATGTCTAATCCAATTTACTACCTCATCTTAAATGCCAAGCAACTGAACCTTCTTGACCAACCTCCCATCCCATGTACTTACCAAATGCCTTACATGTAGACAACATCCACTGCCTTGCCTTCATCTACTTTCCTGGCAACTTCCTCAAAAAACTCAAAAGATTGGTTGGATATGACCTACCAGGCACGAAGCCATGCAGACTATCCTTAATCAGTCCATGTCTATCCAAATACTCATATATCCAGTCCCTTAGAATACCTTCCAATAACTTTCCCACAAATGATGTCAGACTCTCCAACTTATAATTTCCTAGTTTATGTTCAGAGCCTTTATTAAACAATGGAACAACATTGGCGATCTCTTCTTATCCTCTGAAACTCTCCTGTTGTTACAGATGATTAAAATATCTCTGCCAGGGATATATCCATCTTGATTTGCCTCATGACAGTAAACAATTCCTACTGTGTAATCTGTTTAGAGCTCAAGAAGTTGATGCTGCTTTTCTTTCACTCTGCATCCGTCTGCTGAGTAAACACAGATCTGTTTCAGCTCCAGAAATGGATTACCTTTCTGATCTTCCAGAGGGCTAATTTTCTCCCTTACGA